>NC_132995.1:58242577-58545607 GCF_048564905.1 Vicugna pacos
ATTACCCACATCAGCTCCCGGGCTGTGCCTGGGATGGAAGAGTGGGGTGTCAGACCCCGTGGGAGGCTCCGGCCCCCACGCCCACGCCGCGGGGCAGCCTGAGCGCTCACGGCTGTTTTCCCACATTTTCCTTCATGATCTCCCTCATAACTGGCGGTCAAAGTCATTCCTAGCTGCTGTCCATCTAGCTGCCTCGGGCAATCATCCTTCTGTTCTCCTACAGCCTCAACCTGGCTACAAACAGAGAAATGGGCTCTGAGGCACTGGCGTGAGGAGCTCTGCTGGGCTAAGCGACATCCGCTCTGATATCTGGCAGCCTGATGTCTGTTTCAACCTCAAGTCTAAGGTCTTTTTCATTTCTGTTCTGGCTCCTGACCCAAGCTCTGGATTGGCTGAGTCTGTTAGGTAACTTCAGAATAAAAGAAACAATATGACTAATACATCATTCAGCTTCTAACTAAAATTCAGCAACTACGAGCAGACCCTGCAGGACACCCTGGTGTTAGCCTAAGTCATGGCCCCACAATGTCAGGATGCAGGAGCACCCCTATCCTCAGCCAGTGTTGGGGTTCAGAAGCCTCCTGTTTCTGCTCCTTGGAATGTTCCAAACATGGCACCTCACAGGGCCAAAGCAGGACTGATTTCTGTGTGTGTGTGTGTGTGTTTACGCCTCTCTGAGCTAGGGGCAATAAAATCTTTTTTTTTAAAATTGTTCTTTTTTTAAGGAGGGGTGGGTAATTAGGTTCATTTATTTATTTATTTGATGGAGGTACCGAGGATTGAACCCAGGACCTCATGCATGCTAAGCAAGCACTCTACCACTGAGCTATACTCTTCCCCCAGGACCGATTTCTTTCAGAAAGCCTTTTCCAACACTCCAGTCCCCACTGATCTGCCGGGGAGTCACGTATCTTGTTCTCCAACAAGCCTGTGAAAGCCCCCCATGTACAGGGCCACCTGTGGCGGCTACCCCACGGTGCACAGTGTCTGCTGGCCCAATCTGCTCATTTAGGAAACCCAAGAGTTGCCACAGGTATAGGAGCAGAAACCATGGAGTTTCAGAGGCAAAAGGGCCTCAGAGATGAACGAAAGCAAATCCTGTAACTAGTCCCAGTCTCATTTCTGGCGAAGGAGAGAGGCAAGAAAAACCAAGTTCATGAGAAACTTGCCGCCTCTCTGAACACCATCATAGTCAGAGACAAAAGGCAGTAACCCGAGTAACTGATCCTCACCCAGAAACCTGTATTACAGGCAGGTGGAGCGTGGCGTCCAGATCGTGGACATGGCCCCACCAAAACCCATGGCGAGGAGCACTCTCCCAAGATAGGGACCCCTGGGCTCAGTAAGCACTGCGTTCCAGGACACCCTCCTAGCTCACTACCCAGTGAGAAACCCCCTTTTCCAGACCACATATATTTGTGGAAAACAGCACACGGACGTCCACACGGCTCATAGTAGAAAGTCACTTGAGATCTACACATAAATACACAAGTACAGGAATCCCAGACATGCACAGGAAAGGACAACGTGGGAGATGACAAAATATTCACGATCAAGATCAAAAGAAGCTGATGTCGCTCCCAATGCGAAAGGAACCCCCTCGGCTCCACCTGCTCCAAACTTGAACTCGCCGACAAGACAGGGCAGCCAACGGAGCAGCACAAATGTCTGGGAATTCAGCAGCCGCAGTTCAATCTGAACCTCACCCTTGACCGTGCTGCCTTCCTGGCCTACTTTCTTTTCAGGACAAAGAGGGTGGAATGTGAAATGCTGGGGCCCTTGGTGTGTAGTCAGCCACAAAAACTCTTCAGTGTCGTTGACAACTGTCATGGCAACGGGGAAGAGGGGCTCACCCTTGTCTACGTTTCTTAGACACACGCGGAGAGAAGCACCTCCAAACAGAGCTCAAATTTTAGTTCATAAAACTCTGAAAGGCGTATTTTTGAAAGATAAATTCTGAAAAACCACCCAATTAATGCCCTACGTATTTCCACCTCCGCTGTCTCCCTTCGCTCTCTGACCGTGGGAGAAGGATGCTCACTGCAAGTGGTTCAGGCTCAGGGCCCAGATGGCATGACCTCTGATTCTTCCGTTTATCCCTTGACCTTGAACAAATTACCTCATTTTTCCAAACCTCAGATTCTTCATCTGTAAGATAAGAAAATAACAACACAGAAAGCCCTGCTATCACATGGTACATGGGTTCCAAGAATACTCAGTTGCAGAACACGGGTTACTAAAAGGTTGACGGAGTGAGTGAGCAGCCCTGGTGCGGGCAGCTGGTCAGGAATCCTAGCGACAGACTGTGGGAGCCAAACAGGCCAGGTTTGGGCTGAGGTCTGGCGTCGTCTGCGGTCGTTGTTGCCTGAGTTTAAACGTCAACGGGGACAATTCCAAATTCACTGACTTTCTGAGACTTCAGCAGTTGGCATTTAGGCCAGGAGAAACACTAGAGACTCAGGAGTCAGCCCTCTACTTTCCTATTTCCCCAGGAGGAGGTGCCTGCCCGGTTTAGTTTTGTTTGAAAGATTAAGTGAGATGATATATTTTACAGTGCCTGGCCCAAAGCAAATGGCTCATTAATGGTGGCACCATGAGTTTACGTGTCCATGTTGGTTGGGGAGGAAACTCTGTCCCCTGTGTGCACCTGCATCGCCCACCTAGGGCCCACCACGAGGGTCCTAAATGAGCTAGGACTGGTCCTCTCTGCAGAGCTTTCTTTGGGAACTCAGACCATAAAGTTATGCTACTCTGTTTTTATGCAGTATTTGCTGCCAACTCTCAGCCTCCTGGAAAATCAAACCTACTGACAGGGAGGCATCCAGGGTACACAAAGTAGAAAAAGCACTGCCCCGGAGTCAGAAGGCTTGGGTTTCGGATCCGATCCTGCTACTTTGCCATCTGTATAAATCACTTCCCCTTTCTTGGCCTGCTTCTCGGCTGGTGATGGAGAATACCAACTATTGCATTTAGTTGTTGAAAAGAGCAAATGAAATATTGCCGGTGAAAGCATTTATAAACTATTAAAGGATTACACAAATATAAAACATCACATTACTAATGAGTGTGAGCATTCTGCAGCAAGGGATGGGGTGGGTTGTTGGCTAAAATCGTCACACAGTCCCTGGACAGAAAAGCAAGACCCAGTCTCCACTTACGTTAAATCACAAAATTTTAGAAATGAAGAGAACTGTAGTATTCACCCAAGCAGAGACTCAAGAATTGAAGAAATCAGAGTTCATCGAGTCCATAGTCCCAAGCCAAGCACTAATTCTTTAAAACACCTCTGCTTGGAAAGAAAATGCACTCTCACTTCGGACTGAAATGACCTTATTTTAAGTTCTGCCCATTGGTCCACCCACTGCTTCCTTCTGCTCCCAAGCCCCTCTTTCTAGTGAAGCCATTCACTAGAAACAAAGAAAACAACAGAGGACAGAAACCTCTTCCCTTTTAACCTTCCTATTTTGCAGATAAGGGGCCCGAAGCCTAAAAAAGCATGTGCACACTCACACCTATACGGAGCTGTCTCTCTTCTGTTCATGCACTTTCCCGTAGATGTGATTGTGGCTTTTGCCATTAAACTAGTTCATGTTTGCAATGTTAGCTGCTATATATAAACACAGATTTCAAAAAACCCAAATTTCTTCTGCATAGCATGGGAAACCATATTCAATATTTTATAATAACTTTTAATGAAAAAGAATAAGCAAATGAATACATGTATGTATATGCATGACTGGGACATTGTGCTGTACACCAGAAATGGTCACATTGTAACTGACTGTACTTCAATTTAAAAAAAGTAGAAAACACCTATGATCGCAAGTAGCTCACAATCTTAAAAAAAAAAAAAACTAGCACATGTTATTAAATCAGAAATGTTAAGGCTTTGGAGCGCACCCAGTCAGAGGCCCTCATGCAAGCTGCACAGGAACTTCACAGCTAGAGCAAGGAGAAAGGGTGGGACAGGGCCAGGTGGGGAAGCCGCACTCTGGTTTTAGCCACTTCTTTTTCAACGTTAATTGCTCCCTTTAGCTCTGTCAACAGGAACAGTTTTGCATGAAAAGTGAGAAAGCATTTCTTACTGCTGATGCCCCTCTGAAAGGCCAGCTGCCTTTCTTCTGATCGCCCAGGTAGGCGCTGACAGGAAGGCATTGGAGAGACAGTGTCCTGGTTGCAGAGTGAAATCCGCAGAGGCCTCTTTTCAGGGTTAGTGTTCACTATCCTGTGAGCCAACTAAGCATGCTGACATTCAGAAAAATCCCCAGGATCAGTCTTCACAACTCCATCCACAGGCAAGCAGGAATCAGGGGCACCCGCTAAATTCCAAGTGCTAGGACGGATGTGAAGGAGACCACACGGGCTCACAGCCCCGTCAGTGGTGACAACCACCTGAGCCACCAAACAGGTAAGTATAGTCCAGTGACTTGGGCTGAGACAGAGCACCTGAGTGCAGGTGGGGGTGGGCGTTTCAGGTGAAGCACCACAGAAGAGGCCAAGCTGAGTCTTAAAAAGATGAATGATGGTCATGCCATGTGGATGACGGGCGGTAAAGCCAATCCCAGGCAGCGGAAGCACGTGGGCAGAAACACGCTGGGGTTCAACAACCCTTCCAAACGGCCATGACAGGAGCAGTGGGGTCAGTGCTGCATCCTAGGACAGCTTTGAGAAACCTGTAGTGGAGAGGTGGAGAGTCCCAAATCCGTGTCTACCAGAACCTGAGAATGTGACCTTATCGGGTCTTCGCAGATGCAATTACAATTAGTAAGTAAGAGGTCATTCTGTGTCTAGGTAGGAAGGTGACACACAGAGAAGGCCGTGTAATGCTGGAGCAGGTCAGAGGATGCAGCCACAAGCCCATGAGCACCAAGGGTTTTGGGCAGAAGCGAGGAGGAGCGAGGGAGGACTCTTCCTTGGCGCAGAGGGACTACAGCCGTGCCAACACCTAGATTTCAGCTTGTGGTCCTCTGCCAACAGCCGTAGGAAAGGAATACACCTGTGTTTAGGAGAGGAAGGATGGAGGCAACGCTAGCTAATGTGAACGGTGGCTGGGGCTCTGGACAAAGGGCAGAGGGGAGAGGATGAGGAGAGAGGACGAAGGAGGGGAAGGTGGGTGGCAGGCAGCAGGGAGGGCGAGCGGGCAATGAAGACCTGGAGGACACCAGCCGTAAAGGAGCCTGGGAACCAGCACCACCCCATCTCCTGCTCTTTAAGGCACTCCTACCCAATAGCTGCATTTTAGGCTGGGGCCAGGGTCTTTGAGAAAATCCTAAAATGCAGGATCCAAAATAAGTTGATTCAACTTTTGGGAAAAATACCACCCTGGGAGAGAGGCTGATGGCCTGTTTCACCTGACTGCCACTTCTCCCCGGGACAGTCAACAAGGGCCACATCTACCTGGATGCGTGGGCCTCACTGCTCCCTGGGCTGGGAGAGAAGCAGACTTCAGTTTGACAAAGAGTAAGAGCACTGGCAGTCATATCTGTGCATCGAGACCCAGAGATGCAAATATAATCAGCCCCTGAACGTCGCTGCTCTGCTGAGAACCGGACACACAAGTGTTTATACCCACGGCCCTCCTGCCCTTTAATTAAAATGTTTGTCTTACAGCTGCGTTTGGGGTGGTAGCTTACACAGGTCCCACACAGATAACAGGCAATGATCACCTTGGAACCTGAGGACACAGGGAGCAGCAAAAACTGGGATCAGCTGTCAGTGTTTACTGACAGGTCTGGGTGAGGATGCAGGAGAAAGGCTGGGTTTTCTGGGGCCTTGTCATGAGAGAGCAGGGGGGACACACGCTGTTGCGTCCCTGCCCTGCTGGCGGAGCCCTCTGTAGGCCACACAGATTCGCCAGTGACCCTGGCCTGCTGGCTTCTCAGCTTCAGCGACCAAGTTCTCTGAAGAAGATTCACAAGCTGACAGGTGTCCCTGGCCAAGGCTCTGAATGTGGGCTTCAGACAAGCTCTGCAGGGTGTCCCCACTGAAAGACAGCCACCAGGAGCCAGGATATCTGCTCCCACCAGGGAAGAAGGTTTTATCCGTGTGTGGTTTTGGGGGACACCCAGGGCACTTTTCCATGCCCTCTGCTGTCCCGCTGTAAGTTCTTGCCAGAAAGTGCAACCTGGAAAACACTGTCTCTAATAAGACAAGCAAAGCCACACAAGAACGAGCCCGGCAAAGACCAGGCTGTCAGCACTGGGACGAGTCTGTGAGCACCAACAGCAACATGCAACGAACCAGGCTGCAGGAACTAAGCCACAAGCAGCTCACACAAGTCATCCCTCTAGGCTGTAACGACGCGATCCAGCAGGTAGTTGTGAACACAAGCAGGCTGACAACACTGGAACAGCCCCCTTCTGGTGGATGATCCGGTCACGGCCGGCTGTCCCGCGGCAGAGAGATGCTGGCAGACCCCTTGCACCGGGGCGGGGTTGGGGTGATGTACGAGACATGCATTCCTTCAAGTGACAGGTTTGGCTATTGCCACATCTGCCTGGAGAGCTCGCAGCCCACTTCCAGGCCAGGGCACAGCCCCCGCGCACAGGTACCTCCCCGCACAGTCTAACCCGGGTTGCACCGGCCCTGCCTGTGATGGGAATTCAGCCTTCCCAGCTTTAAATTACCAAGCTGAATTACACCACATCAACATCAAAGACAACCGCCTGCGTCGGTGCCCTGAGAAGCAGATTTAGATCTGGACCAAGAGCAGGTCCAGACCCGCCCAGGATGCCCAGCTGACCTGCTCTCACCCAGCCTCATCTCCCTTGACCCGGGTACCTCCGGCCCTGGGAAGAACGGCAGGTGCCCACAAGGAAAAGTCTGGAGGCCGAAGGCGCCCAGCCTGCCCAATGGGCCTCTGCTCAGGGACCGAGCCAGGCCGGCATGGAGCAGGATGGGGAAGAGGGCCCTGTCTGCTTGCCCTCTTGAGTTTTAGAGGATCGCACTGCACTGAACCACACTTGTGAGTCCGTGGGTGAGCGTGCAGAACGCCAGGCCAGCCGCAGGCAAGTCCTTGGGGAAACAGCACACGACTCTGGTGCAGATCCGTCGCCAGCTGCCCAGGGCTGTGGGGAGACCGTGGACACCAGGTTCACGTCCAGGGCTCTGTCTCCGTGCTCCCAGCCTCGGAGCGAGGCTTGTGGGCAGACGCTGTGTGAGGGCAGCCTTCCCAGCTGTGGCTGCTGCCAGCGGGCAGCTGTACAAACACAGGGCCACAGTGTCCAGCACCTTACGCTCATTAAAGCCACTTTTAACAGGCACCACGGGGCCAAACCACAAACGGCAGTTCTGAGCCCGCCTTCAAAACTTCTCCCACAGCAAAAGCAGAGCCGGAGCAAAAACCTGCACACTCTGCTCTGCAGCTCTTACTCATTTTCATCCTTTCTTTAGGGAGTGGGGGGTGGGGACTGGCCAGTACCTTTACTGAAAAGCAGTTACATGAGTAAAAAGGCACATTTCTACACATGAGATTTTACATGAAACCATGATCGTAAAAAACATGCATCGAAACCTCTGGTGGTCATTTTAAAACACAACTTCCCAGGCAATGGAGCCAGGCCCTCCCAAGACAGTTGGTGCCGGTCTTGAACACAGGAGGGAGGGGCCCGCAGCCCAGCGGGACAGCCAAGTCTGATCAGCGGGGTAACCACCGGCTCTGACATCGTTTGGTCCAGAATCACAAACACAGATTTCACGTGGAGCTGGATGTATCTGGGCATTCCTGGAGTAAACTTAACCTCCCCAGGAGACTCTCCCTTTCTCATTGCTAATGAGAAAACCAAAGTGCAATCGCGAGAAACAGGGCCCCCACTCAAGCGCAGAGAATGCAGGCATGAGCTGGAGAGAGGACAATATGAGCTCTGTTTCACCAGGGTCAAGCTGTGTGCATTGATCCCGTGGGTTCCTGGGGCCCTGGGGTCAAAGGCCACCAGTGTGCACAATGTTTCTGTCTTAGCCGGCTCAGGCTGCCATAACAAAATACTGAGACTGAGTGGCTCAAACAACAAAAAGTTATTCTTCTACAGTTTTGGAGCCTAGAAGTCCAAGATCAAGGTCTGGCCAATTCAGTTTCTGCTGAGGACTCTCTTCCTGGCTTGCACACAGCTGCCTTCCCACTATGTCCTCACACGGTCTTTCCCTGGTCCACGTGCACTGGGAGAAAGCACGCGGGCAGGCGCTCTGGTATCTCTTATAAGGACACTAATTTTATCAGACCTGTGACTTCACTTAACCTTAATTACTTCTTCAGAGGTCCCACCTCCAAATATAGCCATGCTGGGGTTTAGAGCTTCAACCTATGAATTTGGAGGTACACAATTCAGTCCACAACATTCCACCTCTGGTCTCCCCAAAATCCATGTCCTTCTTGCACACAAAACATACTCATTCCATCCCCACAGCCTCAAAAGTCATGCTGGTATCAATTCTAAGTCTAAAGTCTCATCTAAACATCATTTAAATCAGATATGGGTGAGACCTGAGGTAGATTCAACTTGAGGCAAAATTCTTCTCCAGCTGTGAACCTGTGACACCAAGCAAGTCATGTGCTTCCAAAACACCACGGCGGAGCAGGCACTGGATAGACATTTCCATTGCAATAAGGGGAAACTGGAAAGAAGGAAGGGGTGATGGGTCCTGGGCAAGTCCAAAACCGAGCAAGGCAAATCCCATCGGGTCTTACAGCTTGAGAGCAATCCTCTCGGGATCAACACTCTGCCCCCGGGGCCCACTGGCGTGGCAGTATCACCCTCCTGAGGCCCTGTGGGGTGGCCCTACCTGTGGAGCTCTCTGCAGGGACCACCTGGTCCACTGAAACCAAGGCAGGGGACCATCCTCTGAAACCACTGAGGAAGCAGTCTTGCCCCTGGGCCTGCAGTAGGAGTGATGATCCCCGAAACACCTTTGGAGTCATTCTTCCCTGTTCTCGAAGGATAAGGCATGTTCACATCATTCCATCTCTTCACCCTACTTTCCCCGTTTCCTTTAGTCCCAGGTGACAGTGTTTCTACTGGTATAACCCTGTATTTATTCCTGACTTCCGCTGAGATGGCTGATTCAATCCCTGGTTCACACCCACATTAATCTCCTTATCAGGCGGTTGTCAGCCACCCCCATGGTGTTCTCTTTAGTACATGCATCATCATTTTCTGCAATATGGATAGGCTGAGAATCTTCCAAATCTTCAAGTTCTGGTAACTTTTGCTTAAAAATTCTTTCTTCAGTTCATCTCGTTATCTCTCATTTTGCTATAAACAATGAGGACCCAAGCTGTACCTTCAAATACTTTGCTTAGAAATCTCTGCAGCTAAATAATCCATTTCATTGCTTGTGAGTTCCACCTTCCACAAGACATTAGGAGAGGAACATAATCCAGCCAAGTTCTTTGCCATTTTATTACAAAGATCACCTTTTCTCCATCGCCCAATAACATGTTCCTTGTTTCCTCATTTCCAGCTATGAATTTTGCAGGGAACACATTCAGTCTGTAACAGTTCCTTTTCAACACAGTGCTATAATCATGCGCCATCACAAATTTCCACTGTCTGAAAAGAAATCCAAGAATCATTTCTTCTAAAGCATGGTGGGTTCTGTGATCAGTAACCAGACCTTTGATTAAAGGTCCATGGTCAGTGCCAATTTACAAGATACTCTTAGTCTCAGTGAATGAAGCATTGAGTTTAAAAACCTGCTGGTTGGATTAGGTACAGCGGAGCTGCAGCAACATGAGTACCTTGCAGAATGGGTCACTGTGCGTGGACAAGCTTCCCAGAGGGCTGAGACGAGAGTTCTAGCTGTTTTGTGCTTTGTGTGTCTCTCTCCTGGCTGACGACTATCAGCTGTCTCTCTCCCTTCATGTTCAATGTGCCTCCTTTTTAGCAGCTCTTTCCCTGACTTGAAACGTTTCTTCTGGACTCTTGGAAGAATCGAAGTCAATAATTAAATTTTTTAGAACTGTAAGCATATGCACACTCTGAGAATGAGAGCCTGAGGTTGTCGTGGGAGCCTGCCACATCGTGGCAGTGAGCCAGCCCTCCCAGTATTCCCCACCTTGGGTCGTCCTGGCTCCTTAAATCTGGGCTGGGCCTCTGAACTGCTCTAAGAAGAGAATGCAGGGCAAGCAGTACTGGGCAAGCGCCAGGCCTAAGCCTTAAAAGGCCTGAGAGCTTCTGCTTTTGTGTTCCTGGGAGCCCTGAGAAGCCTAGCTACCCTCATGAAGAAGCTCTTCCTCCAGAGGGGAAGTCCTCTGGGGAAGGAGAGGACCACAGACACCCTGGACAAGAAAGGAGCCCAACCCCGGCCGACTCACCACGTGACTGCAGTCACACAGGGACCGCTGGCCAGACCAGCCACAGAACCACCCAGCAGGGCCCAGCCCACAGAACTGTGAGAAATAATAATAAAATACCATTGCCCTAACTATTCAGTTTTGGGGTGGTTTTAACAGTAATAGATAAAAGAAAGAGGTCTTCTTCGGGACATGCGACTAACAGCAATTTAAAAACGTTTGACCAGATAAAGGTTCAAACCTCCCTCCTACTGTGGTTCTAAGAAAGCGTAGGCTCTGTTTGCTGACTGACTGAAAACAAGAACCAGTGGATCTCAGGAATGACCGCAGAGTGGGGGCCAGCCCTCTATGACAATCCTCTCCACCCCCTCCTTTCCAGCCCTGAAGCTATGAGGTAAATGAAATAAAATAATGTGTACAAAAATAGCTGGCACCCCGCCTGGGCTCAAACCAATGCTTACAAGTTCACTCATGCGCCGTTAAAGCAGCGACATGAACACAAACACATCTGTTCAGAGGCGGTTAAGATCATTCTGGAACCAGCCTGGGCTCAAATCCCGGCTCCCACAATTATAAACTGCGTGGCCATAGGCAACCTCCTTAACTCCTCTTTGCCTGCGTTTCCTCGCCTGGAAATGAGGACGACAGTGCCCACCTCCCAGGAGTGCTGGGAAGATTAAATGAGCTGCATGTTAAGAGCTTAGGAGGTGCCTGGCACCCGGCAGAGACTGGTCATGGTTAACTGGCAAGGCTTCCAGTAGCTACTGCTCTATCTCGGACTCAGCCAGCCGACACCACCGGCTGCTGTATATTTATCTTTAAAGATTCAAAACTGAGAAATCATTAATGAGGATAATTAAATGTCATTTCTGAGTCTCTTTTCTTCTGGGTTTCTCCCCAGATACCATCAGATCAAAACTTACTAGTCTTCGGTGAAATCCTGGAAAAGTTGGCAACTCACTGTAAGAACATGGCCAAGAAAAGTGACATGTGTGGTATGTGTGGAGAATCACAAACCCACGTGCCCAGATCCTGGGATGCGGCAGAGAACATGGGGATGGGTGTGATGCACAAGAAGGCGCTGGTTCCCTGTGGCCTCAAGCAGGTCCCTTAACCCACGGCTGGGGGCTCTCGACGGTAAAGGGATGACACCACGACACCACCTGCCCCCGCCCAGATGGCAGCGAGGAGGCGTAAGGGAGACACCCTAAGAGGCCTGGCAATCCAGACGGCACGGGGCAAAGGTTAGGGAGTACCTTAATCTACGTGCAAGTATCTCACTTTGGAAAACAGGAACCTTTTATATTTCTGAAAGTTTTCAAATAAGCCTAAACCCCATTCCTGCCAACAAGCAAGGTCCCTGCAAGTACCTTTCATGAGAGCTAAGGAGAAGCATATTTTCTTTAAGAAACTAAAGAACAGGCATTCTTCTCAATACTCTAAAAAAATAGCTCAGTCGATTTTATGAAATTGCCTTTGAAAACAAAACAACAAAAGAACTCACCGCTGCCCTGTACCTCAGCCCCACTGGCCGCTGCTTAACAGGAGGGTGGGCCGGCCTGATTCTGGTTGGTCTGGGGATGACCTGCTACTCTGATCCCAGGGACTCGTTCTTTGTCTATTCTGATTCCCTCTTCCCTCCTGTCTGTTTCTACACTTTACAAAAGGGCTTAGAAGTTCTATTTCTGGCCCAGTGACTCTTCCAGCCACCGCTGGGTTTAGACCAGATTTAGCCTGAGGATCAGTGGGTGAGTGCAGGCCAGCAGGAAGGGATGGATGCCAAGCCTGCGCGGATCCCACCACCTGGCTGTCCCAGGGGCTGCCGGCCCTGCCCTCTCCTTCGCTGGCCATTCTTCCACCCCAAAACCAGGGTCTCCATGGGAAGGAGAAGGGGGGCCTGACTGGAGGCAGGGCCCTGAAGAGGAGGTGCGAGGAAGATCTGGGCCACCGCCAGGGCTGCTGGAATTGTGCCATCTTCAGTCTCCCTGGGGAGGTGGGGTGAGTGGCTTCAGGGTTAGCAGTAAGGACTGGGCAGCTGTTGGTCATAGTGAGGACAACCACGAGGGGTCTGTGGCAAGCCCTGGACCACGCAGCGCAACCAGTCCTGCCTCTCGGCCCAGGTCTATCCCTGGCCGGTGCAGCTACGTGGTGAGGAACCAGGTCACCTACAATTTTCTGAACATACCAGAGGCATCCTGTCCTGGGGCTGTTCTGTGTGTTTCCTCTCAGCCCCCAAACCAGATCCAGCATGCAGAGCATCCGGTCTTGGAGCGGGGAGTGACGTGGGAGCCCATGGAGGAAGTGGGCCCCACTGCCTGGACTGCCTACCGTGAGAAGATGCCAGCCTTTCCCACCTCCACAGGCGGGATTCACACCAGCCTGGGCTGAGCCCACGCACAATACCGCACTAGGCCTCACAACCAGCCAAGGTCTTAGCTACTTACACTTACAGAGTCCCAGGTCTCACTCATCTCTCTGTGACCAGAGCTGGATTTCTCTCCACCCTCTTGATCTCTGGCAAAACCTGTCCAGTCCTGAGATAGACGGGTGGCTGGGCTTTATCGCTGCCACTGCCTGAAATCTCCCCCGTCCTCCTTTGTCCCCATCACCCATACCAAGGCCTGTGTTGGCAACTGTCCCTGCACAGCGGCACACTGGTCTCTCTCTGAGGAGTCCCGGAAAAGAGCTTTGGGGGCAGCCAGCCTGTGTCTCTGGAGCCCCCAGTCCTGGGCTCTGCACGTGGCAGATATTTAATACAAGCCTGCCGGTCATTCTCCAACGTAAAATATGGTGAAAGAAAGCTGTCTGAGAGGAATAAGCAGCAGTGATTTACTTGCTTTCAGAGCCCCAAGGGCATCTGCGAAGGATTCACAACACCTGATTTGCTGCAGAGAACATGTGAATCAGACACTGATTCCCTCCAAGGACTGGTCAAGGTGGCAGAAGCCTTGAACACCAAACCAGCCAGTCCTCAGGTGGCGCGGGCTGAGCCAGAGGAATGAAAGATTCATGCCAACACCAAGATGGTCTCGCAGCATAACCTGACTCCAAACTCAGGTCGGGCCACCTCCTCGGGCCCCAGCCAAAAATATGACAAAGCCTATTGTTTTGATCCCCACTCAGGTGCCCTTGCTATCTTGGCTGCTTTGCCGTATCACAGCAGTGACAGCTACAATGAACAAAGTGCTCACCATGTGCCAAACAGGTTACACACATCAGATATCCCAGGCTACTCTTTCACCCAGTAACCATCTGAGTGCCACCGTGTTCTAGGCCAGGCACTGAGGATGCAAAGAGGAGTGAGACACAGTGCCTGTGGGCTCAGGGAGCCCATAGTTTGTGGCAGAAAACATAGAAAAATAGGCCAGTAACACAAAGTGAGAGATGCCATAATGGAGGCATTAACTCAGGTCTGGCTTCATGGTATCTGGTGAATAGTGAACAAGACTAGTCATGTTCTTTTGCATAAATTACCCAAGCTCCCTAAACCCGCATTTCCTCCTCTGTAATACAGGGGTTAATAGTATGGACATCAAAGAGTTCTGTGAAGACAATCTATACAATGTGCTCACCTCAGGGTAAATAAAAACAAACTAAAATAGATAATGATGATCACTCTTTTAGTCAACCACAAGATAATTAGATTTTATGCAGAGATTTCAAATATGACATCTTAATGCATTTCTAGCTTTTTCTCATGCATGCATTTACACAGCTCTCCTTGGAGTCTCTAACTGGCCCTTGATTCTTTGCTAGAGGGTCACTTGGGTGACCATATAATTTACTGCCCAAACCAGGAACCTCTGAGAGCGGGGAAAAAAGGAATGATTAATAATTCCACTGGGACAGCAGGGTAGACCAGATGTACCATTATGAACAGACTGGAACTGCTGGCTGATCGCTCTGTTGTTCTCAGGTTGATTTCAGCGGCAAAGCTAGCAGTCATCACGTTCCCTTCTCCATCATTTTTAAGAGCTGTCAACACGTTTGGAAACTGGCCCAACAAAGCCCCAACCTGGATGAGTGCCAGTACCTGTGCCACCCCATCCAGAAGTCAGGAAAGTCCATGGACACGAACGCCCCTGACCACACATATGCACACGTGCACACACAGCTCTTCCCAAAACCTGAAAGAAAGTCAGGCCCCAATCCTGGCTCTTGGCACCTTGCTGAAGGCTAGCTGTCCTCTAGCAAGACGTCAGTGGTCCTTTCCGTCCCCGGATGATCCCCTTACCTCAGGTGTCCCAAGCTGTAGAAGCGACACTCGCCATCGGTGGAGCGGACCACCTGCAGCGTGAACATGGGCTGCAGCTGTCTGAGCTCCAGCAGCACGATGGCCAGGTAGTGGATGAAGAGGAGGGCGTCCACGAGGGAGACGGCGTATTGCACGATGCCCTGGTAATTTCGGTCCCGAGAGTCCAAAATGCGGACCCCGTAAAAAAGCCAATAGGAAACCACGAAAAGAAAGATGAGGACCAACAAGAGGGCACGGAACACGAATACCCGCGGCACGTCGGCCCTCTGCTTGCGGAAGAACAGCGCCCAGGTCCCGATGAGCAGAATGAGGAGCTTGAACGCCACGGAAATGAAGAGTCCCTCACAGATGGTGCCGCAGGGCTCCAGCTCGTCCCGCCACAGGATGGGGGGCAGCAGGATGAAGGCGATGGGGGTGAGGAAGACCAGGAGTCCGAGGACCGAGGCCACAGTAAGGCCCAGGTAGCGCCTGCAGTCCAGCCCCACGCTGTCCTCCATGTCCTTGCTGATGCGGGCGATGTCTTCCTGTGATATACTGTGCTCCGACGTGCCCGTGATGGCCGTGGTGGTCTCGCCCCAGTTGTCATCCTGCCGGAGAGAGAATGATGAGGACCAAGAGCCACACGGCAGGCCACGTGCAAAAGCCACAGAGCACGCGGAGACACGGTGGTCAGGGAGACCCACCTCCTTTAAGTGACCCCCCTCCTTTAAGCGACCCACGAGCGTGGGCTTCCTAGAGAACAGAACACTTTAAACATATGAAGTTTTTAACTGAAACAATTTTCATTGCAATTTTTTCAAAATGTTCCAAATATTTGCCTTTTCAAACAGAGAAAAAATAATTCAACCTGTTTGTTTGGGTGATTCATTACTACAACTGCGATTAGCATCCGCTGTGCTGGAATCCGGGCGAGGCTGGGGGCTGGGGCTGGGGCCGTCCACCCCATGAGACAGTCCCCCTGTCAGACTAACGTGTGAGAGCTCACCTACAGCCTAAGGAGAAAATCCTCTGCATTTTCTTCACAGTTCTTGGCTCACAAAGTCCAGCTCCTGGAAGTGGGGAGTATTACGAGGCCCTCGAGTTGCTGTGAGGGGTGAAGAGCGCAGGAGGGAGCTTACTTTGCTCCGTACAAACCAAAGCCCACCTGAAGTTAGCACACACATATTTAAAACTTCCACAATGTTGTCAAGACCCACTTAATATGAAGGACTCCCTGACAACATTTCTCATGGAACAAGCTGAGCAGATTCAGATATCTACAGCCAGGATGTCTCAAAAATTTCTCCCTAAAACATATTCTTATGACAAACTAAACACCAAGAATGTGTCTTTTACTTTCTTGCTTTCACTTTCTGGCTTTCTCTTGCTTTTTAAACTCTGAGGTAGCTGGGAACAACTGTCTCCTCCTCTCACATGATTCCAGTTGTGAGGATCTTAAATGACTTTGCTATTTCTCTGGCAACTGACTTCATTCCAAATAAACAACAGAGTAAGAAGGCAATGAAAAGCCACACGGGATCCAAAGAGGTTTTGCTTCAGAGATTTTGGTATGTGATTTAACTCAGAAAAAACAGTCACACATAATGGTAAAAACTGGGTGAAGTTCACGTGTAAGATACCGACTTAGAACAATCTTATCTAAGTTAACAGCTGAGTCAGCAAGACAGGGATCTCACAGCCCAACAATAGCCTCAAATCTAGTAACAATCAAGAAACGAAAATATGAAATGCACAGGCTATGGCAAGGAGTGGGGGTGGCGGTGAAGGTCTCGACGGATGAGCAGACGGTTCTTCGACTCGGAAGGTTACCAGTACCACACACTACCAGAGAAGTTGCTATTTAAGACACCAGCCAGAAGCAGCCACAATTCTCAAACACTGCTGGCGGAAGCATAAAACGGGACAATCACTCCTGAAAACTGATCTGGCAGTTTCATATAAATGTAAATTTACACTTAACTATACGGCCCAGCAATTCCACTCCCAGAATTTTACCCCAAATAAATGAAAACATATGTCCATGAAGAAGATCTGTACAAGAATGCCCCTAACAGCTTTATTTTCATACTAGCCAAAAACAATGCAACCCAAATGTCTGTCCATTGGGAGAATGGACAACAAATTGTGGTATGTTCATAAGCTAGACTGCTACTCAGCAAAAATAAAAAAGAATGAATTGCTGAAACACAGCAAAACATGGATAAATCTCTAAGTTATTATGCTGAGTGAAAAGAAGTCCAAAACAAAATAATATGATTCCAATTATATTCAACTCAAAAACAGGCAAAACTAGTCTACAGTGACAGAAATCAAAACACGGCCGGGGAGAGGGATGGAGGCAGGGACTGACTCAGAAAGCAAGAGAGAACTTTCTAGAGTGACAGAAATATGTATCTTGACAGGAGTGTGGGTTATAGGGTTTATTCAGCTGTTACAACTTTTGAAACTATACACTTACGATCTGTTCATTTCTCTGTGTGTAAACTTTACTTCTATTTTGAAAAAAGAAAAAAATTATCAGTAGAGGCAAAAACAGCCACAAATTCAAGGATGGACAACTTGCTTTAATATAAGGGGAGTTTAATATAAGGTGAGTTTACAGACTATGTAAATAACTTACTAGTGAAGGCAAATATTGGATTCCACGTTTTGTATTGGGCCTAATATCCAGCTGATGATCAATGTTGAAATAATTATCACTAGCATTGTGGTTATTTTGTTAATTTAGCTACTCACACTTCTTCCTGCCAAAGAGCTGCTAAGTAAATTCCTTGTCCATTTTAAGAATGTGTACACATCTGTGCCCAAAAAAGGAGGATGTCCAAGGGTTTTCTCAAGCTTGAGATTCTTAGAAGAGAAGGGACCCAAGATCCCCTGATCCAAATCCCCTGGATTTTCAATGAAGAAACTGAGGCCCACAAAGGCTGTGAATGCCCAAAGTCCCACAGCTGCTGAGAGCACAGCCTTCAATTTCAATGCTTTTCCCGTCACATCATCCTGGCGTAAACACCAACAGCTTCCTAACGTAGCTTCCCAGTGAGCTACAAGACGAACCGAAGATGCACAGAAGAAATGCCTTCACAGTGGGCATTTACCAGCCCCTTTGAATTCACACCCAGCAGGACAGTGACCCTTGAAGCACTTAAGGGTAGTCCAGTCTCAGGACTGGTCCATCACCCAACCATCCCTTTGGCCCTCTGGTCCTCCATCCCTAAGACCGTCCCAGACCTCAGGCAAGCGGTGCAACAGTAAGGACTGAAGACATTTACTTATTACTGAACAAACCCACATTCAACCACAGCTGTAGCTTTGGCTTTCAAGAGCATCTTGTGTGCTCTGAGGAATCCCAATTTCGGTTCATCTATCTGCTTATAAATGCGTATCTGTCTGTACCTGTAAGTACACTCAGATACATGCTTATCTGTCTCTTTAGAGCCGTGTGGGCATACACCGGTTGACTGTGGGCCAAGGCTGGACGTGCAGATACTTCAAGAGCTGTGGAGGGTGTGCTAACATGTTTCTGAGTATAGCTCAGATGTTTATTTTAATCAGGTGGACTGCCAGGCAGTTTGGACCCAAACAGAAGAAAACACACCGTGTTTTAAAAGAACTAATAAACAGTCAATATTTTAAAATTGGGAGATTGCAGGTAAAATCCTCATTTCTAGTTTTCTTTAAAGAAGGTGAATCAAAAAAAAAAATGTATTGCAAGACCCAGGAACACTGAATTCCTGCATTCCTGGGCAGTGATAAGCGTTTGGAGCTGAGAAGCTGCTGTTCCCTCGACGGAGGAAACGCGTTCTCCAGGTGCCAAAGACCCCAACAGACACAGACATGCCACACGGATTGCTATTTAGCCCCAAGCTAGCGTGATACATCTTTGCCCCTTCTGTGAAAGCCGGGGCCCACTTCATTCATCTGTGTTTTCCTACCAGGCATCTAAGTGTGCAACCTCTGGTTTACCCTGTACCTAGGAGTGAGGCTCCACCTGGGCTGTCCTCACCTCTCTGCTCTTCTCCCCAACACGACTGAGGCTTCTGGAGAGCGAGCTTCCTTCTCCCTTACACGGTTCTACTTTGGAATGAGTCACCAGAGCCCGCAGCCTGCAACTCTCCCTTCTCTGCCCTGTCATCAGCCTCGCTGGCTCCTTTTCAACACCATTCAAAGCAGGCCAGCCAATCACACTTCAGAAGACTCCCCAGGCTAGCCAATGGCAGGACAGGCTGTCCTTAGACCAACAAGAAACCACAGGACATAGATAAACTCATTAACATGCTAGAAAAATAAAGATAAAAACCCAAGAGAGCTTATTGCAACAGGACTTAGGAAAACATTTACAGAAAAGAGGCTTAATCAAGGGGCAGTGTACTTATAGAGCCCGTGATCCTTACCTGAGCTTCCTCCGTCCGAGCAGAGTCATTTCCCAACAGGGGCTCTCCAGTGGGAGCTTGAATGGTGACAGATTTTTCTGACCCTCTGCCATCTTTATTCCGGGGTGATTTATGCCTCTCTTTATTTCTTTCCCTGAGAAAAAAATAAATAAATAAAAGATCATCAGCTAGCACATATGCCACAGTAATCAACAACACACCAAAACGTGTTATAAATTTCATCTTGAATTTAAGGAAATTCTAGACACACACACACACACACACACACACACACACACACACACAGCTGACACCCACCCATCACCTCTTCTGCAAGGAACAAGCTGATCTTTACTCTCTACTTAGTGTTTTCTTTCTGCCACTCAAGGACCCAGAACAAAGACTGTCACCCTCCTCTGTCAACAGTGATCTTGCTTTTCCTAAGCCTAATATTGTGAATCTTAGAATTTCTGTAGGTGAGGCACATTTCACTGTAAAATTCCTGACTAGATCTGATTATAATAATTTGCCTAAACTTATTTTCTTTCCAGGACTTTTTTTTTTTTATTTAGGATAACATAGCAAAATACTTCAGCTTTGGTCTGTCCAAAAGAATCCAGGACACACCATCACCCTATACCTTCGGATGAGAAGAGAAGAAAGGAAATTCTAAATCAATGCAGAGAATCATTTACTTCTCATTCCTCCAAATTCAAAACTAAAAATATTTCCCATGGGTTCTAGACGACGTCAAAGACCCCAGATGATCTTCCTGGGTGGCCTTCCAGGGTGACTCTGACAGCACCCTGCGTGGGTCAATGATGAAATTGCAAAAGGATCATTCACCGTATAAAGCCCAGGGGTCTTGACCTATGGAGACTGGCACCCCCACCCCGAGCTGTGAACAGTCATCCCAGAAGCCCCGCCAAAGGAGCCCCAGGGGCCCCACCTCCAGCCCACAAGCTGCCCTGACATTGCTCCTCCTTCCTCACCCACGTGCCCTCCTCCCCAGGGTCTCCCAGGCAGGACAGAAGTATCGCACACACCACGGAGGCAAACAGTCGGATTCTGGTTCTACCCCATCTGACTTGTAACCTTACACAAGTTATTCAATCTGCCAACGAGAGAATGTCGCTCACTATCTGGCTCTAAAAGGATTGTCACTAGCCACCACAGTCGCTGACCTTCAACACACCCTGCAAGGAGTTCAGGGTGGAGATCAGGACTGAGGCGCTGTGCTCTGGGAAAACTGGCAGAACAGGCCTTCAAAGAGTTAAGATATTTTCAGGAGAAAATTTTATGAACCCAATTTCTTGCATCTTCTCATACCTAGAAAAGCACTAAAATCATTAAAGTGAACATCTGCTCCTCATGACTAGCAGAAGGTTGTGTGAGTGACTGCACGTGCCCCTTCACCAGATCATATGTCGCCTGACCTCTCCCCTGACCTCTTTGAAGCAGTTCTTCAGAGATGGCAGAGAGGTCGTCTCCGGGCTCTAGTTCTCAGGAAGCCGCAAATAAATCTGAACTCACAGCTCCCACATTGTGTATTTTAATTACATTTCAGTCAACAAACGTCTGAAAACCTCAGTTCCTCATCTACGAAATGGGGATAATGATAATACCACATAGATAGAGGGATGTGCAATAAGCAGTCAGCACACAGGAGCTATCATTGTAGCTGTTACCATTTGCACGTGGCAAAAAAGGGTGACCTGGTGAAGGAGAGTACGTGTTCCTTGGAAAACGAGATGAGAAAGGAGCTTTTAACACACAATCAAACCGCCTCCCCTGGCACAGCATCTCTCCTATCAACCTGCCACTTAGCTAACAAAACCACATGCAGACTTCCTGTGGTCAAACCTCCGCCTTATCAATCTCTCTCTAGGATAAGTACGGTTAATTCCTCCAAAGGCGAGAGGGAGGCTTCAGCTGACCCAGAGACACTTTCTGTGATAGCATCTCTAACCCCTAGGGCGTGACTTACCACTACAATCTATTGCTAAATTAGAGTCTAGAAAAGCAGATGTGGTTCTGGTCGGCTCCAGTGTTTTATTTTATGGGCAACCAGGGAAAGAGCTGAGAGATTTTGTTTACAAAGAGATGTGTCTATCATTGTCAATCACTCCACTCCCCACCCCAATTTACAGAGCACTGTACTAAGGGCCTTATTAGATTGATCTTGCTCAGTCCTAACAATAACCCTATGGGGTATGATTGTCCCCATTTTATAGATGAGGAAACTGAGGCTCACAGAGGTTAAGGGACTCCCCAAAGTCTTAGTAAGTGGCAGAGCGGGAGGTGAACCCAATGCCTTGATTCATACCCGTGATGCTGCACTGACTGGAAGAGCACTTGGAAGATCCTGTAGCATCAATATTCCTAGCGCTCCTTCTCACACCCTGAACGCGAGGAGCTGCCAGAGCTATGGAATCTGCCTGTGCAGCTACTGCTGAAGTCATGGCTGGACCGTGACCTCGGAGAGCACAAAGCAGTGTGCCCAGCACTCTGGGCTGCCAAAGACAACCACTTCACAAGGACTCACTGTAAGAAACAGTAAGCACTCGGGGAGATTTCCCACGTGCTTGGTCAGTCTTAGAATGAGCTGTTCAGACTAAGTCTGGAGTCGCTGCTCCCCAGGGCCCCACCCGGCCGACTAGAGGAGCCTCCTCTTCTTTCTCTGTTTCCACTTTCCCCAACTGCTCGCCCATCTGTCACTGTCCTGCCATCAGCCAAGTCACATGCTCCCCTAACCCATCTATCTATTTACTAGTCCCATGGGTCAAATCCCGTGACAACATAAATTCCACTGGAAATGAAAATTCTTTCACTGGGTGCCAATTCCTGGAGCTACCAGGGCCGAAAGCAGGTAGGGAACCACCCAGGGCTGGAGACAGCCTGTCAGGGGCCAGCCATCACTGAACTGACCCCGACTGGCCTAGCCTGGCTGTTAAAGGGCCAACAGCCCCCAAAGGAGAAGAGATCTCTATAATTTCGCTGGTAACCTCAGAGGTAAGGAGGTAAGAGCCTATTACCCAATAACCCCAGAAAGGTTTCTCATCCTCCAAGCCCAACACCCTAAACCAATGCTTCTCAAACCTGAATGTGCAGACAAGTCACCTGGGGTGCAGATTAAGTACAGATTCACTGGTCCCACCCCGAGAAAAACAGTCTGGAAGGGAGAGACAACAGGAGCCTGCCCTTTTCACCAGCACCTCAGGGGGTTAGGAAGCAGGCGGCCCAGGAAACTTTAGCCAAGGCTCTCCTGCCCAAATGCTCCTGGGGGAGGAGGTGGCTAGAGTCACCACTTGGAAACTGACCTATTTGTGAAATGCCCTGTCCACAGCAGTGGCTCAGTGATGGGAGTGGTGAGTGCAATGCCCAGCTATATAATGTACAGTTGCAAAGTGCAGTGTAGCTTCTTTACTAAAACAGCAGTGAGTCGTTGAGACTAGGAGCGGGATTCAGGACAGTGTGCACCAGGCCCAGAGCCAAGAGCCTTCCAGACAGTCAAGTGATGGGCGGATGGAAAGCTCACTCCATCAACTTAACATGGGCCACACGTCACGCTGGTCCTTGAAAAGGAAGCAAGACCTGTCTTACAGCTTTTATAAAAATCACTCGTCCTGAATTACTGCTCCGGGTAGGTGTCTGAGCCAGGACTACACAGAGAAGTCCAACAAAAATGCTGCTGTCCAGTGCTTTCCGGCATGCAGAGCTATGAGCCCAGTATGGCTGCTTCACGGCACCGGTACCCAAATGTTCATCCCCAGAGCTCCAACTGCTATGATGCCAAGGACGTGCCCAGAGCCGAACCCTCTGGGAGAGGGCTCCCCAATGGTGAAGACCATCAGTTCACCATGTGTAGGAGACACAGGAAACTGGAGTCGGCTACCAAACCACCGAAAGGGTTTCTCAAGCACATGCGCGTGCCTGGTGTTTTTCCAGCTCCACTTGAGTGGTCCAGATCACCTGTGCTCCTTTGCTGGACCGGTGTGGCAGTCACAGAAGTCCCTGTGTCTTCTTCTCTGAGCCTATCCCCAGGTGTCATCTGCCCGTATGAGTAAAGATAAGTCTGCGTGTGTGTGTGTGTGTGTGGGGTGGAGGGGAGAGCAAGCAATAACACGTTGAAGGTCCGGGCATGTGTCTCTACCTGCATGTGTGTGAGTGTGTAAGCGAATGTATTTAGATGATTCTAGAGTTGAGCCCTGGGGGGCTGCTGTAAACCCCCTCTCACTCCAGCCAGAATCCCCATCAACTCCCAGACCGGCATTTCCTGGGAAGATTATTTAGCTCTATTTCTGTTGTTTGTCTATTTCTATTTGGGGAAAGCCGGACCCGCCGGTTACTCCTCCCTTTCCTTCTCCACCACCACCCACTACCTGTCCTTTCTCTCCCCCGACTGCTGGGGCCTGGCTGGCTGCTTCCTCCCACCCTGACTCAGGTCTGGGGGCTGCTGGGCACAGCGCAAAGTGACCCTGCAGCGGCCTTGAAACAAAAGCACCAATTCCCCTAGCACTCAGGCAGCCTCTTTTGGACAATGCATTTTAGCACGTTAGCCACATGGTCTACCCTCCATTCCTTTTTTTTCCCTACAAGCTCCTCCCACTGCTCTCCACCCAGCACCACCCAGGGGGAAAGCATGGTTTCCACAGCAGTAGCAAATGGGGCCTGAATCCTGGGGGCACCTACTAACCTCGAAACGTCAGGCAAACAACCCTGTCTCTCTGTGTCTGTTTTACCACCTGGCTCAATTGGATCCCACCTCCCACCATCCTGGAGCTGCTGTGAGGACGGGGGACAATGACAGAGGGTCCTGACACTCTCAAACTGGTCGTGAACAGTCCCGGCAGTGGCTTTGAATTTAACTCAGGAACTGATGCTCCAGACTCAAAGGTTAGGGGAGGTCAGCTGGAGTCGGCCCCATCTTCCCAGCAAGTTAACTGGATCCCCTCTGGAGATGCCAGGTATCACAAAACCAGACCACTAACCTCTTTGTTAGAAAAGAGTCACTTGTCATCTGCTTGGAACCCAGCGAGCTCTCCAAAGACGAGCTCAGTGTCATCAGACATGTCAAGTTGGCTGCACTTCATTATTCCTCTCCAAAAGTTCTCCTAAAATTACCAAAGAGTCAGCTCCCCGTCCTCGCTTACTCTTCCACTCAAACTGCCAACAAATCCCTGAGCAGAGCAGCGTTCACAGGGACCCTCCTGGTGACACAATACCCTCTTCTGGGCCGAGGGAACGACCGTGCAAGGCTACTATTACCGCCCAACACTCTTTATGCCCCGACACCTACTATCCACGGCTCACGACCTCCGCCCCAGTCACCATGCCCCGTGGGGCCGCCCATCAGGGAAGCCACCTCAGTGGCTGCTGTGCTTCTAAAGATGCACCCATAAATCCCAAGTGGTCATCTCACAGCCAGTGCTCTCCTGAGGAGGCAGTCCATAACACTCTTGGTTAAATATTTAAAGTCTCAGCTTGTAGTATCAATGCCAAGTACTTTCCTCAGGGGTCCAAGAAGGCACTCAGAGCTCTGCATGCTGTTTCAGTTGAAAGTTAAGAGTCTCTTAACGTTTCCATAGGAGCATTGTGGTGTCAATTTCTGGGGGCCCCCAGGGGCCTGAGGAAACAGCAGAGCACAGCAATGGCAGTGGGGCTGCGAGTGCAGATGAAGGAGAGCAGAGATGGCCCCCTCCTCAGACCGTGGCAAGCTGTCCTCCACGGTCTCCAATCTCCCTGAGAACCCAAGTTCCCACTCCATCCCCTGCACTGTGGGACGGGGAAGCTTGGCGCGCTGACAAGGGAGCTCCTTTTTTCTAGTTACATTCAAAGACTGGACATTTCAAAACAGCTGTTTCTGGTATTTTAGAACGAATCTGATATGTTTACCCAGTGATTGAAATTTGTGATTAAATTTTTCTCACCAGAGGGTTCCTGACTTTCTCAGGATCGGGGCTGGCATGTTACCTGACGCCTCGCTCAGCAGCACTCCACCCGTTTCCCACGGCTGCCTAGAAAGCCTTGCCTGGGCTCCAGCACAAGCTCATTCACCTCTCTTCCCCAAATTGTTATGATTATAAGAGCAATACATGAAATTTAGAAAACAGTGAAAGTTTAAAAAAACACCACACCTCTAATTCCAATAATTCCATACTTGGAGAAGGCATGGTCAGTATGATTACTATTCATTATAGCATAAGAATATCTAACTTATAATTTACAAAGTTTTGAATCTTTTTTTTTTGGTAACATGGCCACATAGATATTTTCTCATATCATTAAATAATCTTTGAAAAAAATCTTTATTGTACACTCTATTCCACTCATATTGTTAATTACAAAATATACACTTGTAAAAGAATGAACAAGTGGAGAAAGCTGCAGCATATGTGGAAGTTCCCATCAGTCACCACGCTGTGTGGAGCCCCTTCCCTGTCGATGACCACTCCCGGCAGCTCGGACACTGTCCTTCTGGACCCCTTTCTGTGCGTGGACATCCACACAGGCTCGCAAATAAACAAATCAATTAGACATATAGATTGTATTGCTGTTTTACAAAATTAAATCCTGCCCTGCATTCAGCTCCTTGTACAGGGAACTGCTCGGTCAGGGAAACACCACAGCAATCAACATATTCCCAGCCTCTGCAGAGCTGTGATCATAGGTGAGCCTTTGGGTTGTAGCCAGCTGGGGCCTTTGAATGTGGTGCTGAAATGCCAAGGCCATTAACAATACCATTAATACAGTCCCTAGTTAGTGACCTACTACATGCTGTGTTAAAGGCTTCACATGCATACTCTCATTTAATCCCCTCAACAGCCCTGTGTAGAGGGTGTTGCTAAACCCATTTTACAGGTGAGGGGTCTAAGTAAGAGGCGGCACTACAAATGTATCAGCTGCATCATTCACCAGCACAGGACCACTTCTCCATTCATTCGCTCCCTCGTCTCTCTCTTCACCATTCTGCAGCTCTGTGATACGGCAGGCCCTACCTAGGAGCACCAGTGCAGACCTGTTCACTTTGCACAGAGGAGGGGAAATCTGGCCCCCATCACCCAGGCCAGAGCTTTCAAAACCCAGGTCTGTTCACTGGGAAGAGTAGTCAGAAATAAGGCACCAGGCCAATCCTGCCACTTCAGTGTATTTGCCTCACGGGCAAACACATAATGGACAATGAGTCAGCAGCTTTGGGTGAAAAGCAACAAATTAACACTTATTTTTTTTTTCCAACTTCCATTTATATTCTCAGTAATGCTCTGGGAGGACTGCCATCTAGCAGAAGCACTTAGGAACGAAAAACATTTCCACCGAAGGGAGAAACTTTAATTTAAAATCAATTGTGAGAAATTAAGGTCATCAACTGTAACGGGGCCTAAAAAATGTAAACTGGCGGTGCAGTTCCTCCCAACGCATGTTAAATGCTCTTAAAGCTCGGCGTCTCCCGCATGGCCGGACTGAAGCGCCAGCATCCGCAGCCCGGCCGTGGGACTGTCTGAAAGCGAGTCGGGGAGGCCTGACCCACCTGCAAGTGTCCCCCAGAGGGAAAGGGGAACAAGCAATCGCTTACATACCCTTGTCTGTGAGATTTTTTCGAATGACTTGAATAGTAAGAATATCCAGAATACGTGGACTCGGTATCCATAGCAGTGGGGAACTTGCTCTTGATGTGGGAGTCGGTACTGCTTCTCCTTAGAGGTAGAAAACTTCACCTACTGGTCTCCTAAAGCCCCAAAGGGCCTGGGAATCCAGGAGACGCTTTTCAACAGGAACAGATTCTGGGAAAAGGCGGAAAAAAAGAGAGAGAGAGATCAACCTTCAAAGCCAACATAAAATGGGTTCAAAGGTAAATGACAGCAGCAAACTCCTCTTTAGGGGTCTCTGTTGTGGAACAAGTGAGCAAGGGTAAGGCTTCCAGGCACCACTAAATGCTCCGCTCACACAGCAAGCGCTTGCCTGGGTGTCTGGGAGGGGGACAGGTGGGTGCCAGGCAGGCCAAACGCCACCGCAGCAGCCGGAAACCGGAGGTGGGAGAGACCTGGCCCGTGGCCATTTCCCGGACAAGACACAGCCTGGCCCGCATGGCGTCCCAGCCCCCACTGCCAGTGTGCCTATTACAAAACAATACCCGGGGAAACTGCTTTTAAGGGATTTGCTCATAGTTTCCAAAAGCCAATGGGAAAAAAAAAGTCTTCAGTCTCTTTAATCCAGGAATCCAAACTCCCGAGAATTTATCTTAGGGAAGTAATTCCTATTTTTAAAGGAAAACTATTCTTACCACTCGTCTTTAATAGCGGAAAACCAGAAATAATCTCAGTGCTCCCAAAACAGAGGACTAGGTAAGGAAAACACGGCTCATCCACTGAAAGAAACATCACATAGCTGTTTTAAAATGATAATTACGAAGAACAGAAATTTGTGTGATAGAATGACAAATCTAAAAAGCAGGCTACAGGACTGTAGATAGATGCTGAAATCAACATGATAGTTACAATAAAAAAATCACTTATGCAAGGATTAGGAGGAAACATTAGAAAACGGAAGCAGGTGACTTGTTAGTTACAGGCGCCTGGGTCTTTTCCCACATTTTCATTAGATATCATTATGCAATAAAAATAAATTGGAAACATTCCCAAGTACATTCCTGAGCCCCACATGCTGAGTCTTTCCTTCTAGAAAAAGGAGCTCTGTCTCTCCCTGCGCCCCTCGCCCCAGAGCTGGTCTCCACCCCACGGGGCTCCTGCTTCCAGCGCCCCCAGAAGCTGAAATACAAACAGAGCTGGACAGATAAGTGTGAAGAACAAACAAAGAAGCTGTGAGCACCAGCCCTCTACCCCTACCGGGAGGAGGCCAAGAATCCTCGCCGATGACCTGCCAGGGAGTCACCGGAGAGCCACCACTGGCCAACACAGCCCGAGCCTCAGCACCACCTGGGCTGCACCTGCCCTTGCCATTCACTCACTAGGTTGGTTGCCCAGGGCGAGCCTCCCTTGTCCTTGTGTCCTGACTTGTCACTGCATCTCTGCTCTCCTGCACAAGCCCAAGGCAAGCAGTGGGGAGTCCTGGGGTCTAGCCAGTGCACCCCACTGTCCAGTACAACCTGGGATGAGCCATGTGTCTTCTTGAGCCTCAGATTCCTCAACTGTCAAACGGGGACATGTCAGCCAGCCATGGACCTCATAGGGTTGATCTGAAGATAGAAGCTGATACGGTGTAGGGAGCTGGGTTCCAATTCCAGGCTTTACTCACTTACTAGCTATATGACCTCAGTCGAATTAGTACACCTCTCTGAACCTGCATCTGTAAAACGTGAATAACAAGGCTGCTGCATGGAACTAACAAGCTACAGCCGGGACCACTCCCAGCACCATCTCTGGTGCGCTGGATAAGGAGCAATTGTGGTTACGAGGACTCCGGTCACCGGGCCCCAACCCAGTCCCTCTCAGTGACAGGCTAGGAAAGGAGCGGGGCAGAGTGAGGCCAGGGCTCACCTTCCCACCTGAGGCTCCCCGGAGCCAGACAGCCCTGGGCTCGCATCCCAGTCCAGTCCACGGCTTTCTAACTAGCTGTGTCCCCAGGCATGGCAGTTTCCCCTTGGAGACTCAGGTCTCCTCATCCATAAAATGGAAAAAAGGCAGCCTATGTTGTGGGCTGTAATGATACAATGTGAAAAAAAACACCATGGGCATTTAAAAAATACATTCGTTTTGCTCTTGGACATATCCCCACTTTTCTAGATTTCAAGAGCTGGCTCACCCTTTTTTCTCCCTACTCTGCTGCCCAGCACTTTCACTACCATTTCAATGAGCTCTCAGCACCTAAGACCTCACTTCCTGCTCTGAGCTACGCTGCTTGCTCATTCATTGCCTTCATACCTGGCAGATGCCACATAAGGAGGTGAGCCAGGATCTCCAGGCCTGCCAGGAACGAGCCTCTTTCCCCGAAGGCCCTTCACCCAGCTCTCTGCTGACCTGCAGGTTCTGACACCCAGCTGCTTGGTCCAGACACCTGACTGCCCTCTTCTACATCCAGAATCGATTATCCACAACGCCTACCCTTTTTCCTGCCCTCCAACCCGTAACTGTTGATTCCTTTTCCATCCCAGCTTTCAGCTAATTCTGGCTAAATGCTGCTGGGGTGTCTCAGGGTCAAGTGGCCCAGGCCCCGCAGACCTGGGCTGATCCCATTTACACATCCTGGCCGTGACACCCCGGGGCAGACGCTCACCCCTCTGAGCTGACCTCTCCCCCTGTAAAATGAGGCCACTGAATATGATCTCTTCCTGGGGTTGTTGTGAGCATTAAAGGAGACTCCCAGGATAAAGCCTCTGGTACATGGTAACTCAAGTTTCATTCCCCTTCCCCTTCCGCAAGAGGACGTCAGCCTTCATCCTCATTAAAACCTCTGGCTGTCCATTAAGGCAACTCCAGGCATGTCCAAGTGCTCTCTGGGAACAGCTTTACTGCCCCTCAACCCACTGCCCTGGTCTGGTTTCTCTCACACAATTCCTGCCTCTACTTATCAAACAGGCAGTCTGTCCATGCTGCCATTCCCCTCTCGTCACCCCCATCCTCCATCCTTGACACTCCACTCAAACACCTCTGAGTCAGCCTGAGACTGCTATGAGCCAAATCCAAGGCTCTCATCCTTGTCTTCCTTCCCTGGACCTTCTCATCCAATGTGTTCATCCGTCTGCCTCCCTGTTTGGTGAGCTGCTAGGAGAGACCTGCTAGGCAGTGCTGGGGACACGGCAAGGACAGTGACACACAGCACAAGCTGCCCTCGCAGAGTGAGCCCTCTGCTGCCCACCATCCTCCAACTGGACGGCGTTTATGCGACTACTTCTCCAACCGTCCTTCCCTGCTCCCCCGTCAAGTTATCCCTTAAGGTTTAAAACTTACCCATCATTCTCCTCCATCCATGGATTTGCTCCAGGATAAGCTCCCTGGAGACAGGAGCTATTGTTTACCTGCCCCCAGGACACACTGAACATGAGAAGCACCCAACAAATACCTACTGAAAGAATAAACCCCCAGTGCACATTTCCTACTCAGACGCCTCCTGCCCCACGTGGGATTGTCATCAACCCTCCCCAGCCCCGTGCTCTGCTCTCCAGGGTCCCGACCTATACAATCATCCTACCGGCCCTACACATCTAACCGTGGGCCGTTTCCACAACTCACTCTCCCCTTCATCCCACACATCCAGCTGTCACGAAGTGCCCTCTGTCCGCTGGGATCCACCCCTCACTCTCCCGGTGCTCAGCCACCCACTTTCTCCAGGCTCCGCGGACACAGGGCTAAACTGTTACAAAGCCTGCAGGTTTCCTCATGGAATCCAGTCTCCACAGACCTCAGGCCCCTTCTGAGTCATTCTGTTTCCACCAGAGCTATCGATTCTTGCCCGAGATCTGAGTGAGGATTAAGAAGCAGCCACAGGAGGCAAACTGACAAAATCCAGAGAGAACTCATTTCAGACACCAATGAAAGAGCTTCGACATAGTTAACAGAAAAACACATCCTGATGCTTATCGCCGCAGTAATACATTGACAAGCCAGTTCCCTTGTATGCACAAGAAATTAGCAGAACGCAGATAAGGTCAGAGGGATGCCTTATCAGGAAGATAATAAAGTAATGAAAAGGAGTCAGGTTCCTTGGGTAATAAACTGACAGGCTGCGGCACTGGTCTGAATGGGACAGTCATGCAAAGGTGTAAATGTGGAGCCTGGAATCTGGAACTGTCCCTCTATCACACTGACCCCTGACATGACCCAGACTGTGCCTGGCAGCGGCCAGTGTGATCTTTCAAATCACAGCATGAATGTCACGTTCCTGCTTAAAATCCCTCTGTGGAGTTCTGCTGCACTTCAAATAAGATACAAAATCCTTCATGTGCTCTCCCTGGGGGACCCTGCCCACCTCTCCAGCTCCTCTCTTTCTCTAGCCCCAAGTCCTCGGAGGCTCTCTGCAGCCTCAGTGTATCCCCTCTACTCGCTCTTCACATGCCTTGTTTTGCCCAGTTCCTACTCATCCTTTTCAACTTAAGCAATACTGCTTCTTGCCAGAGGCCTTTCCTGACCCTCCTGGCCTCACCTGGCCCTCTCCCAGCACCCTGTACCACTTGGGACCCCCATTCCCAATTCCACAGTGATCTGTGTGATTACTTATCGACCGGCTCCTGCATAGACAGGAAGCTCCACCAGGGCAGGGGCCACCTTCCTTACTGTCTCTCTAGCTCCTAGACGTAGCAGACACTCAATGAATGTATGCTGAATGGAGGGAGGGTTTTGGTGGCAAACCTCAGGACGTGGGGACCACAGACTCACTGAGGAAGAATCCTTAGAGATCGTCTCTTTGAAACCCTCCGTTTTACAGGAGAAGGAAAAGATGCCGAGATTAGATTCAGCAGTGATGTCCGAACCACCAAGAGTGGAGGTGCCCTGCTGCTCCCCCGAGTCTCACTCAGCGGCAAAGGTTATGTTCCAGACACACTAGGTAAAAATCGGCAGTCCTCTCTTTCAGCCGCTGCCCGAGAACACCGTGGCCAGCTGCCTCCCCCTGGCCTCCTGTCACCCATCTCTCCTGAACTGCAGGCATGGCTTGGGTGTGAGCTGGAGGTAAACACCAGAAGAGGGCTGGAGTTCATCAGATCACATCCCATGAAGGCCGGGTGGCCAGTGCAGAGACAGGTGCACGGGGCGCTTTTGACTGAGGGATGGTATCTTAAACCCGAAATTCCCTGGCAAAAGTGTCACAGACTCTCCTGGATAAAGAAGATGTGGTATATTTATACAATGGAATACTACTCAGCCATAAAAACCAACAACATAACGCCATTTGCAGCAACATGGATGCTCCTAGAGAATGTCATTCTAAGTGAAGTAAGCCAGAAAGAGAAAGAAAAATTCCATATGAGATCGCTCATATGTGGAATCTAAAGACTCATGGACAGAGAATACAGACTTGTGGTTACCAGGGGGTAGAGGGTGGGAAGGGATAGACTGGGATTTCAAAATTGTAGAATAGATAAACAAGACTACACTGTATAGCACAGGGAAATATACACAAAATGTTATGATAAATCACAGAGAAAAAATGTGACAATGAGTGTGTATATGTCCATGAATGACTGAAAAATTGTGCTGAACACTGGAATTTGACACAACATTGTAAAATGATTATAAATCAATAAAAAATGTTAAAAAAAAAAGTGTCACAGACTCTCTCTTTACCCGCACTTTATTAGAAGCAAAGTGGGGAGCAGTGGACTTGAAGAGAATCTTCCCCTAAAGTCATGTTCACTCACATAAAATATTCCTGACTGCCACTTAAAAGGAAAACACAGTGTTCAGAAAATCATACGAGGGAAATAATACGTTATGGTAATGACAGTGGTAAATATAAGCTAATCTTCTCGAGAAAGGAAATTATAAAAACATCAACGGCTTTGCCTAGAGCTATTAAGTAACTAAGTGAGCTCTGGTTTGGACGGTAGAAAGCTACCCTGCAAGGGGTACAGAGACACACACTAAATTTAAAGAGCCATTCCACTCCTTGTGCAGCGGACATTTTTCCAAGGGAAAGAAGCTTCCGGTGCAATTGTGTTTACACGTACTGTGTACATCACTTGGAATATTTGATTTTCATCAATACATACAATTCTAAAGGGTTTACTCCATGCGTTATTTTTTATTGTTTTGAAGCTAACATTTTTCTCAAGGTACCCATTTTTAATAAATGGCCCTCAAGGGAAAGATGACAATTTAGATAATTTTGCTCAGAGTCAACTTTTCTTCTACAGAGAAGTGATGAGCACAGGTTCTGAAGTCAAGATTGTCACTGTTCAAATCGTGGCTCTGCCACTTACCAGTTGTGTAACCTCAGATCAAATTACTTAACCTTTCTGTGCCTGTTTCCCTAACTGTAACAACAGAATTGTGTTTTCCTCACCTTACAGGCTCACGGTTGGTTAGATGAGATCATTCTCAATCATTCAGACTAGGGCCTAGCACATGGTATGCACTCACACCCGGCAGGCATTGTTATTACTCAGTAATGTCAAATTCCTTCAGTTAAAAAGAATAGCTTCATAAGGCTTGTGACTTATGTATCATTTTCATTAAACTTACGTACATTTTTTTTGGTCCGTGTGAGTCTACCTTCAATGACTACCCTTAGCTCTAGCTAACTAATTTATTGATTTCCATTCTGTTCCTTGCAGGCACTTCTTTTACTGTTTCCAGGCTGAAAGTGAGTATCAGAGAAAACTGTGTGTTTTATTGAGCTTATTTTGGAAGACCTCGGGGTTGTGAGGGAGGATGGGAAGAAGTATTTTGCTGAACTTGTGGTCTACAAACCATAACACATCATCCAGGCCACTGATGTAAGGATCAGAGAGATTGTGGCATTTGCAACAAAACCAGTGATTCTTTCATTACAAAGAGGCTCTTATAAAATGAGCGGTTCCGGGCCACTATTCACAAGGAAAGAAAATGCCAACCTCATTTTAACTGTCTTGCCAATGACTTCCACTCACCTTCCCAGAGTAACTGCTCTTAGTGTCAGTCATTAATTACCTCTGAAACACCCCCAGCAGCTGGGTAGAGATTTCTGAAAAATTGAACAGTTCATGTGTCTGGGCTTATAACGTATATTTGTTTTCAAGTGACCCCCTTGTCCTCTGCCAGATTTTTAAAATAGATTTCACAAGTACTGCCTTCTTTGTAAGTCCCCATGGTGCCAGATCCAGTGACTGCTGTCCTGTAAGTGGGATTCAGAAGGACTCTGACCGAGACAGAACACGGAAAAGCATGCATGCACCTTCTCATCAGGCTTCAGGCCAGACCAAAGCCACTACTAGAAACATGGTCCAGCCCCACATCCACCTCATCCTGTCATGTCCACCTTCTGGAAAACAGCATAGCACAATGCCCAAATCACATGCCCATACACAGCTGGACCCCTAACCACAGGTGGTTCACTTTACAGAGAAAGAAGGGCCATGATCACCTAATGGCTCACAGTTCATCAAGTGCTTCTTATATGTTAGGAAATGTTGTAAGTCATTTGCATGTAATCTCTCACATAATCTTCAGCACAAGCCTGGTAACAAAGCTAAAATGTTAATTTCGTGTCACGGTTAAGAAAACCAAGGACACACACACCTGGGAAGTGCTGGGGCCAGGCCTTGAGCTCTGAGAGTCTAATTCCAGAACCTGTGCTCTTAACTATGGAAAATACATAGCAATGTAGCAATTACCAGAATTGCTTACTTACAGAGAGGAGGGTAGACAACAATCATAAATTGTCCCAAACCACACATCACCCACAACGAATTCTGCAGTTCCCACTCCTTCTCACAGGTTCGGTGTCCCAAGCATTGTGGGGAGACCACAAGAAACAAAATGAATCTGAAATCGTTCGAGGTCCTAAGAAGCCCACAGCCCAGTGGAAACTGCCTCTGAAAATGCAGTGTGTCAACTGCCCACGTAACCCAATGCAGCAGAGGCTGGGATAACAGATAGGCCCTAAATTTGTGTGTGTGTATTAGGGAGATAGAGGTGAGAATGCCTTCCTTACTCTATACCTGTTAATTATCCAATAGACCAGGGTGACATGTCATTGCTGCTTGATAAGGAAACTTTCCTTTCAGGTTTCATCCTTTTGATCAAACACACAAGACAATAAAAATGTACTGCCTGACAAGCCATCCTTACAAACACGCCATTCTCAACATTCTCCCATTTTACTTACAAATTAAGTTGCAACCGAGTCCCACCGCCAACACTGCAACAGTGAACATTTCAAACGAGCTGTTTCACTGATTGTACTGAGAGACACCAAAGTCTGGGAGTGCTAAATGCTCGTGGATAGGTGAAGAGTGTTATTTCTTTGAACTGTAGAATAAACAGTTTCCTCCCACAAATCAAAGCCCCAACGATATCACATTGATTTAATTCAACTCTAAAAACTCTAATTAGTGATTACATAAAATGACTAATTACATCTCCCCGGATTCAGACAGTTTCTGCCACCTCACTTGAAGAGCCTAGGAGCCGTGTAATCAAACTATCCACCCACTGGAAGAATGCTCATTAGTACTGTTCATTGGTGACACAGGTTATATTTTCCATCAACCCTGCAAAACTTCTGAACACACTAGTGAAAATGCTGGATTCTTTACAGCTTGCTAGCTTTTGGAGTATGTGGCTAAAAATACTTGCATTTCCAACCAAAGCCCCCCAAAGGGGGTTTAACAAAATGCACGTGCCAGACACACAACCATCACAACAAAGCGCTCCAACATCTATTAACGACCAGCTAAACGAGCTCACACCACCTTGGCCGGGTGCGCGTTACACCTGGTTTGAAGAGTGGAAAATGAGCACAGCTTTCTGGGCTGCAAGTCTTACCAGCTCATCTCCTGGCCGCCAGGCCACGGCTCCGCCCCACTCCTGCCTCCGCCACGCCAACGACGCGTTTAAATTTTTATAAAGCTTCACACTTCTCTGAGCTACGTTAGCTTGGGGCAGTTGAAAGATTGCAGGAGGAAATGAGGTCCTGCCGGTGGCGAAGGCTGCCCCGGTGCGGTGAGATTGCCTCCAACCGGACACCTCGGGCAGACTTGCCGGACGCCTCCTGCTCCACCCCGGCGTTTTTGAAAGTAAACTCCTACCTGCCTGTTGCGCTCTCCGATGCGCAACCGGACTCGCCCCCCGGCCTCCAGGGCCGGCTCGTTCTGTAAGCGGGGTGGGAACACAGGCCAGCTCTGTGCGGGTTTCTGGCCCAGGGCCGGCCGGGCCCCCGGGCGCAGGCGGTTCCCGGGGCGAGCCCCGCGGCGGGGTGGGAACCCCGGAGCGCGTCCGGCTCCCGGGAAGCGCAGGGCGGCCCGGCCCCCGCCCCGTACGGCCGGTACCGCGGTCCGGGTGCCCGCAGGAACGGTCGGCCACTCCCTGCCGGCCGGGACGCGCACCCCAAAGTGCAGCCAGGGGAGAAGGGGGCGTCCGAGGCGTGGGGGGGGGAATGCGCGGACCGAGGAAGTGGTGTGAGCTGGGAGCGTGGCGCCGGGGCGGGAGGGGAGCACCTCGCGGGGATGGGAAAGGAGTGGGGTCCCGGGAAGCACGACTCGGGGTGCGGTCCGTGGGAGGGGAGGGAGCCCCGAGCCAGAAGCGGAAGGAGGGCGGTGAACCGGGGTCTGAGTCCGGGCAGGGGCGGCGAGAGGAGGGCGCAGGGGGCTCGCAGGGTGCGGGGTTCGGGTGGGGGCGTCTCCCGCAGGAGGTCCGCCCCCGCGCCCGCCGCCCCGCCGCGTGGGGCCTCAGACGGGACTCACCTCCGCGCCGGCCGTGCGGGCTCCGCGGCCCGCGGTCTCGGCTCGCAGCGGCCCCGGCTCTGCGGCCTGCGCTGGGCTCCGATAGAAGCAGAGCCCCGCCGCCGCCGCCGCCGCCGCACTGCTGCTTTCCGCTTCCTGTCCCGGCGCCGCCCCGCAGCCCGAGCCCAGCCCAGCCCAGCGAGCCCGGCGCGGCCGCGAGCCAAGAGCTGCGAGCGCGGCCGGCCCCGCCGCGGGCCCGGCCCACCTGCAGCGGAGGGCGGGGCCCGGCCGGCCTCTTTCCAGCCCCCAGGCACGTCTCACCCGGGCACACGCACACGCACACGCACACGCACTCACGCCCGCGCGCAGACACACTGGTACCCATACAGACCCCAGGAGGTGACAGCCCTCCAACACACACTCATTCACACATCACACATTGTCAGGAATTAACCCCAACCCAGCACCCGAACATACTTGCACCCTCAAACTCACATACTCATGCACACACACCAGCATGCACAAAATTCAAGTCCGTTTGCTCTCACTGGAGCCCCAACACACATATATTTGAACGGCCAAAGGACTAACCTCCTACCACACACACATACTCAAATACACATAGTCCAAAAATTAACCTACAAATATCCATATATACCCACACCTCAACCCACATACACACTCACACTTAAACTCACACGCAGTCCAGGAAATGACCCCACAAGTAACCAGACACACCCAGGCCCCCTGTAATCCCCCACAGCCAACCCTTTCCCCTCTTCCCCTAACAGAGGGGACACCACTTCCTAACCCCAGTCTACTAGAAACTGCCAGAAGAGCACACCACCCAAGGCTGCGGCCCTAGGTCCCAAACCTGATTCAAGCAGGTCTGCTTCCGGCTAAATCTGTTTCCCTGCCTAAACAGCAGAGAGGATGATAAAGCCAGTCTTGCAGGATTGTGGTGAGGATTCCAGAAAGTGGCTGGTGCCCAATCGCACTGAACAGTTGCCGAGTATTTATATGAATATCTGCACTCTTCTTACTTAGTTGTCTCATGTGGTGGATAGGGTTAGGGATCCATGTGCAGAGTCTGCAATCTGGCTGGGACCCAAAGTAGCTTACATGGCAGGGCTGTTCAGTGGAGGTGGTGTATAATGAGGTAATCTGGGCAGCTGGAGCCCAGCGGGGTGGGGGTGGGGGGCGCACCCACACTGAACTAGCCTTAGTCCAGGAATTTCAACCCTACAGCCCTCACTCTCCCCTCACCACCTCTTCCTCATCCTCCCTAGTCCCCATTCTCTCTCCCTTATATATTTATACTTCTTCAGAGGACATTATATGTCAATGTACGTGATCTTCACACAACCCATTCCAGCTGCCAGGCTTCACTGTTCACTCTTGGCAACCCCTCACCAACCTCTCACCTGTTTCCTGAGTGCGGCCAGCTTCCTGAGGTAAATTGTCAGTCCACCCGAATCAATGCTCAGGTGCAGAAATACAGAGCTTTAGAAAAGCAGGTCTCTGTCATCTTTGAAGTTTAGACCCTTCAAAGTTACCACAGGCCAGGGAATTCTAATTCTAGTTATGATACTCTCAAATAAACCCCCATGTGATCTACAAATTCTCAATGGATTTTCATGAAAAAAAGATTTTAATTCACTTTAGCTTATTCTGTCTAGCTACCTTACCATGTGGTGCTTTTGTTGGTAAGAGGGTTAGTGCAAAATAAACTCTGTTTGAAGATAATAAGTTCACCAAATGCCATCTATTTTTTGTTTTTATCTGACAATCTCAGGTATTCAGGTTTAAAAGATAAGAGTTGAATGATGGTCTATATAACCTGGCTCCCATTGTCTGTCACAAAGTGAGTCAGCCTTATTCTAGGGTTGGGTTAGCAGCCTATTCAGCTCTTGCCTAGACTCGAGTTCTCCAGCTTAGCCTTAATCAGTACTGAAGGTAATATGAGGGGTTCCATTTACTACTCCTTGGTCTTACGTACCCCTTTGTTCCCAACTCAGCTGGGGAAGGTGGGTACTAGGTACTGGGGGCTCTCAGGACTACAGTGTGACGACATTACACAAATTCATGCAGGTATCCCTTCCTACCCATTCTCACAGTTTCTCCAAACCCTAGAATGCTATCCACTGAAATTCTTCCTGTCTTCCGAGATCCAACCCAAATGGCATCTCTTAGGCAAAGCCTTCCCCAGTTCTCCCAACCAGAGAACATTCTCTTCCCCTCACTGAGTTCTCTGAATTTTTATGCTCACCTTCCACCTTGTATTGGTTATTGTATCTCTCTGCTCAGTGATGTGTAAATGCCACATCTTTACCTCTTTTCCATCACGTTATGCCATGTATTTCTCTCTTTTCTATCACAGATCTTTCCACATAGTAGTTATTTTGAAAAATACTTAGCAGATGACTAAATGACTATAAAATACCACTTGCCCTTGGGAAGTTGATTATCTAATCAGGGAGTAATCTGATTAACAAGTTATGACATGTGAACATAAAGACAGTTAACAACAAGAGAGAATATATAAAATGCTACATGCACTATCAGTACACTTTTTAAGAAGTCACTTATCTAGCCTCAAAAATTCTGAATATGCCTCAAGACAGGAGTTAAGTGAGAAGGGTCTGTAATCAATAAAATGGATTGCATAAAATTTATGCTTTAAAACAGATAGTCTTTATAAATAGGAGAATCTCTCAGCCATCACTTAAGACATCGTTTACCCTTAGTTTAAAAACATTTCTAATAAACTTCATCATCTGATTCCTAAGCCTACTGTAGATTAGAAACACATTAAAAGAGAGCAGGAGATGACCTCAGGAGACCCCGGGGACTGCAAAGGGGGGGTCATTGTGAAGACTGTTTAATTCCAAAACTCATGCCCTTTTCTTTACCAGTTACTCCTCTTAGCACACTACCACATCACAGAATTCTGATGATCCCGGGTTATAAGGGCTAGATAGACATTCTGTAGATAGTACTCTATTTAAGAAGACAGGGAAGATGTTTAAAAAAAGTAGATTTCCATCCAAAGTGTTTGAAATGTTAAAAGTGCTGTTTTTTTAAACCATACATGATATCACTTATATGTGGAGTCTAAAAAACAGGGGGGCACAAATGAACTTATTTACAAAACACAGGCAGACTCACAGACGTAGAAAACAAACTTATGGTTACCAGGGGAGAAAGGGGGTGGGAAGGGATATATTGGAAGTTCAAGTTTTGCAGATACTATTATGTATAAAATAGGTAAACAAGGTCCTACCATATAGCACAGAGAACTATATTCAATACCTTATAATGGCCTATAATGAAAAGGAATATATATATATGTATGTGTGTGTGTATATATATATATATATGTATGAATATATATATACATATATATATATATGAATCACTGTGCTGTACACCAGAAATTAACACATCATAAATCAACTATAATTCAATTTTTAAAAAGAACGGAAGTGCTGATTTTTAAAAGTCAATCTTCTGTAAAATCTACGTATGTGTAATACCTGTTTATGTTTAATAATGCCAGTGAGGAGGTGATAAAATATGGGTTATTAGTACCCAATGGGAGAGTCACATGGGCCTGAATGGTCAGGGTCAACTTGTCTTGAGGACAAGGAAAGAAAAGAAGGAAAAAAGGACAAAAAGAAGTGGAACTGGCTTATCTCAAGTGCTTAATATATATGAGTTGAATAAATGGGTAAATAGTCTTTCTGCTTGGAGTCTGGGCAGGGGTGTGCAGAGAACTGTGTCTGGAATATAATTAAGGGCAGTGAGCAGAGCAGCTAAGCTCAAGATAAGGGCTGGTGCTGAGACACAGGATTCAAAATTGAGTGTATAGGATTAGAAGATAGAGAACTTTGAATCCAACACTAGTGTCTGAACTTTTTGAAATAAGCTAGCAACATGATAAAGTATTCATTCGTCCATCCATCCATCCATTCAAAACCACATGCTTAGTACCTAGGAAAGCCAAGCAATGTTTGGGGGATACAAAGCTAGACAATGTAAAATTGATCTCTGATTCAACAATTTAGTCAACAAATATTTACTGAGCCCTTACTATGTGCCAGTCACTAGTCCGGGCTCTGGGGATGCATCAAAATAGACAAAAACTGCCCTCATGGAGTTTATATTCTAGCCAGTTGATGATTTAACAAGTGCTCAGGAGAGAACAAAGCAGGACTGGAGACAGGGGGGAGGGCACCTCACTGTCCTGGAGGAGCCCAGCTGCTGGGGGAGGCTGCTGCTCAACAAGGCCTCCCAGTGGAAGAGGAGGGCACTGGGACTGGGGCCAGAGCAGCACAGTGAAAGGGGCCAGCTCCGCCTGCAGAAGCAGCGTGGCCTCACCTCGCCATGACCCTGGGAGCAGAACTTGAAGGATAAGGATTTGACAGATATAGAGGGAGGAAGCATTCAGGGCACAGGCACAGAAGTGTCACAGAGCCTGTCCAGGAAGCTGTACCTGAAGGCGGTGTGCAGCGCTGAGGAGCTGACGGAGAACAGGGGCGGGGGTGCGCAGGGGGCGGTGTGGAGCTGCAGGTCTGGAGGGATGAGGCACCGCTGGTGTCAGGAAGGACAGGAAGGAAGCATCTAAGTGGCAGGGCTCCCAGCGGCCTGCTGCAGGCAGTTTGGCTAGGGGAGAACATGGGGGAGGAAGTAGGGCTAGGATGGGTGGGAGACGGGTGGGCACGACCTGGAATAGAGGGGCAGGGTGGGAGCTCAGAGGGCTTTGTATGGTGAGCTAAGAAGTATGGGTTTTATCTGGTTGGCAATAGGGAGCCATTGAAGATTTTTACTGAGAGGAATAAGATGATCTGACTTTACCGTGTGGAGAGTGGCTTCTTGAGGAAAGAGTGAAGTCAGAGAGACATAGGGTGTCCGAAGTGATGAAGGGGCCCGAGTTCCTGCAGCCTTTGCAGGTAAATTTCAATCACAAACGGGGAACCAGGAGGAAGAAGTTCAGGGAAAAAAGGCAAGTTCAGTTTTAGGCATGTGAGTGTCAGTACCTTTGGGAGGTACAGGTGCAAACAACAATAGGTCAGGCTTATGGAGCATTTATCATATGCCAGCACAGTGCTAAAGATTTTACAGGTCTTATTCATCCCTCACTACAGCCCATGTTTTGGGTATTGTATCATCCGCATTTTAGGAGAAGGAAACTCAGAACGGTTAAATAAGTTGCGGGCGATCACACAGCTGCTGATGGGTGGTGGCGGGGGGCAGGCTTTGACCCCAGATTGGCTGATCACAGACGTCCCCTCTTTAATCCATCAGCTATACTGCTCCTTGGCACTGTGGGTTTAGAACTCAGGAGGAGGGAGGCTACTGGCGATGAATTTCGGAGATGACATGCGGTTGACATTGCAATAGAGAAAAGAGCAAGCAAGAGAGGGTAGAGACACGCAGGCCATGTCTGGCAGAGAGATACGACAGGGACACTCAGAGATGACAGATGTCATTGTTGTTTTGTTTCCAGTGAGGAAACCCTTAAGCCTGTTTAAATACCAGGGAGAAAAAAAATTTTAATTTCAAAATTTAAGAAGGGAGGGATGGAGGGGAGGGTGTAACTCAGGGGTAGAGTGCGTGCTTAGCATGCACAAGGTCCTGAGCTCAATTCCCAGTATGTCTGTTAAAATAAATAAACCTATTACCTCCCCACCAAATAAATAAATAAATAAAATTGAACCTAATTACCTCTCTCCCCCCCCAAAAACAAAACAAGAAGAAAAGAGTACCTTGGGGGACAGGGGCAAGGACCAGCCTTGTAAAGGTGCAGACAGAGGCGAGCAGACAGGTGAGCACTGGGGGTCAGGGGCATCTCAGTATTCTCCATAGAGTAGAAACAAGAAGCACTGACAGGAGATGGAGTCAGGCCAGAGAAAGAGGTGTATCTGATGGCTTCTCCGGGGCCCCTTGAGAATATGATTGCCACTGGGATGGAAATCACAAAAATATACATTCTCCATTTTTTTTTTTTGCAGACAATTTGATTGGACTTACAGAATCTGAAGGCCTCTAAGGGGTCCCAGACATAGTCATGTCTACAGTCTCCTCTGTGTCTAAGAAATATTATCTTTGATAACTTTGAGGTGAGAGTGGGATGTCCAGGTAGAAACTTGAAAAAGCAGAGGACTAAGTGGGACCTTCTATTAAATAGCTTCCTTGGGCTGTGGACAAGAAAGCAAGTGCACTCTGCATAAAGCTGCCGGGCTCACAGGGCCCTAAACGAGCAGCCCTGACCCATGGACCAAGTGTGCTAACCACCCTGCCCTCCGTGGGGCCAGGCACTGGCACCTGCCCTGCTCTGCAGACCTGGGCGGGCAGGCGAAGTGGCTCTTATTACCTGGGGAGGGGCTGGGAGGCTGTGCAACATCTGATAGAGCTCAGATTCCAGAAGCAGGATGTTGCCAAGGCTTCAGTCAACCCCTGCACTTCAGCAGCCTTGTTATCAGTGAAAAGGAGAGGAGCCAGGGGGCAGAGAGCCTGCAGAAGACACCAGTCAGTGCACATGGCCTTGGGTCTCCTAAGTGTTCCCGGGGCGAACCCGCTTGCCTGGGCAGTGCAAGGGATTCCACTCAGGGCCCGTCGTGGGTGGGGATGAACTGGTTAATAATACCCTCTGGGGCTTGGAAGTTTCTTCTTTTCTGTTGTTTTTAATCTGGGGAGTCATCATCAGTAATTCATTACCTATTGATGAGAAACGCTTGAATAACACCCAGCATCCCGCGTTAAGCTAATTACTTGGACAAACACCAGGTGGCACTTTTCCCTAAGGGTGAACCGGCCTCTGGCACCGCTGGCCTGGGCCCAGACTCCCAGCTGTGGAGCAGACATAGGCACAAAGGAAGGCCTTGGCTTCTGGCCCACAGCCAGGTCAGCTCTCTCCCGGAGTCACAGACCGTCTGGGCGTTGTGGAAGGGGAGGGCCAAGTCTGGACATAGTGGGACAAACCATTACTCCATCTCTGTGACCAGATGTGTTAACATGCCTTTTTCTGTATTTCTGATGCTTTGACATCTGGGGGCTTTGCTGCCCCCGGAGAGTCTGCCGCCCTCAGAGATAGCTAATTCCTAGAGATAGTAAAGACTCACGCGTGATGCTTTTCATATACAAAATGACCAATTCAGGGCCTATACACATCCTCCCCTGTCTGGCTCTCACACCCTTGACCACTAGCCACCTGCCCTAATCACCCCAGGGTCAGGTACCAAACAAGTGGAGACAGCCCCTCTACCCTAGAACCTGCTGAAATTATTCAAACTAGCAATTCTAAGCCTGCTTACCCCGCCTCACTTGTTCCTTCTCACAAGAAACAGCAATAAAGGCCCTCGCCTCTGTTTTCTTCCTATTCTTCTGACCTCCTGGCTGACGCTGGTGCTTCTCTGTGCAGCCCTGTGCAGTGGAGTGTGTCCCTCCTCTTGGGGACAGTCTTCTCCAAGGCCATTGTCTCCTGATCAGTTGGCCTTATCATACCTGGATAATAATAAAACCTACATTGAAAAACAAGGTATCTCTTGAAATGGTGCTCATTTGCGAACCATATAAATGACCCGGCGAAGCGAAGGAATTAATATTTATTGTGTTCTTTACTATGTGGCGGGCATCGTAGGAGTAATTTTTCATCTATTGTTTAATAGGATTTTCCCAGTAACAACCGAAGTTGATATTTGACAAAATTTTAAATAGTTCAGGTCTTTCCCAAGATCACAGAGGCTAAACCATGGCCTCCTGGTTCCCAGCCTGGCTCTCCCACTGCACGGGCCAGAGATAACTAAGACAGACTTCTAGCTCTTACTTTATTCCCTCTCCCCTTCCCTGATTAATGACCACTGCCCATCCTCTACCACCTTTCTTTCTTTCTACTTTTCCTTCTAGTCATTTATTTGTTTATTTGTTTACTTGTTTATTTATTTGAAACTGTTTATTTTCCATCAACCTGTTTCCGTTTGCAGGGTTTACGGAAGAACAACTGGAGATCTCTCTGTGGTTGTTCCCACCTGTTCAGTGGCCTGAGCAGTAGGGCTGCCGACCAGTCCTCTGGCGGGGTGAGCACCCCTGTCTTCAGCAGGGGCTGCTGCTCGCCTTCAGACCGGTCTGCGACCATGGGATTAACAGCAGTGAACTTGGGAGCTGGAGCCATCCATTCACCCTGAAATTCCAACTTGGTCACAGCCTTTTTGGCCGCAGCCTGCTTTTCCTTTCCAATCTCTTTAGGATCTCTGTGGAAGCAGAGATCAGGCGCCACCTCCCATGGGTGTCCACGGGAGATGGTGCCGCGCATGCACAGAAATTCACAGGCCAGCATCCGCTATATTAGACCCTCTGAGCGGGCTCCCTTGTTGCTTCACGGGATGGCAACGTCTGCACAGCGCAGAGGAGAGTCTGTGTTGCAGGGAGCCATGGTAGGCGGGTTGATGTAAGACGCCTCTGTGAGAGGTGGTGGGCAGCCCTGGGATCAGTAACCACTGGGAGTCTTGGCTCCCGGGAAGCTGCCTAGGCTGGGTTAGAAAAGGTTCCAGGAATGGAGCACCCACAACAGGAGTGATGCCAGTGGTGGCAGCAACTTCTGCACAGCTCATTGGCCAGGTTCCTGGAGGGTATGGCACTGACATCATCTGGGTTTGCAATGACAACAGTGGCACGAGCTGCCAATGGGAGCTTCTCCCAACTTCTCTCCAGGCTTATGATACGGATGCCATCATTTTCCTTTTGTGGATGTACTGCCCCATTTGGAAGTCAAGGTTGCTGCCACCTAAATGGGTTCTTGCTGCAAGGAATATGAGGACAGTCTTCTCCTTCACGTGCAGGACATCAAGGCTCTGGACATTGTAAAAGTTTCCTGTTAAGTTCTGATGAGGACGCAGAACAAAGCCTGTCTGGGTAGGACAGAAAGGCCCTACCTTTCCCTTTAAACAGAAAAATTTTCTTGGCAGTGGTATTTGTGTATGTGTGTGTGTGTGTGTGTGTGTGTGTTTTCATGTAGGTGAAAATCTGAAAGACAAATCACAAATTCCGGGACATAATAAACTTTCTTCTTCTAATTACAAAAACTTCAAGTTCTGAATTTACCATTATTTTTACATTTCAAGTTCAATAATACAATTTCAAGTATACACTTTGTTTTAAATGCTTTTTTTAAAAAACACCATGACCAAGATAGAGTAACAGGTCTGGATTTATCCTCCCGTATGAAATAACTATCAATTCAGACAAAACATCTGAAATGAGATTCAAGAAATTGGACATCAGGAAATAGAGCACAGTGCTGCCTGAAATGCCGAAGACCGACAGGGTAACCCCCATCATTGCCCCACTTTGCTGCCTAAAGAGAGTTTTCAGGCTGTGGTACAGGGAGGGGAACCAAGCAGAGCCTAGTGGGCTCCCTGCTTCGAAGAGACAGAGCTAGGATTTGAGGAAGCAGAATAACAGATGCAGATAAAAACAATTCTAGAAAAATACAGAGGCTCCCCTCAAGTATTCAGTTGTAGTGTTCAGTGCATGTGTGGGAGGAAAGAATCCCTTGAATGGATAAAAGGGAACAATACCTAGAATCATGCAAGAACGTAAAAAGTACCTGTTATGACCAGCCAGGCTGCAAACCTCATAATCCATGAAGCATTGGGTAATGTAATCAGACTGGTCTTGTCTCAGTAGTGGGACATTAAAGCCCTGGATTGAATGTTTCTCTGGTTGTGCCCAACAAAGCAAGACCTGAAAGTATCCAACTGTTTCCGAGAACTCTGTGTTCCAAAGGTGAAGGATAGTTATGAAATACACAAATATGCAGCACCCAGCAAAATACAATCGCTGGGATCCTATAAAAGTTACCAAACATGTAAAGAAACAGAAGAACATGGCTCATAAGGAGGAAGAAAATCTTCCAATTGAAAGTCAGCAGAACTGACACCAATGATAGAATTAGTAGAAACAAACCAACAAAAACCCCTTTAAAACAGTAATTCTAAAAGCTTGGGGGGAAATTAAACATGATAAGCAGAGAAATGGAAGAGATAAAACAAATTCAAGGTGAGCTTCTAGAGATGAAAACTATAATGTCTGAAATAAAAAATCTACCAGATAAGATTAACAAAAGATTAGACATTGTAGGGACAAAGATTAGTGAACTTGAAAACATAGCAATAGAAATTATCTAAATTCACTAATCTCTTATGCAATGTCTAATCTGTTCTTAATCTCCTCCAGTGTACTTTTTCACTTCAGACATCATAGTTTTCATCCTTAAAATCTGATTTATATCTCTTTTATATTGCCTACATTTCTACTTAAATTTTTGAAACTATGAAATGCAGTTACAATAACTATTTTAATGTTCTTCTCAGCTAAATTTAACATGTGTATCAATTCTTTGTTATTTTCAAATGGTTGATTGATTTCTTTCTCTTCATGATGGGTCGTGTTTTTCTGCTTCTCTGAATGCCTAATAATTTTTTATTGGCTGCTAGACATTGTGAATTTTTTTCTTGAGTGTTGGATAGTTTCGAATTCCTATAAATATTCCTGAGCTTTGCACTGGGATCGTTAGGTTCGTGGAAGTAATTTGATCCTTTCAGGTCCTCCTCTTAAGACATATTATGTGGGACCAGTCATGTTTACTGTAGGGATAACTGCTTCTCAACACTGAGGAAGACCTTTCTGAGGATTCTACCCAATGCCCCAGGGCTTATGAGGTGGGAAGAGGCACTATTCCTAGTTACTGTGAGTGCCAGGTACTTTTCCCTCTAATCCTTACGGCTGGTTCCTTCCTCAGTCTTGATACTCCCCTCACAGTAACGCACTCATCAGTACCCTGTCAAAGTCATTAACGGGATCCTCTGAGAATACCCGAGTCTCTCTCTGCACAGCCCTCTCCTTTCTGGTACTCTCTGCTGCCAACTCCAGCTACCTTAGTTCCTCTGGGTGTTCAGCAATGTCTCCTCATCTCCTGTAGTCTTCTGGCTTTTTGGGTTGGCCTTTCCTGAACCACAGTCAGGCTCTCTCCTAAGGGAGTAAGCCTGAGCAATGATAGGTTTCACTTTGTCTGTTCCCTGTCTCTTGGGGATCACTGCCCTCTGTTGCCTAATGTGGAGTGTCTTGAAAACCATTTTTGTGTGTGTGTTTTGTTCAGTTTTTAAATTTTAGGCAAGAGGGTAAATATGTTCACTGTTAATCTATCTTAGTTAAAAGCAGAATCCTCGGACCATTTGCATGTAATTTAATTATCAGTGTGGTTGGCTATGTATCTACCACATTGCTAGTTGCTTTCTGTTCATTTGATTTGTTCTTTTTCCCTTTTTCTCCTGCTTTCATTTGTATCAATTCTTTCTTTGTGATTTTATTTTATATCAATTATTAGTTCACTCATTACTTTTTTTAAAAAAAAGACTTTTTTCCAGCAGTTTTATGTTCACAGAAAAATAAAGAGGAAGGTATAGAGATGCCCCATGTACTCCCTGTCCATGTATCTCCTGTATGTCCACCATGCATGCAGAGCCTTCCCTGTTATCAACATCCCCCACCAGAGTGGTACATTTGTTACAACTGATGAGCCTACAATGACACATCATTATTACCCAAAGCCCATAGTTTACTGTAGGGTTTACTCTTGATATTGCATATTTCAAGGGTTTGGACTGGTGTATAATGACATGTATCTATCATGATAATATCACACAGAGTATTTCCACTGCCCTAGAAATGCTCAATGTTCTCAATGTTCCTATTTATCCCTCTCCTTTCCCAGCTTTTGGCATCCACGGATCTTTTTATTGTCTTTATAATTTTACCTTTTCCAGAATAACAAATAGTTGGATTCAAACAGATGTAACCTTTTCAGATTTGGCATCTTTTACTTAGTAATATGCATTTGTGGTTCCTCCAGGTCTTCATGGCTTGGTATTTCATTTCTTTTTGGTGTGGAAGAACAGTCCGTTGTCTGGCTGTACCACAGGTTATACATCCACTTACCTGCTGAAGAACATCCTGGTTGCTTCCAAGATTTGGCAATCATGAATAAAGCTGCTATAAACATCCATGTGCAGGTTTCTGTGTGGATATAAGTTTTTAAGTCCTTTGGGTAAATGCAAAGGAGCATAATGACTGGATCTTATGGTGACAGTGTGTTTAGTTTCATAAGGAACCGCCAAACTGTCTTCCAAAGTGGCTGTACAATTTTGCGTTCCCACAAGCAATGTACAAGAGTTCCTGTTACTCCACGTCCTTACCAGCATTTGATGTTGTCAGTGTTCTAGATTTGGGCCATTCTCATAGGTGTGTAATGGTGTCTCAGTATTGTTTCAATTTACATTTCCCTGATGATGTATGAGATGGAGCATCTTTCCAAATGCTTATTTGCCATCTGTATGGCAGTGCTGAGGCGTCTGCTAAGCTCTTTGGCCCATTTTCTAATTTTTTTCTTATTGTTGACTTTTGCTAGTGCTTTGTATATTTGGGGTAACAGACCTTTATCAGCTACGTCTTTTGCAATTCTTTTCTTCCACTCTGTGGTTTGTCTTTTCATTCTCTTGACATTGTCTTTCACAGAGCAGAAGTTTTTAATTTTAGTGAAATCCAGCTTTATTATTTCCTTCATGGATTGCGTCTTTCGTGTTGTATCTAAGTCATCACCATACCCAAAATCATCTAGGTTTTTCCCTATGTTGTCTTCTAGGAGTTTTATAGTTTTGTGGTTTACATTTAGGTCTATAATCCATTTGAGTTAATTTTTGTGAAGGGTGTTGGTCTTGTTTAGATTCATCTTTTTGCATGTAGATGTCCAGTTGTTTCAGCACCACTTGTTGAAAAGACTGTCTTTGCTCCAATGTATTGCCTTTGATCCCTTGTCAAAGATCAGACTCTATTCAGATGGGTCTACTTCAGGGCTCTCTATTCTATCCCCTTGCTCTACCATTCCCCAGCTGTGCAGTCTTCTTCCTGGCATCAGTGTGGAATTCTGGACCCAAGATGTTTCTTGCAATCCCCGGAGGTAGAGGATTTTTCATTCTACTCTCCTTCCAGCAGCGATGGTTCTTTCCTATGTCCTGTTGGGGGGTGGGTTCCCACCATCTCCCAGGTTTACCTTTTCTCCTTCAATGACTTAAGGCTTTTATTTTATAGGAGAAAGGGGTCTAGGGAAGCAAGCAGGGCTTTGTGCCTGTTCCTCTATCCTGTGTCAGAGGAGACTCCCGTCGGTCTGCGGCCCTGCCCTCAGTCTTTCTCGCAAGCACCCAGTGGAGGCTCAAGAAGAAGAGCCTACAAGTAAAGTGAGCTAGTGCCTAGGGGCCTACTGTTCCACGCTGACCCACCCTTGACCTCCGAGATTTCATTAAGCTTTTAGTTTACTTTCCACCTGTTTGTTTGCAGCCTCATCTTTCTCCCAGGCGAAAGGAGAGACACTGTGTGTCCCACCTTGCCTTTGAGGGCCTTCCTCCTCCTTGGAATTTGGTTTACTTAGTTGCCTTTTGAACTCAGACATCTCATGGGCTCCGTAAATGTCGTTTTTTAACCCATCCAGCTTTTCCTCGTTGTTAAGGTGGGAACAACGTTCTTTCCAGCTTTCTTCATCCTGAGAGGAAGCCTTGTTCTCTTAGCATTGGATTCACTCTTTTTCTCAGTGGCCAGAAGAGGTGAGTTTCCTATTTTACACACAGGAAACTGAGATCTTGGAGAGGTTACATTCCTTGATTGGCAGGTGATGACGCTGGAACTCCCCAGTGACCAGAAATGTGTGAGGTCAGTCGCTGGGATGGGAAGCAGGAGGGACCAGCAGAAAGCCTGGGGGTCCTGGGAGGTGGGAGAGCCTGGGGAAAAGAGGCTGCCAGGGGGGTGAGGGTCCAGATATTCACTCCTCTGTCGGAGGCAGGAGTCCAGCCATCAACTAAGAACAAACAGCCTGATTGGGTGGCTTTCTGAAGCACCACTGGCCAGGAACTGACCCACCCAGGGTGGGGAAGGAGGGCTGGGGAGGACTGTGCTGATGCCTGTTCTAAGCTCAGGATCCAGAACGGCGCCTCAGCCCACACCCTCCACCTCCTGCCCGCTGACCTCGCAGCTGCGCTCTCCCCGCACCCCATGGCCATCTACTGTGCAGACACACTAGCCTACTAGCCATTTCTCAAACACACCCCTCCTTTTCCTGACATGATCAACTTCGTTGAAGTGTTCCCCTGACCTGTAATGCCCTACCCGCTCCCCTAAAGCACCCTCGGTTCTGCCCGTCCGAAGCTGAGGATGGGGGAACAGCCCCGTGTGTGTGTCCGCGGGAGTGAAGAGGCCCAGTGTGTGCGTTGTGTATGTGAAATGGAAGAAAGGCTGTGGGTGTGCATGGCAGGGGGAGGGCCCCCCAGCAAAGGTGGGGGCAGCTCAGAGTGTACTCAAAGGGAAGGGAGGCAGGCAAGAATGGGCCTGCTCTTCTTACCACAATTCCAGAGCAGCCCTGGAGAGACGTGTCTCATCCATCAGCCGCTCGGGAGACAGCATTAGCACAGCGGGGTGACAATGACTGCACACATTGGGGACACTCTTCCAGGCTGGCTGCATGAAGAGGGACCCAGTGAGGCTCCCCCCACTGCAGACTGAGGCGCAGGTGGGGAAGAAGGCCGTACGTGACTGGCCTGAGGGGTCGGGGAGGGTCTAATGCCGGAGTGGATGAAATCCCACCATGAGGGATTCAGTACTTTACCAAGTCCTCCAGCCCATGTCTTTTAAGCTGCAAATCTTTCTAAGAAGGTGATATGTTTGACTCTTTTCATTTCGTTTTATGTGAACAGCATGGGCTTTGAATCCATTAGAACTGAGTTCAAATCCTGACTCTACCAATTACCAGCAATGAGCACTGTGGACCTTTTGCTTCTAGGTTTTTTGGTGGGGGATTAGATTGATTGATGGATTGATTTAATGGAGGTACTGGGGATTGAACCCAGGACCTTGTGCATGCTAAGCAAGCACTCTACCGCTAATCTATATCCTCCCCCCACCCCCGATTTTAGTATTTAACCCTTCTGAGCATTCATTTCCTGGTTTGTAAAATGAGGATAATGATGCTCATGTTACAGGTGTGTAAAGCTGAAGTGAGATGGGGAACATAAGATGCTTCACACAGTGTCTGCCATAAGAATCACTCATCTGTCCATTCATTCACCAAATATTTATTGAGCAGCTACTAAGTGCCAGGGGCCATTCCGCATGCTGAGGATTCAACAGTGAATAGAACAAATCCCACACTGTTGTGGAGCTCGTAGTCTAGAAGACGGTGATAAAAAAATAAATAAAAGGTAAAATATAAGTCAGTTAGTAAGTGCTTTGAGGAACCACAGAGCAAGGGGATGCAGCATGTGGGGAAAGGGACACCGTTACAATTTTATATAAACAAGACATACTCTTTGAATGACAGTCAGGGGAGTGGAGAAACTAGGAAGAAGTGAAGGCAGGTAGAGGGCATCTGACTCCACCTGGGATGAACAGGGAAGGGAAAAGAGGAAGATATGCAAATTATATGATATACCAACATCATTTAGGGGTGTATGCATACGTATTTGTGTTTCACCTATCACTAACTTTGACATGAAAGGGCTTTGTTCCCAAAAGATTCATAAACAAGAGTGACTGCCACTACCCTGGTACTTCCTGGCTGAGTATAGAAGGATTTGTTTTTAAACTAAGAGTCAAATTTTACAGAGAAGAAAGCCTTTCACTGAAGCTTGTTGATCTAAAAGGGAGGTTGCATTCTAGAAAGGTGGGCTAGCATGGTGGTTCCCTTCCTTGCATTCTGGAGGACAGGGTAGGCTCTTACTATGCAGATGTGTAAACTCACCAGCCTGTGGTTGTGGGTGAGGCCCCACTAGCTGAGTGACCACCCCATGTAGGCTCATTGCCTTCAGGTGTGCCAACACAGCGCTCTGGAAAAAGCGGGCAATGGCACAGGTAAGCAGGTAATATAGGAAGTGGGTACAGATGCATCTCAAACCAGGCAGTAACATTGGTCAACGTTTCAACCTGCAGCTTGAATAGAATCATTTAGCTGAGATTGTAATTTTATGTCCTCTGGTTGAGGTAGCAATTTATAACCCTGGACAGGTGTAAAATAAGCATAGAGATAATGACACACTGGGTGCAGAACTTTTTCCAGTGGGTTGCATCGTATGGGATTTGTAACCAGTCTCGAAATCATTTTACTGCTTTATATATGCTTTGTCTGCTTTTCTGTTTTTATGATGTTGGTGATGGGTAAGAGACTCTGAGACACCACATTTACAAGATTGATTTATTAATTTACAAATGTAACATAATTGCTGAGAATAATTTTGCTCTTGTTAAGCCTGCCAACAACAGGAGTTTCAATTGCCTGGAAGAATCCAATATATTGAATTTGTGACTGTACTTTCAAATGTCTAAGGAAATGTGATTAATTAAAAATATGCAAAGGAGATGTTTAAGGATTTAATCTGTGAAACTTAAGTTAGTTGATATTGATCGAAGAGCCTGTAGAAACAATCTTTATAATTCTTTGTAATTGCTAGGTTTGTAAATAGAATCAACCAATTTGTAGACTGAGCTTGAAGGTTCAAGATAAGCTAGGTTTTAAAAATGAAAACTTTGATATATTGCATGTTGGATTTTGAAAAAAAAAAGCTACAAGGAACTGTAATTAGTGCTTTCAAGGTACAAAGGTCTCCTTTCTCCATAGAAAGAAAAGAAAAAAATTACAGCCACGTTGTCATCAGCCCCCCGCAGGATTGTACCAGGTCTTGCCCAACATTGGTTGTTACTGCTCTTATTAATTTTTGCCAACCTTCTGAGTCAAAAATAATATTTTATTATTGCTTTAATTTACATTTCTATGGCTACAGAGAGGTTGAACATCTTTTCATCTTGACTTGGACATTTATGGTGGTCTCTGAATTTCTGCTGAAGCCTCAAAGCTAAAACCAGTAGGTGGTGCTATTTGTGGAGATGTAACTTGGTGCAGTCACCGTGGAAAACAACATGGAGTTTCCTCAAAAGATTAAAGATAGGACTATCATATGGTCCACAAATTCCATTTTTGGGAATTCATTCAAAGAAAATAAAAACTCTAACTCGGAAAGATATGTGTACCCTTATGCTGATTGTGGCATTATTTACGACAGCCAAGATTTGGAAACAACTTAAATGTCCATCAGTGGATGAATAGATAAAGAAAACGTAAGATCTATATAGATAGATACAGGTAAAATATAATATGTTTATATTATGTATTATTGTGTATTATAGTATTTAGTCATAAAAAGTGAAATCTTGCCATTTGCAACACCATGGATGGAACTTGAGTGCATTATGTGAAGTGAAATAAGTCAGATAAAGACACATCCTGTATGATCTTACTTGTATGTGAAATCCCCCTGCCCCCTCACCAAATAAAACCCAAAGCTCATAGATACAGAGAACAATCTGGTGGTTGCCAGAGGCAGGGGGGTAGGGGGTGGGCAAATGAGTGAAGAAGGTCAAAAGGTACAAACTTCCAGTTATGAAATAGGTAAGTCATGGGGAGGTAATCTACAGCATTCGGACTATAGTTAATAATACTGTATTGCATATTTGACAGTTGCTAAGAGAGTAAATCTTAAAAGTTCTCATCACAAGAAAAAAATTCTCTAACTGTGTATGGCAAGGTTCCAGGACCCTCGCCGTGCTCACTCCCTAGCTGGATGCTACCCTAGAAGAACACGGCTGGTTCCGAAGCCAAAGCCAGTCCTGTGGGCCCTGCAGTCGGCGTCTTTGGCTAAGTACACGCCTCACAGCTAAATGCAAATCCTTTCCTGAAGGGAGATCCAAATAGCACACCTCCGTGGTTAGCACATCAACCAGTGGGGTTAAATCACATTCGAAGCAGTAGATGAGATTTGCAAGTTAATCACTATATACAAAAACAGATGAAAAACAAACATAGGGAACTATATTCAATATCTTGCAATAAGCTTTAATGGCAAAGAATATGAAAACGAATATGTGTGTGTGTGTGTGTGTATATATATGTGTGTCCCATATACATGACTGGGACATTATGCTGTACACTAGAAATTGACACATTGTAACTGACTACATTTCATAAATAAATAAACAAACAAACAAATAAATAAATAAATAAAGTAGATGAAAATTTCCTCGCTCTAACCCTTGGGCAGACGGTTCCACAGTGATCCACAGAGGGCCCCTAGCAAGACTGAGCCCTGGATGCCTACAGCAGGAACCAGCTTGAATGTGCAAACTTGGCTTGATTTTCCCTCCCTCCTTTTACTCTTTCCCTAGTCCCTCGCTTCTGTTCCTTGCAATCACTTCTCAAACAATCTGCAGACAAGCCTGGGTGTGAAGCTCTACTTTTGCAGGAACCCAGGCTGTGAGGCTGGCTTATTGTGTTTCTTAATTCGGCAGTGCCCTCTTCTGTTGGTACAGTGGGGTTCAGTTTCTTTGCTGAATAGTGTGTGGTGTCATCAGTGGCAGGGTTCTGATTTTGTGATGCCATCTGTTTCTAAGGAGACTTAAATTCAGATGTTTCATCCTCTTTTTCTTTCACTATCAAGCCCCTAAGGGACGCCTTCTCCTTCCAAGTCACCTTCCTCTCCCGTAAAGTCCTTAAGCCTCACATACTTTCTCTGTTATTGTCTTGCTTTTATTGTTTTCTTTTTAGGTTTTATCAGGTATTATCATTATTACTGCACCATGCAGTTGATATTGTTTAGATTTACTCACATCTTTTCTGTTTTATTTTCTCATTTTTCTTTCTCACATAGCAGATATTCCTTCTGGAATAATTCTTCTTTCTAACAGATTCTCTGGAATTCCTTTTAGTGATGGTCTGTGGTGGTCAACGCCTTCAGTTTTTATTTGCCTAGAAATGAATTTATTTCATCTTTGTATTTGAAAAATATTTTTCCTTGTTCTATAATTCTAGTTATTTTGTTTCTCAGCAAATTAACAATATCATTCTGCTATATTCCTTTGTTTTTGTCTTTGAGCAGACAGCTGTCTGCTTAATTGTCAATTTTTATAGCTAATCTCTCCTTTCTCTGCTTTGAAGATTTTTTTCTGCAGACTTTATACTTTTTTTTTTACTTTTTTTTAAAAGTATTTTCTTTAATAAACATTTAGCCCTTTACTAAGTGTTAGGCATTTCTAAGCTATTTGTAAATATCAACTCATTTAAATCTCAAAACAACCTTATGAGGTAGGTATTATTAAGTGTCTTTACATATGAGGAGACTGAGGCTCAGAAAAGTTAAATAACTTCCCCAAAGTTCAGGCAGGAAGAAGTGCACTGATGGGCATGTGCTTGTGGAAACCACTGGTCTTGCCATGTTCGTCACCACCCTGAAGCAGATGGCATGAGCCTTTTGAAGACTCAATGGTAGTGCCAGCTAGGTGGCAGTACATAGCAGGATCGGGGCATGGTTGTCTAGAAAGCTGTATATGCTCTGAATCAGCACCCAATACATGGTGCTTTTCCTCTCACAGTCCAGATTCACAGGTCCAGGATGCCAAGGGTGGGGGTGGGAGGGGCCACACTCACGATTACCCCTGGTGACCCGATAGCAAAATTTTTTCTTCCTGTTCCCATGATCTTATGCTTTGCTGGCCTAGAGGTCTTAGTTCCAAAGGGAAGAATACTTCCACCCCAAGACACAACAATGATTTCATTGAACTGGAAGTTAAGACTGCCACTCAGTCACTTTGAACTCCTCTTGCTCTGAATCAACATCAAAGAAGGGAGTTACTGTGCTGGCTTCTGTGACCCAGCCCATCTGGCGAGGAGAACTTGGACTTCTGCTCCGTGATGGCAGTAAAGACGAATATGTCAGGACTGTGGGAGATTCCTTAGGGTGTTTTTAAATATTACCATGCCCTGTGATTAAGATCAATGAAAAACTACAGCCACCTAGTCTAGACAGGACTATTGATGACCTAGACCCTTCAGGAATAAAGATTTGGGTCATCCCATCATGAAGGCAAAGGGAATCTGGAGTGAATGAATGAGTAGTTTTTTTTATATTTTATATATTATATTTTTATGTATTATAATATTATATATAATTTTATATTTTATATATTATGTATTTTATAAATTTTATAAATATATTTATATTTTATAATTATATAAAATAAATATAAAATATAAGTATATTATATTGTATATTATATATAACATATATACTTTTATGTATTATATATTTTATAAATTTTATTAATATTTTATATATTATAACATTATATATAATCTTTCTCTCTATATATGCATAATATACATATTATAATATACTTTTTTGTTTTCTTCCCTCTTTTAGTCCCTTACCAAGAAACATAACATGTATTGACTTTACATCATAATATTTGCATATTGCTAATTTTACATCATAGTATTTAAGCTACAGGATATCAAGGTGAAGTGTAAGCATCGCTCGAGGAATTTACCTCTTCTTCCAGGGGATGGCTTAGTCCATTTTCAGTTATACACAGGATAGTTGTGCCATGTTAGGTGGAATTATGACCTTATTGTGTTTAATTGGAGATTAAATATGGTTTTAAGTGATGTGATATGTGCCAAGCTGACAATGATAGACTAGTGATGATTAATTTTATGTGCCAGCTTGCCATGGAATGCCCAGATTGTTGGCCAAATACTATTCTGGTATTTCTGTGAAGGTGTTTTTGAATGAGTTTAACATTTAAACCGATAAACAGAGTAAAGCAGATTGAACTCCCTACTGTGAGTGGGCCTCATCCAATCAGTTGAAGACCTGAATAGAACAAAAAAGACTGATCCCTCCTTGAATAAGAGGGAGTTGGGGATGAGGGCTAGAGATTCAGAGATGGCCACGCTGAATCTGTGTCTGTTTCTAGTGATGTTCATAAAGTCAAAACATACAAGCCTGAAATGCAGGAGATTTTGCTGAAGATACAGATTTAGGAGTAGTCAGTGTGGGTCTTAGAACCCTGCAAGTGTACCTAATTATCCATGCAAAGCAGGACAGTTAGAAGATTCAGAGAGCTGTTCTCAAAGTGTGGTCCAGAGCCTTGCCTCACAATCCTGAGATGCTAGTTAGAAAACCACATTCCTGGATTCCCTCTTGACCATCTGAGTTAAAGCCTCAGGATCTAGATCTCAGGAGTCCTCATTTTTTTTTTTTTTAACAAGCATCCAAGTGATCTTCGTGCACACCTGTCAGAGCAGAGGATGTCCACTCAGCAAGAAGGCAAGCTGACTTCTGGGAAGAGCTGCACAACTGACAGGGTAACAGATGGCTTCACAGCCACTAGATGGCGCCAAATCCACACGAAATCGCCAGTTTTGCACTCAGTCCCTCAGCCAAAATATAAAAGGACTTGCAAAAGGTTCTTCAAAAGAAATTTCAGAAGAGGATGTCCACCAGCCTTCCTCACAGTGAAGGAGAGACAAGGATGAAACCTACGCTGACACTGTCAGTCCCCCTGAGAAAGATCTGCCCCAAGTTGCCTACTGTGTGTCCCCAGCAGAGGCCAGGCTTTAAGTTTCAGGTTTGCCCCACAGAACCAGGTTCTCGGGGGGCATTCTGCACTCCTTTCCTCAGAAGCAATACCTCCATGTCCTTCCAGGTAGAGCTGATAAAACCATGATCTTCTCTAACAAACACATCCGCTCTCCTGCTCCCCTGCCCTCTCCACCCTCACATGCCTGACGCGCCTGTAACAGACCCAGGAGCCGCCCTCCACTCTCCTGCTTTCACCTCAGACCCTCAGTGCCTCTCACCCGAGCCACTTCCACGGAGCTCGACCTGCGCTCCTCTCCCCTCCAGGCTGTCCACATCCAGCTGTTGATCTTAAAGCATCGCTGCTCAACTGACTCAAACCCTCAGCCTGACGCCAAGACCCTCATCTTCTGGGCCGTTTGGTATGAAAGACGATCGGACCTTCTGCGTCAGAGGAGTGTTAGTGGAGGGGCCTGAGAAGGGAAGAGGAGACTCGGGGGCCACTGGGTACGTGAAGAGGGATGCAGGAGCACCCCAAGTAAGGAGAGGGAGCCAATCGGCGGGGTTCAGTCAGGAACCCCCGGGAGAGAGAAGACACACCTGAGCAGGGTTACCCAGGATGGTTTCATGAAGAGCAGGGTACAAGGGAAGGGGAGGATTGCAGAAAACCAATGACAGATGATAGTTGCAGCCATGCGAGCAAAAGTGGGGAGAGAGCCATCACCATCACTGGGCCAAGGGTCAAGTGCAGGGCAGCTACTGGAATCCAGTGGGAGAGCTAGAGCCGTAGGAGAGAGCCAGGACTAGGATGCCGGAGGTGTGGGGGAGGTGAATGCCCCCACCTCGAATTTCCGGAATCTCCACTGCCTGCCTCCTCCCATCTCACTGCCTTGGATAAGCTCAATGGGAAGCCAGAGGGCATGGGAGCCTTTGATGCTGGTGTGAATTTCAGTCCGAGGCAGAGGGCAAAGGGGCGAAGGCAGGACAGGATCGTGGAGGAACAAGAGACTGTCTGCACAAGAAGCTGGGACCAGGAGAGACACACTTTGGTGTTCAGCCCTTCGCAATTTCATCATGATGGAGCGGGCAAGTGCTGGATGTTGGAGCCCCGGGGAACTGTGCCCGGCCCTAAAACCTACTCCACTGTAGACGCTTTGGGCAAGTTCCTTAATGCCTAATGTGGAACAGTGGGAATGATCAGAGGCATCTGCCAGGTTTGGTGCAGATTTAAGGAGATAACGTGTGCCGATCACATGAGCCTGGCCAGAGACTGGACTGGATTGGCTCCAAGGCTGGGTAGGGCTGATGAAGGAAGGCCTGGGGTCCTCAGGTCCCCCTCACACCCACATCGGAAAGACACTGTGTCCCCCACAAGGCCCAGCACCAGCCTTGTGTTTCTATAACCGGCCCACTTCCTGTCGTGTACACAGACTGCTCCCTCTAACACACACTGCCGTCCCCCCACTTCCACTGCCGGCCTGGAGAGGACCACACAGGACAGTGCAGGGTGGGGAGGCAGCGCCAGGAGGGCCTGAGTCTCTCCTGCACAGGAAGCCTGGAATGTGACCCCCATATTCTCTCTAAATGTGGTCCTTTGGTTAGTGCTTTTTTGTTACAAAAAAAAAAATCAATGAATACTGTATAAATTGCCCTTTTTATGATCCCATTTTGGCATTTATCCATTTCTTAAAAGTATGATAGTGGCTTTGGGAAATGGAAGTAGATGAGGCCTTTCCCAGACTGTGGAAGGCCCTGCTCTGGAGGGTCACAGAGGAACTGAAATGAAGCAGGTACTTGTGCAGGTGAGTTCTAGCTCGTCTCTCCCCCGCCCCTCTGAGGGAGCCCCATGAGTTAGGAGAGACCCAAAAGCAGATCTGGTTCATCTGTGAAGCAGGGTTGCTGAGGGCCTGGGCCTGGCCCGAGGCTGCCCAGCCTCCCCTCGCTTCCTCCAGGTGGGTGGCCAGCTCCTCCCTAACAGAGCATGGGGCCTCAGCTGAGGTCCACCCAAGAGAGGATGCACCCCACAGCCCAGCCCCTCCGGCCTCTGCAGCCGCTGCCAAAAGCCACACACAAGAACGCCCAGGGATGCTGCAGACTGCCCCCGACACTGGCTCCCGGGCTGAGTACAGTCACCTGGGGCACCGGAGCCTCAGAGTCCCAGACACACACACCCCGTTGGGGAAGAATGACAAACTCTGGACCCTGGCCCCCAGAGGTGGAAGCCTTGGCAAGCAGAAGTGGCCACCGAGGATTACAAACGTGTTGAGGGAGAACAGTGATGTCAGGTGGCTTACTAACTTGCTAATGCAACAGGCACGGGGGATCCTTGAGGGGGGAAGTGCTGATGATAACCATAGCATTTACTTCTGGCCCGGGACTGGGCTAAATGTCTTACAGACATTATCGGCCACCCCAGACTGTGGGTATTGATTTCTCAGTCCACAGATAAGGAAATCGAGGGCTGAGAGAGGTTAGGTAACTTGCTAGCTTATGCAGGAGTAAGGGATGGAGGATTCCGGACCAGATCTGTCTCCCCAGCTATTAACACCAGGGTTTCATGTCCGCATTCCTGGAAGGAAAGGAGAGAAGGAAAGAGGGGAGGAGAGAGGGAGGGAGGGACGGAGGGTTTAGCAGCAGACCCCCATATAGGCCAAAGTGGCTAAGAGGTAGCATTATCAAGAGCCTAGGAGAATGGTTCCACATGTAAATGTATTTTTGTTGTATTTGCAGCAGGAGGTGAGCTCCATGTCCTTCCATTCTGCCATCTTGATCCGCTCTCTCTATGGAGAGCCTACATCTGACCTCCCCAATTTAATATTTAACCTCTCTTAAAATCTCAATCAGACACTGTCTCTCCTTAGTTGCAAGTCTTCTCTCCCTTCCTTCCTCCCTTCCTTCCTTCCATCTCCTTTTATATTCCTCTGCCATACCATGCCCTGTACTACTCTGTCCTGGGCTTGCCAGGATAATGAAAACGTGCAAATGCTTTGAGAATCCTGGAGGGGGAGTTTGTCTGTCTAGAAGAGGATCTGGGAAGGCTTCCCCAGGAGGAGGAATTTTAGTTGAGTCTGGAAGAATGTTTGAGTTTGCTGTGGGAATCCTTCTGGTGGAGAAATGGAGGTAGGGATTTTAGGCAGAGGCAGGAGCATGTTAGAAAGCCAAACCCAAGAAACTCTTTCCTCCAGACTTTACCTGCAACATCCACAAATGTAAGGAACTCCCTCTCTTCTCCAGTTCCCCTCAAATCGACAAAGGTCTCTGGCTTTCCAGGAAGTGGTCTTCTTTATCATCTGTGAGAATGGGACCCTAGAAGCCAGGGACCAACTTACACTCCCAACTTATATTCCTTAGTGCTTTGTAAGGATCAGTTTGATGAATGTAGTCAGCCTTTGTTCCTTAAAAATGGCTGGTCAGCCTTACTTCACTTAATATTATAATCTCTTGTAATGAGCTGTAATGGAAAAGAATCTGAAAAAAAATATGTATGTATATGTATAACTGAATCACCTTGCTGTACACCTGAAACTAACATTGTAAACTGACTACACTTCAATAACAAATAAAAATAAAAAATGGCTAGTCATACTTACTTCATTCTTAAACATGACATTCAAGACAAGGTCTTGGTTGCACAATCTGTTTGTCCAATCATATCTTGGTAAGAATTTATGCAAGTAACTGTGTCACCACAGAAAGTAAGGAAAGTAAGAATTCAGAACTTCTTATTTGTGGTCCGAGGATAATCAGATATCCTTTTAAAAATGTTTTATTTCAGTTTACAAAAGTAGCATTTACTAAGTTGATTTGGATTATGGAAAGCTTAGGAAGAAGGACTTATGTATATGGAAGATAAACCATAAAATGATGTCAACAATATTTAAAATAAAAAGTCACAAAGATGTTTTTCATCAGTTCATTCAATCTGATGTCCTTAATTCGTGTTCTGCTGGATCTTGGGTTAGTAGTCTGCTCTCATGAAGCTGTCTCTGAACTAAAAGCAGTCCTGGGAATTCTGACTCAGTCCACTGTTATGAAAGTCATCTAAGCAGAGCCAGCTCAGAAACCTGGACCTAAGAGATCAGTCTTTGAAGCATCAATAGTTTGTAGTGTGTGGTCCAATCCATTCCCACAAGCTGGGCTCTAAGACTATCCTTTGCTGAAGACACGAACGCTGGCTTGTAGCTTATAGAAGAGACTTCAAGCAAGTAACTGAATGAGACAAAAGCTATCTGTTAATGACAATATACCAATGGACCAGAGCCAGACTACATAAAAAGTAGAACCTGACCCACAACTTGCAGCGACCAGCCCAGGAAGCCAACCTCTCTGCTGCAACAGAAGCCAAAGGATAATTGCTGTAGCATTCAGCCCCGAAGGGCCAGGACTTGATTGTAAGTGACAGCTTCCCTAATTTTTGCCCCAGCTTCCAGCTTAGGGCCAGCCAGTAAAAGCCAAACATACTCCTCTAACCAGTCACACAGGATGTCTTGTTTCTCATTAGCCACCTCCAGCTTCTCCAGGTAACATCCTCCTATCAGGGCACACCTGAAACCTTCCCTTTTACCCACCATAGAGCTTTCCCACTCCACTGTCCACCTGTGAGTTTCTGCCAAGATGCAAGTGACAGTGGCTGACTCCTTTGCTACAGCAAGTTCAGAATAAACAGCCTTTGCTTGTTTTCACAATTGGGTGGCTTTTAAAAAAAATGTCCACAACACAGACCTAATGGCTATGGTTACATTACAACTGATCATTTTCAAATGTGAAAGGTCTAATGAAGGTTGATAAAATGAAAAGGGCACTGGTCAAGGAATTTTGGTTGTTTGAATGGAACATAAAATAAAGATAGAAAATCTTAAGGTTAACCTATAATAATCTCAAAACATATTTTTTCTTAAAATATTAAAAGATTCAGTAAGTATGGAGTAGGGCCTAGATATCTGCATTTTTATAAAACTCCAAGAATAGGTGGGAGGTGCATCCTAACTTGAGAGCCACTGGCCTACACTATATAAAAAAATAGGTTTTAAAAAGTTTCTTTTGTATAGCACAGGGAACTATGTTCAGTATCTTGTAATAACCTTTAATGGAAAAAAATATGAAAACAAACATATGTGTGTATATGCATGACTGGGACATTGTGCTGCACATCTGAAATTGACACATTGTAATTGATTGTACGTCAATTAAAAAAAAGAAAAAAGAAAAAAAAAGATCCATTGGCCTAGAAGAAGCTTTATGCAAATAAAGGTAGTAGGATTGTGGCCAATTAAACATTTTAATAATATGCAAAATCGTTACAGGTGACATGATACTGCTGTTTTGTAATCTGAGGCAAAGCAACCCTAGGGCTCTGACAAGCGCAGGGAAAGGCGGCAGCCCTGCTTCTTCAGGGTGGAGAGCAGTGCTCTCCTGGAGGGAAAGTGCTGTGACAGCAAGGGTACTGACCATTAGCCAGGGACATCCCACAAAGCACGCATTCCTGGAATATTTATATTAATAACATTGTATCTACAAGTTTAACCTCGGGCAGGATGAGTATCTTCTCTGATGTGACAACTCTGCCCATGTATCTCTTAGAGTAGAAACATATCAAATAAATCAAATTATTTCTAATGCTGTTTCTAATTCTACTCCTTCTCTTTATAAAGTGAAAGAACAAATCTTTGTGATTTTCCAGGAAACTGGAAAGATAGGTTTAGGTGTAAGAGAGATCCTAAAAGTTTTATTCTTTCCTATATCTAGGATCCAACTTTGAGGAAGCAAAAATTGAAAAAAATAAAAAGCTGTAAGAGGAGATTTGGACACTTGAGTAAGATAAGATTGTGGGTGATGAGAACCAGTACTTGGTTACCTATTCAATCAAAATGACAATAAACATTAAAGAATAAACATTGAAGGTGACATAGGATTGAAAAGAATCTTAGTTCTCTTGTAAGTGAAGAATCTTTGTTATGTTTTTTCCTTAAATAATAAAGGTCTTAATAAAGTCAGTATAAAGTTCAGAAAATTATGCTGGTAAGACCTAGAGTGTCTGCTACACAGGGAGGTTATGAAGAAGACAGAGATTAACCTTTCACTTTATATACAAATGCATTCATTGGAAAACCAGGTAAGCCCATCGACGTTGAATGAAACTTACTATTTCAAAAGTTTAAGACAGTTCATAGCCTTTTCTCCAGATGCAGGCATGGTAAACCAAGGAAAATAAACTTAGCTTTCCAAGCTTTGTCCTTGCTCGTGCTCTTTCATGTTCTGGAGCAAACTGGCACTTTAAGGCAGCAGATCTCTCACAGGTCCAGGAGGTAGGAACTATTTTACTAGTGATACTAAGATGTTATTTATGTTAGCATGCAATGCACTTATCATTTCTATCTTAAAATAAGCCAATTCATAAATGAGTATTTATAAAATTTCTGAGTATCAATTTCTAATATGAAAATACTGTCAGTGGTGTGACCCATGGATAAAAAGCTCTCTGAGATCTGCAGTGGGCAGCCCTCTAGACGATCACTGGGGATTCTGCCTCCTCGTATTCACACCTCGGTGTAATCGCTTCTCCTGAAGTGTAGGCTGGACTTACTGACGTGCTTCCAATAAAAAAAATACGACAGCCGTGATGAGAGGTCAGTTCTGACATCGGGCATTCTGATCGCCGATACCCCAGGACCGTGACTCCCTTCCAGGTGACTTCTCCCGCTCTCTGGCTCACTCTGAGGGAACTCAGCTGCCGCGCTGTGGTCTGCCCTCTAGAGAGGCCCAGCTAGGAGGGTGCTGAGGAAGGCTTTTGGCCAACAGCCAGTGAGAAACTGAAGACCTCTGCCCGACTGCCCACCGTGAACTGAGTCCTTCTGACACATGCGTGAGCTTGGAGGTGGACTCTTGCCCAGTTGAGCTTTCACATGAAGCTGCAGCCCTGGCCAACAATTTGTCAGCAACCTCATGAGAAACCTTAAGGCTTCAGAATTAAGAAATCTTTTCATAGTTATACTATGAGAGAAAAAGACCTTTCTGAATTAGAGACAGACAGACAGACAGACAGACACACAGAGAGCTTATAGCTTTAAATCTGCAACTTCAGTCATAGGTAACAGATAAATACAGAAACCAAAAAACCCCTCACAATTATAGATACCAAAGAGCTGTTTTCCCAGTGTGTACTAAATGATTAATTGATTTTAGATAAAAAGGACAAACTGATAAACAAACCAAAAAAACCCTACCAAAATGAATTATGTCATCTCTTGCAACAGAGACTAGATGTCTATTATCCATCTAAAGAAATCACCCAAATTGTGAGATCATAGAACCAAATTTCCAATCGTTCCTACCAACAATGGGGAATAACTCTTTGGCCATAAGCAAAACAAAAACAAAAATCCAATCGGGAGGAATTAAGAAGACTAGAGAAAAGCAGAGTTAGCAAAGTCAAACTTTACTACCACTTGGAACTCACCTGTGGGACTCAAGGAAAGGTATTTCTGGGTTCCCACAAGATGCACTCCTCAGGCAATGCAATTTACCCGGTTCTGTCAAGTACATCCGTAGGGTAACTAGGGTAACCTTCAAAACTGTTAAAGAATAAAACTTTTTAACCAAAGTATAATCATGATTCATCCAAACATAAAATAAACTCATGCCAAAGGCTGTATTTAACTCACTTATTAATATGAGAAACAGCAGGACGTTGTAACTAGTTCAGGAGCAATCAAAGAGGAGATACTTATACAGGCTGTCAGGAATGTGGAAATAAATGTGCTTAATTATATGAAACCACTTAATATCCACAGGGCAGTAATCAAGTGCATCTTATCCAAATACAGTGTGCGTTTCCATCTGCAAGACTAAAATGTATTATTAATTTCTACAACACACAGAGTTGTAACATAGCACAAAGACAATGAAAAGTGGAGATAATCCAGAAAGTGGTCTAGATAGGACACCGAGTAATCATCTTTGCCCCTTTCAAAGGTTTTCACAATTTTCAACAGAGAGCTTTATGGGCATTGGCTCCACAGATGTTCCTTTTCTCATATCTGATTAAACCAGAGTCTTTCTCAAATATGGCGCTCCATTTTTCTCCAAATACAGTGGACGGCTTTGGTTGTAGAGTCAATGTTTCCAATTACATCCTGGTGAAAAGGAAGCGAGATGTTTACTGAACCTATACAATAACTGTACTGTTCCAGGAAAGCTAGGGGGCGCTGTAAGAGTCTCTGTAATGAAGGGTGAGGAGAGAGGAGTGGCAGGGAGAATTGGGTACCACTGTTTCACTTCAGGTAGAAAAGCAGAGTGCACTACACGGACGGACAGAGATAGCTTAAGAAGAAAGACAAAGCGTCTTCTGAAAGATCCATTTAAGAAAAAAATAACACATAAAAACCACATGAACAATATGCCAAACAAATAGCTCCAATTAAACTTACCTCATCAAGTTCACCCAGTCTAATAGAAGAACGTTATTAATTCTTCTGTTGCTGAGCTTTCTGTGCATCAGTCTGTCTTCATGAAGCTGTTTGCTTCCAGACTAAAACGAGACCCCGGAAGCCCCCCCAGTCCACTGGGATGGTCTGACGTTGTCTAAGCAGTGTCAGCTAGGGAGCTCGTACCTGAGAATCGATTCTCTGAAGTCTCAACAGTTCAAAGTCCCTGCTGCAATCCCTTCTGTGAAGCTCTGGGATGCCTTCTTAGTTGACAAGAGAAACTCTAGCACATAGCTTATGAGAGAGCCATCAGGCAAGCATCAGAGTGAAACAAAAATTACTTGGAAATAACAAAGACAGAAAGGCTGAGGTTAATTTATTACAGTAACCAATACCATCAGAATACAAAAAAAATAAAATTCTATTGGGGTACATTTTATATGAGTTTGATGAATGGTTCCCTCTGAGAATAAAAACATATCATGGACAGTGAATGCATTGAAAAGTTTCCAAGGATTTCACATACAGCATACAGTTTTTAAAAACATTTGTGTTAGTAATAGTTTATCTGTTCTAACTTAATTCATGGAAGACTTTTTATGATTTGGTAATTCTTCTTATGCAGCTCTTATAATAATGCTGAGCTGGTTAAGAAATATGGGCCATGTCACATAAATCTAATTATTTCTAATATTGCTCCTTTTACAAGACAAGATAACAAATTGTTGCCACTTTCCGTGGGCCTTTTGGGTTATATCAAAGATACATTTAGGTATAAATAATATTCTGGAAACTCTATTTTATTTTTTTCTAAAGTAAAGGAGAAGATTTGGTCACTTGATTAAGACAGGATCTTGGATGACTGAGAAACCACGCTAACTTACCAGCTTAATCTAATGACAATAAAATATTTTAAAATTAATGGAAGAAAATAATACAATTCTGCAGAAACTCAGCCCTTTCGCATGCAAAGAAATGTTGTTTTTAATAATCAAAAACATCACAGAGTCAACATAAAACACAGAAAATTATTCTGCAAAGACATGGAATCTTTGATTTCTAGGTAGATTACAGAGATAGTTAAAAATAATAAACTTTCACATCGTAAATGAGGGCATTAATCAAAAACCCAAGGAAGCAAGGCCACCAAAATTTTACCAGAGTTCGTAATTTATTTTCAAACTGAGGTGCTTTAAACCAAAGCAAATAAAATCGACTTTCCTCGTGTTCTGTCCTTCATTCTTATTCTGACTCTAACAAATGCTCATTTTAAGACTACACTATTCTTTTTCCCTTTAAAAGTCAAAACACATGGAGTGGTTTTTCTTTGTCACTATTGTTCTTACATAGTTTTAACCACTTATATTATTATTACTTTAATCAAAGTAATTAGTTTCTGTTTTACAGTGAAAACTGGGTGATAGATGATGGACCTCCATCATATACAAGCATTTTTAACAGGTCAGAAAAGGTCTGGAAAACACAAAACACAACTTTCTACAGCCACCCAATCCTTTTATACCTTCTTAAAGTGGCAAAAATAAGCATGCTTACTGAGTGACCGCCAAATACAACCACCCTACAGCATATGAAAAAGAAAGCGAAAGTGAATAAATAATCAACCCTCATATCCAGTATTTTCCTCTTATTGGCTCAATTTAATATTACTTTAAGCATACAACAAAACGTAATTCCTGTAGCTATAAAAAATTGAAAAAAAAATTAAGTTTCTATTGTCACTCAAGGGGCACTCTGGGAACAAAAAACAAGTCATGTGTAGGCATAAACAGCCCAGGAGGGGGACATCCCTTGCAGAGCAGTTTGCCTGGCTCCTCAGGAGAGTACGCTGGCGCATCTTGGTGGTGAGTGCCCAAACCTAACGATACTATTGTCAAGTGGTAAATTCATGATTCTCATGGAAGTTTAAAATGAACATGTACCACAGATGTTATGTAATCCTTTAACCCAGTAAGATGTTAAAATCAGTTTAATTCAGGATTTGACTTAGAGTAGTTTGTAGTCTCAATGAGACAAAATTTATTTGCATAGTTATGGGAAGGCATCATTTGCTGTGGAAGAAGACATCTTCATTACTATCCATTTTCCACAACTTAACTTCTAATTCTAGAGCTGTGAAATAGTCTAGTGAACCAAAGGCAATCAGAGGTTCACAGTCGGTGTAGAGTTAGACCGTCCCTGACAGTCACGCCAGGCAAGGTCAGCATTTCACAGAAGGTACTCCTAGTAATTGCTTTATCCCCCAGGAGGTTTTTTTGGAGGATTTAAAGTATCTGTGTGTGTGTGCGTGTGTGTGTAGTGCAGGTGGAAGGTATTAACGTATCAGCAATAAGACCACATTTGGACAGCCTTCTACTCCATGCCAAAAAATATGGTTTTTACTCTGTGTTCATTAATACGATTCTGAAGCAGGGAGGTGACATGATCATTTTACACATTAAAAGCAAATCACGCTGGTCTCAGTGGAGGATAGTTCAGAGAGGAAAGAGTTGGAGGTGGGAGTCCAGTTTGGAGGTTGGTGTGGTGATCCTGGGAATTAATGGTCAGGAAGAGAATGAGATGAGTCGTTTCCAGAGTGAAACGAAGGTAAACCCCACTAGTGCTTGGCAAGGTAAGAAATTCAGAGACAGGAAGCATCCAAGACTACTTAAGGTTTCTAACTTGTAGCCATTGTTGGTCTGGGAATGCCAGAGGAGCAGCAGGTCCCCGAAGAATGAGGTGAGTCGGCCATGACAGAAGACCTGGCATCCTTCTATGTCAGCATCTAATAGAGAGCGGAAGCGGGTGCTGGAGGTTAAGGCAAATGCTCAGGGCTGGGAATGAGGTATCAGCGCCAGAGCGGCTGTGTGGCAGCTGGCGAGGAAGAGAGGAGCAGGTGGAGAGTGAGTCCCGGCAAAGAGGAAAAGGAGCCATGATGAGAGCTGGGAAGCAGAGGTCATGGAGGTTAGGAGCACGGTCCCTTCCTCTGGCCCTTTGTTCTACTACTTGTGACATTTATTAACACGTCCTACTTTTTTGAGGCTTCTTGGGGATATCTCTTCCTTAACCAATCACATTTCCCCTGTGCAGCTCCAGGACCTCGCCTGGAGCCTCCAACACAGTTGCCACTCAATACGTGTTGAGTAAATTAGGGAAAAGAACAAGGAGACAATGAGGGGACTGGAGGAGTGCTGAGCCACAGAGGAGAAACTGGGGAAATGGTCCGCTGGAAAGGTCTTAAGAGAAGCATCAGGACCACACAGAAAATTGGGGGGGGGGTAGGTAGGGAGGTGCGCCTGGGGGGCACCAATGAAGGTGGGGTGAAAACTTCCTCCACTCTCATTGTGTTGTGCCCAAATACAGCCCCTCACAGTTCACCTGCAGGAGCGGGGCTGCCTGCATTGAGCCACAAGCCAGTGCGCTGCCTTGTGACCACATGTGTAGTGAGCATCCTTGTAGGGAGGCTCCCTTAGAACTGGTCTCCTTCTGGATCACCCTACATTGCTAGTTGGTCACCCAAAGAAGGTGCTGACCCATTATCACCAATGAAAATATGCAACTCACCAAGAGACTGAAAGTTTCCACCTCTGGTTTCATCCCTGTGAACAGGGTGACCACAGAGTCTCTGTCAATGTGCACACTGACTCACCTGCTCTCCTGTGGCTGTTTGATGCCTTTCTCACTTTATAGTCATTGGCTGTCACTACAGAACTAGTATTTAAAAGTGGAGGTTTTATATTTGTCAGTTGCCAGCTTTTTACAGTGTTGCTTTTTCTTTTTTCTTTTTTTCTTTTTCTTTTTTTTTTTGCAAACGTTGGTCTTTGATACTTTATCCTTGATTTCTGTTACATTAAAGCCATAGGAGCCAGGGGTGGGACTGAGGCATTCAGAGTGATGTGGTCTGCCCTGGATGAGAAAGAGCAAACTCCCCATCTTATTTCTACTCCTCATCTTATTTCTCTAGCAAAAGTGCAGTAATGATTTAACTTTTTAAACATTCTGTACTTAACACTCAGGGTCCTAGTATGGTGGAAAACATAATAAACATTTAAGCAGCATTTTCCAAATACATCAAATCTCATCCCAAACGTATCAATAAGATCAAATAGTTTAAATTCCTCCCACCTCTTTTGACTACGAAGAGCCCTTTAAAATGCCAGTTTAGTGGAGCCTCACAAGAATATCTGAACTTTTAATGAACATTCTGATGATTGAAAGAACATTCTGACCAAAAGCACTTATGTATTCAGTAACTCTGAATTTGCAATTCATTAGTTACAATGATGTAGATTGTTACACTATCGGTCCGAAAAGAACCAACGTTCTGATTTAGTTTCCTGCCACACTGACTCTGGTTGGTGTGATCTGCTCCGCCAAGGGAACAGCAATAAACTTGATACAACAGCAGCTTGGTAGGTGCTTGCCCACTGGGGTTTGCCTTCTTGGAGCCCAGCTGCCATCACGTAAGGAAGCTGGTCTAGCTTTGCAAGGGGAGAGAAAGGCCCGGCTGTCCCAGCTGAGCTGTCAGCCCAGTCCCCAGCTGACTGCCAGCTGAATGCAGCCACGTGAGTGATCCCAGGCAGAACCAGCAGTACCGCCCAGTCAGCCAATGGAGCCATGAGCAATGACAGATCATTGTTGGTTTAAGCCATTCAGTTCTGGAGTAGCTTGTTACACAGCAATAGAAAATCTGAATACAATGGTATTTACATAACTTGAAATATACCAGTCTATGAATGAATGAGGTGGCTCAGTCATTCATTTAATAACTATTTTCCAGGGGCTGCTAAGTGCACATTATCCAGCCTACCCTCAGAGCTGGCTTAGCGTAAGCATCTATGGACACTTGATAACAAGCCTGAGCCCCAGAAAGTCTAAAATCACAAGTAGGGAATGGAGTCTTAAATTAGGATAATATTCTATACAGAGTATTTTCAAAGTTAGAAAAAAAAAATGAGAAGCGCTTCCCCACCCCCACATTAGGTCTGTAATGCAAGCCGACCCTTTAATTGTGGTGGTTTAATCACTGGTCTGAAAATAAAGACTGAGTTGTGGTTTTGTATCTGCCTGAGCTAATCATTTTTCTTTCCTCGCCCCATGATTATTTGCTGTACTATGAGTTCTGGTCAAACAGTTTGTCTTTAACAGTGACTAATCTTGTGTTAATGTAGCCCTTTACAGTTTATAAAGTGTTCTTTATTCTACAAAGCACTTTCACGTTCATTATCTCATTAAACTTTGGAGAAATCCAGGGAGGTCATTTGCTCCAGGCCCCTTGGAGCAAACATGCATGTACAGGGTCAGTGCAAATCTGTCACCACTGTTGGACAAATGGTTTTGAGGGCAGACCTTATGAGTGGTTGGGCATTTTCATAAACTTATATTAAAGATGATGCTTTCATAAATGACATCTTCATAATACAATTTGAAAAGTGACGCTCTTTCATCCACAGTGTTAATGCTTTTTCAATTAGCATTTTAGGTCAATTTGTTTTGTTTTCTGGAACTTTTAATTAAGACAGAAAAACTTTAATATCTCACATCCTTCACAATATACATTAAGTGTTTGGCTTTTTCTCTCTCTGAGGCCCCCTTTCCCTCAGGGATATTTTAGCCAGAAGAATGTGATTCGAAGATTTCCAGATGTGACTTTTCAGATGTGTCTCAGCATGCATCTATAAACCATCTGGTAGCAGCAACAGCTGGACTGGTTCCAAATGTAAATGTACGTTCAGGTAAAAGCGTATTAATAAAAGAAAGTGGACTGATCAGTGGTTTGTCAACTAAGTTTGTGATATTGTTTAATCAGCTGTTGAAATGAACTCTCATTAACCAAGACAGGCTGTCAAAATTCTAGAATCAGTTTCCCTTTTTGCTCGATGTGGGCATTCCTTATGTAGATATTCCAAATCTGTGGCTAGGTTAGAAATTATTTGTGTTTCATTTTAGAGTTGACTCGGCTTTATTTAAGTGTTCTGAAGCATACATGGCGTTGCCTTTACAAACATTAAAATACCTTTGCATACCCATGTCTTTCCAGCCCATGAAAGAAAGGACTGTCTCTGAAATGACAGTTAGTGGAAACAGCAGTGGAAACAGTTAGTGGTCTCTGGGGTGCTGGTAAATGTATATTTTGATCATCCAGCTTCTGACTCAGGAAACTGCATAAAGCATAAGTGAGTGGCAACATTCCCTAGTTCCTGGAATGAAAAATAATATCCCCCAGGCATCAGACTCCAGGACCTTCAACAGGGTGTGATCATCTCATGAATTCAGCTTCTTTTTCAGGGGGAAGTTTATGACAATTATGGCAGGAACCGGGCTGAACTTTCCCTAGCTCTAAGCTAAGTTTTAATTCTGCAAATTAACAACAATAAATAGAATTAGCAAAAGTATGAAAATTAATTTAAAATTTTCAGGGAGAATATTCCAGCTACATTTTAAAAAATTACTTCCAAGCACCTCAAAAGCAATTGATTTTGTAATTTAAAGATGACAATAATGGCAAACATCTACTAAGCATTCACTATGAGCTATGTACTTTGTCATTTGATTCATAGACTATTCCATTTGACTATCACATTGAACCTATGGAGCTCTCTCATTAATCTTAATTGTACAGAAGAAGAAACCAAGGTGTAGGGTATTAAGAAATTTGCCCAAAGTCATAGATCTTGTAAATGAAAGTTGAACTGGAACTTGAACTGAACTAAATTGATCTAAAACTTCACATCCTCAAACATTTCAACTATTTAATTATAATACTATTTAGTTATGGCTATTCATTCATTTATTCACTCATTCCTCCACAAGAAGCTTTTTGACTGCTGGAGAGTTGCAATTTAATAATGCTTGATCTCTCCTCTTAAGAATTTTTCAGTCAATGACGAGACGACAAATAAAAGTCAGAAGGATGTATGCAATGGTAGACATGTGCAAAGTGTGCTGTGAGAGCACCAAGGAAGGGGGTTTAAGTCAGAATAACAAAGTCTTCTGAGAACAAAGTCCCTTGTGGAGGCGTGTGTGATGGTCACAGAGAGAGGAGGGGAAGGGCACAGCAGGAACACGACACGGACAGCTAGCCATCCGGAGCCTGCTTAGATCTCCTAACCTTGTATATATGTCTCAGAATTGTATTTGTCTTTAAATCTGGGGAGAAATGGAAGGACTTAAACATGAGGGCAGAGGATGCACATGGAGACAGGCTCCAACTGTATGTCAGAGGAAATTATTTGGAAAGCATCACGGAGAGTGGATTTGAGAGGAGTCAGACCAAAGGAGGGAGAGTCTTTAGATAATGTAGGTCACATGTGACAAAGGCATGAATTAAAGCAGTGATGGTGGGAGGAAGGAGGGCTTGGACAGAAATGGTGGTAAAGAGATGGGATCAGCTGGTCTTGAAGATGAGTTGTGACTGGAGGGGAAGGGCATGGACTGGGTGGTGAGGGAGACAGGTACGTCTAAGAGAAGCCACTCATCTCTGGCTGGAGCAGCTGTGTGGATGGTGGATGCCTTTCTACAAAGCCAACGCCACAGAGGGAGCAGGAGGAGGCTAGGTGGAAAGGTGATGAGTTCAGTTCTGGTCATGGTGGTCTTCAGTTTGGGATGAGGTACTTAATAAGCTAATATTTCACAAAGAGCTTAGAGCAGTACCTGCCACACAATATATAGGGTTTTGTTACATAAAAAGTGAGTTGTCTGGTAGACAATTAGATACCACATGTTGTTATGGAGCTCAAAGGAGAAATCTGGGCTGGATACACAGATCTGGGATCATCAGTATACAAATGGTGGTGGCCACCATGGGCCGCCCTGAGGGTGCTCGAGGGTGCTGTATAGCATGGGCAGAGGGGCCCGGGAGGGAACAGACAGAGAGTGATGAGAGAAAACAGGAGTATGTGGTGTTCAGAGGCAAGGCAGGAAGGGACTGCAAGAAAAAGAAAGTAATTAATATTATCAGTGACTCACAAAGGCCTGATAAGATATAGACTGAAAGTTGTCCATTGGATTTAACTGTATGGAGATCAGTAGTGATCATAATGAGAACAGTTCTGGTGATGGGAGAGGGGGCAGCAGTAAGGACAAAGTAAAGGGAGACAAAAGGATGCAGATAAGGTGACTTCCTTCCAGAGTTATAGAGAATAAGGGTGAGATTTGGGTGTAGGTGTAAGATTGAGGGAGGTTGGTTGGTTTGTGTTTTCAAGATGGAAGAGTCTTGAGCCTCTTCTTGGCTGAGCAGGGAGAGAGGAAGAGGGCAGGCTGATGGAACATGAAGGGAGAAAGAAATGGGACCCAGAGTTCAAAGGAGAGATGTTCTATGGATGGTGGAGGACCACAGGAAAGGGAGGTGGATGAGGACAAGAAGGCAGTAGGGCTGGAGGAGGAAAGGAGCCTCTTGGACACCCAATTCAAAGTCTCTTGGTCAATTCTTATCTCTGTAGAAGTAGTTCAGCACTGGATTCTATTACCACTCCTTCCTTGCAGACAATGCCTTCACTTCCTTCTGTTATACAGGAATGGGCTGGTTTACCTCTTCCACTCAGGTCCACTTTTTTCTGTCTTCTCCTCAGGTGCTTCTTTTTACCTCCCAGCCCTTGGATGTTCCCTAGGGAATCATTCTTCATGCTATTTTCCTCTGTCTCAACATCCTCTCTCTGGACAGTAACATCCATGCTTTTAGAGTCCCTTGCTACCTGCCAGCTGGTGTCTCCATCAGAATCTTGCCTGCTCAGGTTACTCCTCTCCAAGGCGTTTTATGCATTTATGTACCACTGCATGATTGACACATTTCAAGAGTTCTGATTAGGGCCTTCCCTTGCTCAGAAACCCCCGATGACCAAATCCCAACCAACCCTTCCAACCCTACTTCCTACCACTCGGAGATTCTGCCTAACTCACTTATTAGCAAAGAGACAGCCCTGTGATTCTCACCATTCTCATCTTTAGTGTATTTTAGCAGAATGAAATATTAAAAGTTGTGAGAGGCAATCAATCTAGCAGGAGAGACTGGCTTACCTCCTTGGGGCTGCTCTCTGAAGGCAGCATTGATCTGGGAGACAGGGGGCTTGGCTACAGAGGTAAAGAAGGAGGCAGTGAGGTGAAGCCAAGGTCATGGGGCTAAAGAGTAGAATAGCAAGGAGGAAGATCCAAGGGGGAAGGGCTTCCCCAAAACCCCTGTGAAGTCAAGTCAGCCTTCCCTCCAGCTCAAGGGGGACAGCAAAGCAATGCTTGTCCTGACCTCGGGACCACTGGGTGTATCCACGCTTGACAACAATTGGGTCGTTTTGCATGTATTTTCCACCACTGTGGGTTGTATCAGTGGGGTTAAAGTGAATGTCTCATGGCTTCTTGTACACACCACTCCAGACTTCCCTGCTTCTGTGTCTTTGCTCCTGCTGTGTCCTGTGGGGACCTGTGTCTTTCCCCTTGCCAGACACCCTTCACACACTTCTCCACATCTGCCACCCCAGTCTTCGAGAGCTGGCTCAGATGCCATCTGACACATGACTATCCCCATCATCTCCCAGTGGGTAGTGATTTCTCCCTTCCCAGAACGTATATTTTGATCAGAATCACCTAGAGGTCCATTTTTTTTTCAGAACCAATGGCTGTTCCTGAAGAACCAGGAATGATCTTTATTCCTCAGCACCAAAGGAGCAAAGGGAACAGGGGAAAGGAAAGAGAACAGCCCACTCTCCTCCCCACCTCTCAACTGTAACTTACTAATCGCAAAGGAGAAACCTACCTTAACAGCCTGGAGGTCTGGCTGGTCACCGTCTTGGCCCTGGAATCAAATTTAGCATCGAAGGAGACAGGAAGTGTGTGTGTGTGGTAGGCAAGCTGGGAGTGGGGGTGGGTGGGAAATAGTCTGTTCTAGATTTTTAAAAATTTAAGAGGCATAACAACTAAATGCATCTTTGATTGGATCCCTATTCCAAAAAAAAGTTACAAGATACATTTTTGGCAGTAATTAGGGAAACTTTGACATGAACTAGATACTAGATGATATCAGGAAACTGTTCATTTGGTTAGTGTATTATGTTAATGCAGTTATGTGAAAGAATGGCTTCTTTTGGAAATGCCTCTTGAAATATTTGGGGATAAAAGGTCATTAGGTCTGCAATAGTTCAGCATATATGTATGTATACGCGCACACACATATAACATATGTAATATGAATAATATATAATACAGCAAAATGCTAACTAGCTGGTAGGCTGTTCATTGTGCTGTTCACACCACTCTTCGATAGGCATGAAATCTTTCACAATAAAAAAGTTTAAGTAAAAGGATAGAGTTAAGAAGTGACACCAGACTGCTCGGCCAGGTAGAGAGAAGAAATCAGGGCTAGGACAGGCTGAACCCCCCCCCCAATATGCTGAGAGAGAGGTGGTCTCGGGTTTGGGTACAGGGGTCCTCACTGGCGGTAAAGATATTCCTTTCACCTCAATGGTGAGAAGGGAAATGAAAGGGGACCCGTTCATTCTTTCATTAAAGAAATTCCTTTAACATTTGGTGACAACCTACTCCGTCCCAAGTGCATTCACACATGTTAGTTCTCACACGATTTAATTCTCACAATAATTTGGGGAGGCAATTTTTGTCCTTGATATTTCCATTTTATAGGTGAGGAAAATGAACTCCCACATTCAGTGATTCTTCTGTAGATCTAGCACACGGTAGAGTGAGAATGTGATCCCAGTTCTGCAGATTCCAAGTCTTAGGTCATCTAAGATCCTGCAATGTCCTTTCCTGAGCCATGAAGACGAAAGCCCTCAGGACGGACCCATTAAACCCATGGAACTTGTCTTGGGTGGATCTGGGGGGAAAGCAGAGAGCTCCCTGTTTGGGTTCTCCCTAGTGTCTTTTGGGTGCAATAGGCTGCAAAAATAGACCACTGAGTCTATCTGGAGGACCTCGAGGTTTTCCTGGTTTCATCCCAGCAGCTCCTGAAATCGCAAGTTTGTTAACTGTGGTGCATAAAAATGTTTGGCGATCCCTTGTCTAACCATCAGATCAGCATGCACTGCGCGGGGACTTCTGGGTTTGCACCAAGGGAGCACTACTGGTGATTTCCAAAAGCAGCCAGGAAATCCATCTGCCGGGGGGAATCAGGTTCCAATGAAAAAGAGATTTCTGAATCAAAACAGACAGTAGACACTCGACCACATCAAAAGTGAAGCAGACCCTCAGGCAGACATCGAGTTGCCATCCTGGAGACGGGTGACTGATTAGCCAACCACAGGGTGGGACGTGCCCAGCTCCAAGGCTGCAACAAAGTGAGCGAGTGAGGCGGGAAGGTGAACCAAATTAGGCAGGGAGACATGAAGTGTCAAGATCACTGAACATCTGGGGACGCTTAATCGGGAGGAAACGTAGACCTCCCACACAGTAGCAGTTTTATGAGCTCTGATTACACACTAGGGTACAGAAAAAAATAACAGAAACGAGTGTGCTGGTAAATAATAACCCTCCTCCATGCACAAAGCCTGCTGCTTTCTCAAATCCTTCCCCCTCACCGCGTTCAAAAGGCACATGATGGCAAGTGTATCGGTGTGACAGGAAGGGAGCTGGGCGCGGGTTTAGCACTGACAGCTCCAGGGAGGCTCAGGACAAGTAGAAGCCCCTGAGCCACTAGGGGAGAGACGACCCCAAGATTCCTCTGGGAAACCTGCAAATACGCCACGCAGGTGTTAAGTCTCAGACCCGGCGCAGGAGTTGGGAGGCAGCATGGGGCTGGGGGGCAAGGGCCGCGGGCCGCACTCACTTATTAACTCATTCAGTCATTCATTCACTCATTCATTCATTCATTCATTCATTCATTCAGTATAATGTTAACAATATGTGCTTTGGAGTCAGCACATCTGGACTTAAAGCCCAGCCCCACCACTCGAGCGCTCGATGAACTCGGCGAGTTACTTAGTCTCTTTGGGCTTCTGTTTCTTCATCTTATGCCAAGGGGCCCTGTTAGGAGGAACAAAAGTGCATCACCAGTGACACGATTATGCCCCCCTGGGCAGGCAGGTAGTGGGTGATTGACAGGTGTAAGCTGTTACCGTTACTATGTCTCTCAGTAAATAGGAAATGAGGGCTGGGCTAGTTGCTGAGAGAACAAAGGTGGCGATGTTGGGGGCATAATTTTACCTTCCACTTGTGGATGGAGATGTGGGCCAAACTTTTCCTCCAGGCCTGGGTTCTCCTTCCTTTCTATTTCCTTTCTTCCCGCTCCCCTCCGCATGGAAACTTAACGGGTGGAACCAGGAAGAATGGGGGCTCTGTGGTCAGAGAGGAGATGGGAAGACAAGAACAGTCTGGAATCCTCTCTGTGCCTGGCACACAGCAGGCACTTGACTGTTGAACAATTGATGTGTCTTCTGGGGGCCAAATTCTCAGGAGGAGAATGGAAATTTAAATCCAATTTCTGGATGTTTTTCATGAAATGGAGTCACTCACTTGGAATTCAGGGGTCACAAACTGGACCAACGGATCAGGTCCAGCCCAGTGACAAATTCTGTTTGGCCTGTGCGGTACTTTAAAAACTGGAAAAGTTCACGTGAAAACCTGGATCTCTGGCTTCTGAAAAATGAGCAGCTCTGGCCACCCTGAGGCTGCACCCCGAGTGGCAGAGGGAGTCAGTGAGGCGCCCACCATTGCAGGGCCCTGCCCGCCCTGTCCCCGCCCTTTCCCCGCCGGCACCACCACCCCTGTCGTATTCCAGCCTCCCTCAGCCAGGACCCTGCCTGCTCACACACTGCCCAAGTGAGCCAGGACTGTGTTTGGTGGTCGTGGCCACCCTTGCGTGATCGCAGCCCGGAGAGCCGAGCTGAGAGGCCTCCGGGCACAGCCCTTGCACAAACCCACAGTCTCCCTCCGCTTGGGCTCCCCATCCCCACGACTGATTGCTCTCTTTCCATCCAGATACCTTGGCCCCATGTCAACACAGACGATGCTGTCCTTCCTTTGGGACTGCTCCCTTCCAGGCAACAAGAAAATGATTGAAGAACAATTACTGCGGCATCTGATATCAGGGCAATTTCCCTCTGGCCAGCCAACCCCGGGATGGAACATAACTGCACACTCTTCGCGCACCTTCAGCAGGACTGAGAGTGATCCCATAGCGGCCTTGGCCTCACTGATTCTGAGATCCGGACAATCAAGAGTGAAGGCACAGGGAGGGGGTTTAAGCATCACAGGGTACCGTGGCTTTCAAGCCAACTTCATTCTTTTTATTACACTTTCATTTATTTTTTTCCCAAATGAACCCGTACATGGGGCCTGATGAAACCAGAGCTTCCCCTGGCAGTACCTCCTTGGATTCCTGGGGGCCCAGAGAGCCCAGATTGGAAAACACTGGTCTAATCACACTGTCTCTTTTACAGATGAGGAGGCGGAGGCCTGGAGAGGGACAGCGGCTTGTCCAAGCTCATGGAGGGAGGAGCTGGCAGAGTGAGTTCAGAGGCCTCTCCGGGGCTGGCTGTCCTCAGGGCAGCTCCCAGAACAACAGCGCTAACAGCTGGGCCCCTAGGTGTCACAGCAGCTGACAGATGTGGCCTTCACCTTACAGCATTCAAGCCGGGTGCCTGTCACGCTGAGTGGCAGCACTTTGGGGAGCATCCCCTGAGTTTCTGGTTTCTACGTCTGTCCAGGCTGAGCCCTGCTGTCTCCTCAGAGCAGCCAGCCTCCAAGATGGCCCCGACGAGCCCGCCTCCCGGTATCCACGCCCCGTGCGGGGCCCTCCCACCCTGCGCCAGCTTGGCCTGTCAGACCAGTGGAATACAGCAGCAGTGATGGGTGTCACCTCTGAGACTGGCTTAAAAAGACACAGCAGCTGCCATTTCTCTCCCTGTCTTATCACTCGCTCTGGGAGGAAGCCCTGCTGGGAGCATCCCTATGCAGAGGCTCACAGTGAAACCCTGAAGTCCCCTGCCAGTGGCCACTCAAGGTCACTTCAAACCCTCTCCTGCAGTCCCAGTCATGGGTGCAGGGAACACAGCCCTGGCTGACAGCTTAACAGAAACCCTATGAGAAACCCTAAGCCAGAACCACCCACCTGAACCACCCAATAGATGGACTCTGACATCCAGTCTTCCCTTCTTAGTAATTGAACCCTGATTTTAAGCTGGCACCTCATTGCCAAAAAAACAAACAAACAAAAAAAACAGGTGACAATTCTCAGGTTCTATGCAGTTAGTATACCCATCGATTAAGTCTGGTAAATGAAACAAATGAGAAGTTTGGTGTGTGACCTCCAAGAAATACCCTCAAAGGGTGGAGACATGTCCTTTCTCCTCCTCCCCTCTTCTGCTGGCTGGAATGCAGATGTAATGGCTGAGCTTGGGCTGCCACTTTGGACCAGGAGATGGTGGCTGTGTACTAAGGAAAGCAGAGCAAGAAAATAGAAAACGCCTGTGTCCTTGACATGGCAGGACCCTAATTTTGTCATCAGTTGATTGTCTTCAAGCTTTTTAAATGTGAAATAAAAAAATAAATTTTTATCTTATTTAGACTATTGCTATTTGGAGTTTCTGGTTGTTATACAGCAGAACTTAATCCTGAATAACCAAGAGCTTAAGACATGGTGATTAAAAGTACAGTCTTTGGAGACTAACAGACCTGAATTCAAATCCTTGAAAGTTTTCTCTCCATCACTTCCCCCGTCCAATCATAGTCAACACCTATGTGTTTACCTCTTTCCTCTCTCTCAATTTTTTTCCGTTTTTTTTCCATCTCTGCCATTGTCTTTCTCCTAGACTTCTAAAATAGCTGATTATCTGGTCATCCAACTCCACTCTTATCCCTCTTTAATATGTTCCCCTCTATAATCTTCCTAAGCTACAATCTGAATCCTGCCATTTTGCTTAAAACTCATCAATGGCTTTCCATTGACCTTAGGATAAAGACCAAAATCTCTCAATTCTTTGGCTAGGTCATGCTACATCCCATCACACGCTTTGCACATACTAGTCCTGCAGATGAAAGTCTACTCCAGATTCCATCCCCTCTTGATCCAGTTTACTCCCGGTCACACTCTGGGTCTCCTGAGAGAAGCGTTCTCTGACTGTCATGACTCGTGTGTTTCTCCACGGGACTCCGTGAGGACGGGCTCTGTCCGCACTCTGCTCACTATGTTTCCAGCACAGGGTCTGGCGGATGGCAGGTGTGTAAAGAACGCTTGTTAAATGAGTCAATAGATGACCCCCTACCCCCGTGTCTAGTTGTGTGAACTTGGCACTTAACCTCTCCAAGCCTCAGTTTCATCCTCAGAAAATGGAAGTGATGACAGAGTCTACTTCACAGGGTGGTTGTAATAAATGCGGGAATGGGTGAAGGGTGTTTCATAGATGTTAGCTGTTGTCATCACTCTCACTGTCAAGGGTTCTCACTGGCCAGGTGTGAGCAAGATGGCTGAGCAGGGAGTAAATGCAGCATCTGAAGAGACAAGGACGCTCTTTTCCTGATGCTCAGGATTACAGGACAAGAATAACCCATACACCTCTTCTGTTGTCCACCTGCCTGTGCCACTGGGGTCAGGGAGGGGCTGAACCTTCCTACATGTGTAGGTACCTGTAACTGATGAGGGGTTCATATTAGACTTATAGCCCAGTGGGATGGGTAGATATTCATGAGATGATACAATTTAATGAGAAAAAGGCTGGTCTCTATTGTCAGAAGGAGCCTTGTCAACCTTAGAAATTTATATAGTCACCCTGAACATCCGTTTCCTAATCCATGAAATGGGGAGAATAATAGAACTTATCTGACTTGATCTTATCTTACCTGTGTGTTCAGGGTTATATGGGAGAAAGTCCCATTGCCCGATATGTAACAAAGACTCAATAAATGGCAGCAAAGACACCCAATCACACCCCTCTTTGATGAGCCTGCTCCTTTCTGGGGTGATGAGGCCAGGGTGACATGCTAGGGGGCTGGCAGACAGCACACAGGGTAGTGGACAGAGGCTCTCCCCTTAGCAGCACCTCAAACCTAAGGCAAACCAGATGAGGATGGGCCCCATGAGGTCTCTGTGCTGGGCTCGGGGAGAGAGTCCACAGAGAGAGATGGTCATGGCAGGAGCTCATCCCACCAGGGGCTGGTCTCTACCCCTGTAAGCAGCACTTGCCCCTGTCCTTGGGGTCTGTTTGAGGGTCATTCTTGTCAACTCCCCTAATCAAAGTTCATTCACAGTCTCCTCTGTGCTCTCCCCTGGAATCTACCAGAAACAGTGGTAATCACAACTGAGCTCTCCCCTCTCCATCTACCTAGGTCCTTCCCCGGAGGGACAAGGAGAAGGCAAAGGATGCTGAGCAGACCTAGAATAGACTCACAGGCCCGTTCTGTTGCAGGGCGTCTAACCAGGGAGCCGCCCCACCCTGCCCTGTCCTGTCCTCCACTGAGCTGGAAGCATCCTCCTGACCCTGCAAGCAGGATTGGAGATACAAGTTGCAGAATCTTTGTTAAAAAATTATTAAGAATTTCAAGATGGCGACAGCAGAGCATTGAACCAGGCACAGGGCCTTTCTAAGCACAAGGCCTGGAGCGACTGCACAGTCACACACCCGGGAGCCAGGCCTGACCTGCAAGTCCATGCTGTTAGGACAGCTGTCAAGTGAGACTGCCAGAGAGGTCCTCGGGGAGCAGGAGAGCTTCCTGGGCCCGTGTTTATGTTGGGGTGTCAACAGAAGGAGGAGTGAAGGTGAAGGGTTGGGAAGTCATGGGCAGAACTTGTTGGAAGGCAGAGTCTGGGTGTCTGCACGCCCATTTGCCTGCTTGCCCAGGATTACTATGCGTGTCACCTTCTCATGTGGGTGGCCTGTCCCCATGGGCATCCACATGTATGATGATGGTGTGGGGGGGACCCAGGTTGTGCTGCTTGCTGGCTCGGTGAGACTGTAACCCCCAGGATTTCCTCCTCCTGCCTGGATTTTTGATATCTGTGATTTCTTTTCATCCCAGCTGAAATTACTCTTCTCCAGATACTTCAAGAGACTCTGAGAATTAAACACTTATGGGGCAGACCTAACAACAGCAGGCACATTTATGACCATGGATGGGTGGTTGGGCACCTGACTGTGGGTCTGGGAATGTTGCATGCTCACTCCCTCATGTACTGCCTTCCCCAGCAAACACACAGATCACAGGCTCACACTCACACACACACACACACACACACTCATGCTTCATACCTCCAACTCTGGAAAAACAGACTCATGTCAAACCACCACCTCTCCCAATACACACACAAACACACACACACACGATTATGACTTACCATTATCCAAGTCCCTTTTGGAGACAGGTTTCAAGTCCATTAAAAAAGATGAGGTCATGCTATGCTCTGAACATGTATGTCCTCTAAAATATGGTTTAGAAACCCTAACCTCACATGATGGCATTTGGAGGTGGGGCCTTGGGAGGTGATTAGGTCATAAGGGTGGAGCCCTCATGTGTGGGATTAGCGCCCTTGTATAAGAGACCCCAGAGGCCCTCTTTCTGCCATGCGAGGAGGCGAGACGGCAGTCTGCAACCTGGAAGAAAGCCAGGGCTTCCACCTGATCATGGGCTTCTAGCCTCCAGAGCTGAGAAATAAATGTCTCCTGCTTATAAGCCACCCAGGCTGGGGTGTTTGGTTACAGCAGCCCGAATCAGGTAAGAGAGGTCAGAGGGTGAGGAGGGGTGTGCAGTGTTCCTCCTCCGGGGACATTTCTCTCCTCACTCACCCCCCACCAAATCTTCACAAAAGTCTACCACCCTTCCCCAAAGGAAAACTGAAAAATGAAACCAACCAACCAAAAGCTCAAGACCGCCTCAGTCACATTCCCTAACCCAGCGGGTGGCCAAGTCCCCTTCGAAGGACTCTATATCCAACACCTTGACTTGGGGTCATCCCTAAAATGGAACTCGCGTATGTACTGAGGGATTTTAACCACCCAGAAACACTTTGAGAGACCCGAGGATGTGGGGAGGGGGCTGTACCCATGTGCAATATTTATAAGAGATCCTTTCATATGAACCACAATTTTCAAGTTATAACAAAAATCACTCAATTGTTGGTCACAGCACAATAGGAAAGAAACACAGAAGAGGCCCATGAGCTTTCCAAACAAAGATCTTATTTAGTTTCCCGATCACACATGTTGAAATCTCCATTCCTCCTAACACTTGAAGCTGCTTCAGCCCATTATGAGGCCAGGGATCACTCCCTCTGGAGGCTTAGACAAATAGCCAAGTTCCTTGGGTGAGGGTCATCCCCGGATCTGCTTCCCTTCCAGATGGTTTCCAACTGCCTGGTTGTCATTCCTCCCACCTCCAGGCCTGCAGCTGGAGTGACCGCTCTGGCAGCCAATTTCACTTTGTCTCTTCTGAGCCTCACCCTTGGCAACTCTCCCAAGAAAAGTGAAACTTGACGATGGAATTTAAAGTCTTTAGAAATGGGAAGTCAAGCTAGGAGGCACATAGTAAGTGCTTGATAAGAAGAATGAATGAATGAATGAATGAATGAATGAATTTACCCCATGAGCCAACAGCTTCACTAAGAAGCAGGGGAAAAACTACGTCACAGGGTTTTGAAGTTTGTTCTTCAGCACACCTGCTGTAGCATCAGCTGGTGGGCTTTCATCACTGCAAATTTCTGTGTCCTACCCCAGACCTGCTGGATCAGAGTCTTTGGAAGAATGTGACTCAGATCCGGCATTGCCAACAGACCCCTCAGGGGCTTTTATGGGTTAACAAAGTTGGACTAGCTGTATGCCACGGGCGCCGTAGCCTTGGGAGTTCTGGACCAAAGACTGTAGGGAGTTCTGCCATCATGATTAATATCAAGTGGCTCCTTTCCTTGAATAGCGGTCTGGGGAAATATTAACAGATACTCACTTTGGTTTGTGGGCTGAGCGAAAGCACAGAAAAGCCTAGAAGAGCCAAAGGACTCATAAAAGCAAGTGCATGAAATATGCTACTTCGCATCTCCTCGATGAGAGCGCTCAGCCCCGCTACTACCCAGAGAAAAACAGACGCTGTCGAACAGCGTGTTAAAATGGTGCCAGGTTCTGGGTGATTTCACAGGGAACCCCGAGTTTCACTTCGTGCAGACAGCAAGCAGAGTGGGAAAAAAGAGGGGTGCTAGTGACTCTGGAGGGTTTTCCCGAACAATTACTCTTATGAAAATACCAGTGCCAACTACAGAGCTGACATCTAGACTCAGACTATTACCGTCAGCTGGAAGGAATATTTCATGTCTGCTAGTCAAGCCTGTGATGTTACACAGTTCAACTGCACTAAGTAGAGTTTGCTTCCAATAATTTATCTTCTCAAATAAAAGCTCATTTTTCTTCCACAAAGGGATCATTTGTAAAGAGTTCCCAGAATCTCAAAGAAGCATCCTCGCTGGCCAGTGTCCTCACCTTATTCAGAAGATGTGAGGACACAAACTACAAGTTCTCACTTGCTGGACAGAAAAAAGCACTGATTCTTTAACTTCGAGGGAGCAGAGCATCATGGAGTTTCATAAAGGCATAAAATTTCTACTTCAGTCTCTCCCACCTGTCAATGAATTCTCCATCATGCCTCCCACCCCTCCCATCGCAGCCCAGTTCTTCTTTCTGTGGATCGCTCATGTCAGACAAAACTGGGAGATCAGTAGGCCTTGTCTGCAGAGATGCTCACCTTTCCTCTTGCCCCCACCTTCCTCCCTCTCCCCAGGGCCCGAGGGCCTCATGCCCTCCCTCCATTTCCTGCCTTCATCCCTAGTACCGAGCCTGCCCAGAGCCTCAGCCCCAGCCCAGCTGGAGTGGCTTGCAGCCTGTAACATACTGCTCTCCACCACATTTCATGAAGAGAGGGTCTAAATATAAGTGACTGAGGTTGGATTAGCCTCCTCTTTACATGGGTGACTTCCAATTACCCGTTGCCTTGGCTGCCCACCTGCATCTCAGATCCCAACTACTCTTGGCAAACAGATGAGCTTCAAAATGGGTCCAGGTTAAGCCAGCTGCCCCCATTCCTGGGAGTATCCTCCCAATTCCACGACGGGTCCTCGGTGACAATGTGAAGTTGGAGGATTTGATCTTTGGAATCTCCCGTCCGTATTCTTCTCTCCCTACTCCCTTCCTCCCAGCATCTCTTATGAGGTCCCTTGTGTATCCCCTCCTGTCAAATGTATGGTGAACTCTTGTCCCACTTCGCTCAGAGTAGTCCCCAGCTGATGCCTGTTATCCTGGTATCCCATCTGGGTAGCACCTCCTGTCACCCTTGGAAATGACCCGTTTTAAGTTATTTTACGTAGAAGAAAGGACTTAAGATTAGTCATTTGACCTCTGTGTGAATTTGAAATAGTTCTCGTGGGCATTTATATTTTAATGCTTCTCTGTATTTGTAAGTGGAAGTTAATTCCTGCTTGAAAAAAGGTGGACACCAGTAGGGAGGATGAATAAGTACTTTGAGGTACAAAGTAGCTGGTTGTTCACTGTGACCTTAGAGGCTAGTGAAAAATAGAATAGGCCAGTCACAGCACTTACCAGGTTGTAGTACGAAGATCTGTTTCCTTGTCTCATGTCTCCTCTTGGATGTAACAGTTCAGGGCAGGGGCCACGCTTTATTTCTCTGTCTCTTTCTATATCTAGACAACTGGCACATAATAGTCACTCATTAAATATTTGTTGTGCAAATGAATACAGCAATGATCAAAGGAATAAGGTTGAGGGGGTGGAATGAGTCTACCAGACTATGACTAATGTAAGGAATACTTCCGTTACCTTGAACTTAATCAAAGGCTTGACGGCAGGTCACCAAGAAGCAATAGCTCTTAGAGATACAAAAGGGAGAGGTGTGCTTATAAGTGGCAACAAGTCCTTTCCACTCCTGCAGCTCTTAAAGACAAGATGCTAACACTCCTTAACTTTACACATAGAATGTATGGAATCATAATTTGAAATAGATAATGCTATAATGCTAATGTAAAAACAATTTGGTGTTTTTTTAATGAATAAAAAACAAAATTCCGAATTACTAATTGTCCTGGTTTATTGAATATCTGTTATTCAAAGATACTTGAAAGAGCACCTTCCTAACCTTCTGGACACATTCCTTCTTCCCAGAGCAACCGTATGGTTGGAATAGGATTTGCCATTTTCTTTTGATCCCACCCTACTGGCCGTAGTGATTTTTTCGGAAGTCGGTATCTAACCCGAGATGGACCAATCATCTCACCCCTCTTCCTCAGCCATAACCAAATCTAAGATGGGCCAATGAGAGCCCTTCGTTGGCGTTACCTTGAGTCTCAGATCAGTGTGGTTGGAGATATGAGCCTGTGGATTTACCACACTGCCCACAGTGCAGAAGGAGCTGTTCTCAGTGGGAGAGGTGGTGCCAGTCTGAAGAGAAGCAGAGTCAGAGATGGTCTGATGGGCTTCCCTGGGCCCTTCTTGCTGTACATGAAAACTGTCTACCAGAAAGTTTAAATAGGCTTTTGTCATCTGCACCCATAAGAGATCTCATTCACTCAGCTTGATGCGCCAGAAGCAATAAATTTCAGGTGAGGTTAATGCTATTCTTAGAATCAAAAGATGATTTTCTTGCATTTACATGTGTTATCATCATCCTCATGCAATCATTAGCACCCAGCTGCTAAAATGAGGAGCTCTCCATGTAATTCAGCTCCTTGTGAAACCAAACACGAACGACTTATTTTCAAAATTCTGTTTTGTTTGTTTTGAAAAATACGGCTTTATTTCTGGTGTCATTGCAACATTTGATTCTGATGGTTCAGAAATTCACTCTAAAACTTTCAAACGATTCTTGTCTGCTTTAAAATATTTCCTAGACTAGTCAGTCCAATCCTGATCACCATTTTATATGTTTCTTCTGTTGTCTAGGAACTTCTGCAGCTGGCTGCTTCAGCTTAGCTACTTTACAAAAAAAAAAAAAAGAGAGAGAGAGAGAGAGAGATTCTTTTTTCTTTAAATCAAAATATATGCAGAACTGTTTGAGCAGCTTCTCTCCTCTCATGGTTTTCTGAGATCTGGGTCACACCTTTCTGTCTCATTTCAGTGAAAGACAGGAGAAAATAAGTTGTAAAATAAATAATGCCCAGATGTAAAGGACACATATTTTTTTCGCATGCAAGTTGAATGTACACTATCAATTATTGAGACTACTATGAAATCTAACTCAATCTTAGGCTGCATAATAGAAGAATATTTTCTACAGCAAGGTGGATGACTGATAGCTTCCTACTACTCATTTCTCAGCTCGATGTACACTGTTCTGCTTGGTGATTCAGGATGCCACGCCTGAGAAGCGATATTCACAAAACGGCGAAGGTTCAGTGTCTAGGAAGCTGCAGACCTGAAGTCTGCGACATTTTGAGGAACGGATGAGAACACTGAGGATGAGCCAAAAAAGGAAGCAAATAGTGGGAGAGTGAATACGATGGTCCCGTCAGATGGAAGAGAGAGACTACTTGTCAAAGCCCTTACAGAGGGGATGCAGGCAGAGTGTGAATATTTGGACTTGGATAACAGGGTTTAGTGCAGGGCAAGGAAAGACCACGACTTGGATCCTGGCTCTGCCACGTGTTATTTATGTAGTTCCAGGCAAGTTTTTAACCTTGGAGAGTATCCAATTCTTCATATGTTAAGATAACAATAATAACATTAGACTATTATGTTTTGGGGAAAATTAAATAGGATAAGGTAAGTATCACCCAGAGACCCCTGTTATTCAGCCTTCTGGGTCCTTGTTTTCCTTTAGTCCAAATATACTATTCAAAAGCTAAAAACAGGCCTCTCATACAGATATGAAATGTACACACATCAAAGACCTATGTAACTCATTGATGAGAGGACCAGAATGGGGAAGTGTTTCAAAGGCATGTAGTAGAGACAGAAATACTGATAGTCACTTGAAGAAAGACCGATGAATGACTAAATCTGTGACAAAACCAGTTGATGATCCAATGAAACTGTAACCTTTGGTGGTTATCTTTTCTCTGAGTGGAAATAATTTTCATCTCTGTGTGTACGGGAGGAAAGAATCTTTCCCTCTACCCATCCTAGGTCACTCAGCTGCGGCCCCTGTAAGGCTGGCCAAAGACAGATTAACCAGAGAAAAACAAATAGAAGTTTATTAGCATGTCCATGGTGCTTACACATGGGAGTACCCAGAGATGAGTAACTAAGGGATTAGAATTTGGGTTTATAGATCAAGTTAGGATAAAACAAAGGAAAAAGGGGTTTGGGGCTTCTGGGTGGTTGGGGAGTGAGGGGAGGAGGCAAGTAATGGGAAGGTGACCAAGAAAAACATGGTAAGTAAAGGTCATTTAGTAATGTCGTTCAGTACCTCTTCCTGGTTGGATAGGGAGATATTTTTTACAAATTCAAATTTCCTTTCTAAATATAAATTTCCTTTACCAAAGGAAAACTTATGCCCTGTTTTTTTGAGTTTTTCTTGCATATGCAGTTCTCAATGGCCTTTAGCTCAAAATAATCCATATGTCACAAAGGCATATTTTGGGAGAGCATCTTCTGGTACCCCTTACCTCGGCCAAAATGGATTTAATTGCATTGCAGTCAGATAAGAATCATTTTCAGCAAGTTAGCATCCACCCTTCCAGAGTTGTAAAATATCCTAATCAATAGTAAGTCATGAGTAAAACACAGGCATGCCTCTAGACAGTGAGATAATCCTTGGGTGGAGCTGCTAAGTGATGCTTTAGGATGGCACTCAAGGGACATGCGGTCATCCTGTTGCCTGTTTCCAAAATGCTGATCTTTTTTCCCCTCAGTACTTTAATGGACAAACAAACTATCTTAAGCTTCATCCCACAAAAGTCCAATTCCATTCTCAATTTCCCGAGGATTTCTTTGGTCTTAGAGTTTTCTGATCACTTCGATTTCCTGCCTGTAATGAGTGGCTTTATGTGTCAACCTGGATAGATTGTGGTACTCGGTCACTCAATCAAACATGAATCTAGGGGTTGCTATGAAGATATTTTGTAGATGCATTTATGTTTATGTTTATAAGGCTAGTGGGTCTGATCCAATCAGATTAAAGGTCTTAAGAGCAGAACTGAGATTCCCACCAAGGGAGAAGAAAACCTGCCTTAAGGGGGCAGCATCAGCTCCTGCCAGAGAGTTTTCCATCTGTTGCTCTGTCCATAGATCTTGGACTTTACAGCTCAATTGGTTGAAATTTATATATATATATATATATATATATTTAGCTCCTAGTTCTGTTCCTCTTGCCAGCCCTCTTGCTCCCTGTGGCAGCTGTCCTCACTCTGCACCAATTTGCTCAATGCATGGACACTACCAAACGTCACTAAATCTAAGGCTGAGTATGTCACTAACTTTAACAGAAGCTCCGGGGATAATGGAGGAAAATACAACAGAGGAGGCGGTTGGACTCCTGGACAGCGTCCATCAGCAGCACCAAAGGATTTCCCATGGTCAGCATTTCCTTGATTTCCACCTGCAACTATGTTGGAACCCATTCTTTCCTCCAGTCTGTCTTCCTTAGCTCTCTTCTTGGATACTGGGCCTCTACACTTCAATTTCTTGCAACAGCCAAAAGAAAACTCACAATTGCCACCAATCTGTTATACAAAGAATACAAATTCCATGGAGGCAGGAAATTGGGTCTGTTTTATTTCCTGATATATCCCAAGCACCAACAACAATAACGTGCTATCAGGCATTCACTACTCGTTGAATGAATGAGTGAATGGAGTGAATTAAATGAGTGCAAATCATTCTTCTCCCAGTTCCTCCCTTTCTAGTTTAGCACCAAATGGGCTATTTTGCATAACTAAAGACTCTGTTAACAATTTTTGTAGAATAAAATGTCCTCCATCTTTTGCTGAATGGTCGGCATTAGGTGGGTGTGATGGTAAGTTTTATGTATCGGTTTATCGTGGCTATAAATTCCAGTTGTTCAAACACTAGTATAGGTGTTGCTGTGAAGATATTTTGTAGATGTGATTAAAATCCACAATCAGTTGATTTTGTAAGGGAGATTATCCCTTGGCTGTTCTGGGTGGGCATGTCTCAATCATTTGAAAGGTTTTCAAGCAGAACTGAGGCTTCTCTGAAGAAGATAAAATTCCACCTGTGATAACAGCTTTGACTCATGCCCAAGAGTTCCAGCCTGCCCCTCCTGAAGGCCTGCCTTCTGGATTTCAGATTTGCCTCACCAGCCTCCACAACAGTGTAAGCCAGTTCCTTACAATAAATCTCTTAATATACATCTCGTGCTGGTTCTGTTTCTCTGGCTGAACCCTGAAATAGTATATTAAGGTTGGTGGCCACGATAACATTCTTGAAGACAATTTTTTTCCCTTTTTCACGTATAAAGACATTGGCATGGTACCTAACACATAATGTACATTAATTAAATGTAGCTATCATTACTCTTCTAGAATCCAGAGAAAACCATCTAAATTCAGAAGTTATTTGGATTTCACCATGTTTTGAAATTCTAGTTATTTCTGCCAGAAAATCTTCCCACACATAATTGGTAAATGGTTAGAATTAAGGAATACTCCAGATCACTGTTATTATTCAATGCGATACAAGCACAATTTTGGAATAAATTTTTTTCTCTGATAAAGTTTAATTAGTAGTATTGAGACAGGAAGGAAGAGGGCAGGGCACATCCATTCAAGGAATGACACAGTAATTAACACCAAAAGCCTTGAGGCCCAAGATGGCAGACTTGACTTCCAGTAGACTTTGAGCTTCATTATCCACTCACTGTAATATATTAGCATGGGAAATGACACTCCTACAGGTGCCATGACAGTTCCGAGGCTGACCATAAAAGGTCAAAAAGTGAGCAGTGGCCCAATTCCTGGGAATCCGAGCCCCTCCTCCAAAATAGTTGGAACAAGCCTCCCATCTGTTAGCATGTGAAGCTACTGAGCCCATAAAAACTAAACCCCCACACCTCATGGCCTCTCGCTCCCTCTCTTCTGAGCCAGCCCGCACTCTGTCTATGGAGTATGCGTCTTTCTAAATAAATCTGCCTTTACTCAACTGTGGCTTGCTCTTGAATTCTTTCCTGCTCTAAGCCAAGGACCCTCACTTGGTGGGGTACATCCCAGGGACTCAACCAAGACCTGGGACACGGCCCTCCTCTCGCCCCATGTTCATTTCTCCTGTGTCAGGATCACAGAGGAGGGGATCTGTAGAGCTGTGTAGTGGAAGTCTATCATCAATCACTGCCCCCGTCTTTTAAAATGAACATTTTGGTTTTTTCTTTGTGAATACCACCCTCCTAAGAAAGATTTTTTTTTAAGTTTATTTATTTATTTATTTAATGGATGTACTGGGGATTGAACTCAGGATCTCATGCATGCTAAGCACACACGTTATCACTCCCCCAGCCAAGGAAGAATTTTTTTCATCTTTATATTTCCTAGCCTCCTTGCTGCTAGAGGACAGACATGTGACTTTGATCCCATAGGTCAAGATGTGTTTGGAGTGAATTCCATGAGGTGCGACCTGGGCAGTGGTGGTGGTGGCTCCCTCATCACAAGCCTGTGGCCTGAGGAGTCATTCCTGGAAGTCTGGTCCAGAACCCAATACTCCAGCCCTCCCAGCAAGTCTGTGAGTTATCCAATGTCTCATAACGTTACCGAAAGTTTGTGTGCCCGACACACAGTGAGGCCAAACAAAACTAAACTTTAGGGTTTGCAGCAGAGAAAGGTTTATTGGAGGGCCAAGCAAGAAGGGGTGGCTTGTGCACAAAATACACTAAACTCCCCGAAGGGTTTTAGCAAGGCACTTTTAAAAGCCAGGTGAGAGATGGGGGTTGCAGGGTATGTGATCAGCTCATGAAAATTTTCTGAATGTTTTGATGTTGAGGTAACAGGGGGGTGAACACGATCAGTCCTTAGGGGCCTGCAGGTCTGAGGGCTCATGATCACAAGTAGTTAATTTCTTCCATTCGGTGGGGTTTTAGCATCTGTGCATCAGATACTTTTACCTAGGTCTTTCAGAGAGGATATGGGGGAGGTGTCTGTCCTGAGAAGGCCCCATAGAGTCCTGCTACATTATAATTATAAACTCCTTGCTGTTCAAACTGATAGGAGTGGATTGATTGTGAGTAATTAAACATGCTGACTGATACAAATGACTTGTGACATGGAAGATAATTTACACAACTTCATTGAATTAATTATATATTTTATATTTACATTTATTTTAAAATTATAAATATAAATTACACCCATGGGGGAAAATTTTCTAAGAGTACAGGTGGATATAAAGTGAAAAATAAGTGTCCACTACACTCCCCAACCACATTACAACCTCCAGTCTGACTTTAAGGGACAAAAACCACTAACAATTCTTGACTTCATTCAGAAAAAGTTACTGTATCCACAAACACATCCCTACTTTTTAAAAACTTAAAGGAATATAATATACTCTTTGGTAACTTGACATTTTTACTTGACAGAATATCTTGGATGTTTTTTTAAATCAGCACATATAACTCTACTTCATTATTTTAATGATTATGTGGTAATATAGCATATGAATGTGTCTTTATTTAAACAGGCCTATTGATGGGCATTTATGCTGTTACTAACTCATGGCTCTTCCAAAGCTGCTACAACATATATTGTAAGTTGGTATAGTGGACACATTATTGGTACACACACATACACACACACATACACTTGCACACTTATGCAAGTTTATCTATAGAATAAATTCCTTCGAGTGGAATTGATACGCCAGAGGGTGTACACATCTTAAATGTTGATAGATATTGCCAAATTCCCCTCCAAGAATGTTATGGAAATATGTTTTACACTCAGCAGTTTTCCCCCCCAAGCGTTAACGAGCTTTAAACTGTAGCAGCTGGATTTTTGTTTGTTTGGTTGTTTTTAGAATTTTGCCTCTTAAACATTGCTTTCTGAGTTTATTTGCTTACTCAAACAAAAGAGAAGAGGCAAGGAGATGAAAATGAGACAGAATGGAAGGGGAGACAGACAGGCTCAGACTCAAGAGCTGAGGAAAGCACAGACTAAGAGGTAAGGCTCGGGTGAGGACGCTCGTGTTTGCAACATGGTTGAGACAGGAGGGAAGAGGGCAGGGCACTACCACTGAAGGAATGACAAAGCAATTGAGGACAGGGCAAACTGGCCAGAGCCAAGATGGCAGAAGTTTGACTTCCAGTAGACCTTGAGCCTCATGGCACACCCACAAGCACCATGATAGTTCCTAGGCTGACCATATGAGGTCAACAAGTGGGCAGGGTCCCGAGTCCTGGAAATCCCTCCCCCTTCCCCAAAGTAGCTGGAATAATCCTCCTACTTGTCAGCATATGCAATTACTGAGCCCATAAAAAGTAACAACCCTGCACCTAGCGGTCGCTCTCTCTCTCGCCTTCTGAGACGACCAGCGCTCTGTCTATGGAGTGTGTATCCACTTTAACTTTAAATACCCACACGTCTCTGTCTCTCTCCCTCTCACCTTTTGAGATGGCCCACATTCTGCCTATGGACTACGTGTCTCCTAAGTCACTCTCTCTCTTCTAAGTGTGACGGACCGCACTCTGTCTGTGGAGAGTATCTCTCTCTGAATAAAGTTGCTTTTAATTTACTATGCCTTGCTCTTGAGTTCTTTGCTGCATGAGGCGAGAATCTATTCTCTGGCAGCCTGCAGGACTTGCTTCAGATCGTCCAATGTAGTGCTGCAGACCCAATGGACTTAATTATGTGAAATATATCAGTGCATGGGATATAGGAGCTGCATGAAAGCAACCTACACTTACATGTCATGTCCCAGCATGAGATCCAGTCTTCTGCAACATGAACAAGACAAGCTATGTGTGTTCTTTGACTTTGGTGAGACACCTGAAGCCTGGATTGTATGCACTGCTGCTGTTACTGAACTCAGGTTCAGCTGCTCACTTCTTGAAAGCCAATGCTCAAGAGACAAGTGTTGGTTGAAAACTAAAGACTGCTTTATTCAAAAGGCTGGCAGCCTGGGGAGAAGGTGGACTTGGGTCCAAGAAAGAACTCTGAAGATGCTGCTCAACCATGAAAGTTTTTAAAGGGAGAAAGGGGAAGTTAATAGCAGTTAATCATTTGAGACGGGCCCAGAGTCTTCGTTATCTTCCGCTGAGTGCAGACTTTCTTCTGATTGGTTGGTGGTGAGGTAACACGGTGGTGCTCCAGGGTCTTGCTTGGTTTCAGTGCTACCAACCTGCCCACATCAGTCGTATGTTCAGGTCCACCAGCTATGGTGTAAAACTGACATTGACAATCAGTGTTTCTCTGATTCTGATATCCTCTGCTTTTTAGGAATATGAACTTTCCTCGTAGGGCTTTCAAGTAGTTCTAACTTCCTCAGGCATTATCCACTTATGCTTAGACGATTAAATCTTCTGTCTACACATGTGGAATCATCCTGGAGCCTCTTCTGCTTCTCTGGGGGACTGTGATGGGGTCTTCTCTGGCTATCGATGCCCGAAGAAGCAATTATGTTATTTCATAGTAAAACAAACTAGAATATGTTGCCCCCAAATGTACTACTTCAGGGTAAGGATTATTTCGAGCTGAAGGTAACTGAGAAGTAGACACAAGAAAAGTGTCCTGACCTTTCCCTATTTGCCTAAAAACAAGACATAAATATACAAATATGTCCCTCATTCCTCTCTACCAGGAAGAACAAGAGTTAATCACTAGAAACAATTTATCAAGCTGAAGAAGGTGCCAGAGAAATCTACATGACAAACTACCAATTAGCCTTTATCCCCTGTTGGATCCCTCTGTATTTACCTTCCCAGTTTGCTACCCTTGAAAGCCTAAAATCTTTTTCCTTTGTCCTGTAATTTCTCTACAAATTTATTGTCCTCTGTTGAAGATACTTTATGAGCCTGAATTGGAAGCTACCTCTTCTAGTTACTAATCTCTGAATACTCCTACTTGTTACATGCATGATACAGATGCTAATATAAACTTGTTTGTTTTTCTCTTGTTAATCTGTCTTTTATACAGAGCCCCAGCCAAGACCCTAAAGGAAAAAATTTTCCTCTCCTACAGTAGATAAACTTCTGGGTAATCTTTCCAGAACACAGAAATCACTCTCAAGTATACCCCACCCCCCCACCCAAAGTTTACATTTAACAAATTGCAATTTCTCTCAGGTTCCTGGGACAGGTAGCCAGGTCAACTGTAGAGGATGTGGGTGTTTTCTAATAATTTTGTCATCTCTCAAATGCTCTCATCTCTTCCCAACAGTTAATTTTCAGCATAGAGAAAATTTTCTTGGGTAGGGAAGCAGAAATAAAGCAACATCCAAGGAATCCCACTGTTTATGTATTAACCATCAACACTGCACCATAAAACCCAAATGGGGGGGGGGGCGGTTATAGCTTTTTCTTTTGAGATTTTCCTGAGGGTTGTTTCTGTGTTCTGAAAAGACTACCCAAAAGTTTATGGGTTTTTTTTTTTTTAACAAAGAATACTTTATTAGAATTACACGTTCAAATCCCAGTTCTTGCTTGCTTTAAATTCAACTTATGAATCTTAATCATTTATTTATTCACTAAAAACTAGCTGTCAGGCTCTAGTTCAGGTATTGAGGGTACATCAGGAACAAGCCAGATGAAACATCTTACTCTCATGAAGATTACATACTAATGGGGGGGGTAGATAGAAATTAAACAAAGTAAAAAAGCAAATTACATACTATGTTGAAGGTAATAATTTCTATGAAAACAAATAACATGAGGGAATGGGATGGGAATACATTTTAAAATAAGGTGGAAAAGAAGGCTCTGTTGAGAAGATAAACTTCTTCAAAGATTTCATTTTATTATTTTTCCAGCTTTATTGAGATATAATTGATATACAACATTGTATACATTTAATGTTGATTTGATACACTTATATTTGCAAAATGATTACTACCATAGTTAGCTAGCACCTCCATCATGTCACATAATTACTGTTTTTCTCTGGTGGTGAGAACATTAAGATCTACTCTTAGAAATGTTCAAGTATACAATATGTATCATTTACTACAACTTACTATGCTGTATGTTAGGTCCCCTGAACTCGTTCATCTTACAACTCTAAGTGTGCATCCTTTCACCAACATCTCCCCATTTCTTTCTCCTCCCTCTGCCTCTGGTGACTACCATTCTACTCTCTGTGTCTACAAAGTCAGCTTCTTAGTTTCCACATAAAAGTGCGATTATATAGTGTTTGTCTTCTCTGACTTATTTCACTTAGCACAATGTCCTCAAGGCCCATCCATGTTGTTACATGGCAGTGTTTTCTTCCTTCTCATGGCCCTCATCTCTATCTACCTATCTACCCATCTAACAATCTATCTATCTGTCTACATCTGATCTCCTACATCTTCTTCATCCATTCATCCATTGATGGACAGTTGAGTTGTTTCCATCTCCTGGCTATTATAAATAAGGCTGCAATGAACATGGGAATGCAGATATCTCTTCAAGATTCTGTTCTCATTTCCTTTGGCTATGCGCGAAGAAGTGTGAGTACTGGATCATATGGTAGTTCTATTTTTAATTTTTTGAGAAACCTCCATACTGTTTTCCATAGTGGCTGTACCAGCTTATATTTTCGCCAACAGTGCACAAGGATTCTCTTTTCTCCACATTCTCCACAAAACTTGTTTTATTTCATATCATTCTTTTATATGTGAATATCCAAATTTCCCAGCACTGCTTATTGTCTTTTCTCCATTGAGTATTCTTGGCTCCCTTGTCAAATATTAGTTGACTATACACAAGTTAAGTTATTTCTGGACTCTCAGTTCTGTTCCAATGGCCTATGTGTCTGTTTTTATGCCATTATGATACTGTTTTGATTACTATAGCTTTATAATACAGCTTGAAATCAAGAAAAGTGATGCCTCCAGATTTATTCTTCTTTTTCAGGATTGCTTTGACTACTTGTGGTCTTTTGTGGTTCCATATAAATTTTAGGATTTTTTTTTTTGACTTCCATAAAAGATGACATTGGAATCTTGATAGGGATTACACTGAATCTATAGATGGCTTTGTATAATATGGAATATTAATGCTTCTGATCCATGAACATGGGATATCATTCCATTTGTTTGTATCTTCTTCAATTCCTTTCATTAATGTCTTAAAATTTCCTGTGTACAGGTCTTTCATCTCCTTGGTTAAATTTATTCCAATTGTATTGTTTTTGATGCTATTTTAAATGGAATTTTAAAAGTTCTCTTTCAAATAGTTTACTGTTGGTATATAAAAATGCAATTGATTTTTTAATGTTAATTTTTTTATCTTGCAACTTTAGTGAATACATTGATTAAATCTAAGAATTTTGGGGGGTGATGTCTTTAGGATTTTCTATATATGAGATCATATCTACAAACAAAGACAATTTTACTGCTTTTTATCTAGTTTGGATGTCTTTTACTTCTTTCTCCTGCCCAATTGTTCTGTCTAGGACTTTCATTACTATGTTGATTAAGAGCAATGAGAGTGGGCATTCATGTCTTATTCTTGATCTTAGAGGAAAAGATTTCAGCTTTTCATCATTGAATATAATGTTAGCTGTAGGCTTATCATGTATGACTTTTATTATGTTTAGATATGTTTATTCTATACCCAATTTGTTAAGCATTTTTATCATGAAAGGCTGTTGATTTTGTCAAGGGATTTTTCTACATCTATTAAGATGATCTTAAGATTTTATCTTTCATTCTATTAAAGTGGCATGTCACATTTTTTGATTTGCATAGGCTGAATCATCCCTGCATCCCAGGGGTAATTTGCACTTGATCATGGTGCGTGGTCCTTTTCATATGCTGTTGAATTCAGTTCACTTAAGTTTTTCTTGAGAATTTTTGCATCTGTATTCATCAGGGATATTAGTCTGTAGTTTTCTTCTCTTATAGTGTCCTTATTTGGTTTTGCTATCAGGGTAATGCTATCCTCATGAGATGAGTTTGGGAGTGCTCCCTCCTCTTCAAATTTTTGGAAGAGTTTGAAAAGGATTGGCACTAATTTATCTCTAAATGTTTGGTAGAAATCACCAGTGAAACCTCTTATCCTTGGATTTTCTGTGTTGAGAGGTTTTCGATTACTGATTCAATCTCCTTACTCAATACTGGTCTGTTCAGATTTTCTATTTCTTCATGATTCAGTCATGATAGATTGTATGTTTCTAGGAATTTAGCCATTTCTTTTAGGTTATCCAATTTGTTGGCATATAATTATTCATGGTATTCTTATATGACCTTTTGTATTTTGTAGTATCAGTTGTAATGTGTCTTCTCTCATTTCTGGCTTTATTTATTTGCATCTTCTCTCCCTTTTTTCCCTAAAGTAAAGAAAATAAAAGCAAAAATAAACAAATGGGAGCTAATTAAACTTAAAATCTTTTGCATAGTAAAGGGAATCACTGACAAAACAAAAAGACAGGCTACTGAAGGGGAGAAGATATTTGCAGATGATATGACTGAGAAGGAGTTATAACCCAAAATGTATAAACAGTTCATACAACTCAACATCAAAACACAAACAACTCAATTAAAAAATGGACAGAAGACCTGAATAGACATTTTCCCAAAGAGGACATTCAGATGACCAATAGGTAGGTGGAAAGTTGCTCAACATCACTAATTATCAGAGAAATGCAAATTAAAACCACAATGAGATATTATTACCTCACACCTGTCAGGATGGTTATCATCCAAAAAAACACAAAGAACAAATTTCGGTGAGGATGTGAAAAAAAGGCAACCCTGGTACACTGTTGGGAATGTAAATTGGTGTAGCCACTTTTGAAAACAGTATGGAGGCTTCTCAAAAGCTAAAAATAGAAGTACCATATGATCCAGCAATCCCAGTCTTGGATATGTGTCCAAAAAATAAAAATAAAAACACTAATTCAAAAAGGTATATGCACCCCAATGTTCAAAGCAGCATGACTTACAATTATCAAGATATGGAAGCAATCTAAATATCCATTGACAGATGAATGGATAAAAAAGAAGTGGTAATATATATAATGAAATATTACTCGGCCATAAAAAGAACAAAATTTTGCCATTTGCAACAACATGGGTTAACTTGGAGGGTATTATGCTAAGTGAGATAAATCAGAGAAAGATAAATATTGCATGATATCACTTGTATTTGGAATCTAAAAAATACAAGCTAGTGAATATAACAAAAAGAAAACAGACTCACAGATAGACAAAAACTGGTTCCAGTGGGGAGAGGGAAATGGGGAGGGACAAGGTAGGGAAAGGGGATTAAGAAGTATAAACTATTATGTATAAAATAAATAAGTTACGAGGATATATTGTACAAAATAGGGAATATAGCCAATGTTCTATAATAAGTATAAATGGAGTATAAACTTTAAAAACTGTGAATCACTATATTGCACACCTGCAGCTTATATGATATTGTACCTCAACTAAACCTCAGTAAAAAAAGCCCCCCCCCAAAAAGATGCTAAAGAAGTATGGTATACAAAATGTGCAAGAATAATTTTTTTCCTAAAAATGACTTTTTGAAGTAACTTTTCTTGGGAAAAAAATTAAAAAGATGGTTAAGATTAGCTTACCTTTCATGAAGTTATTCTTTCTTCTTCATGAATTTAAAAAAATCAAAAGGCAATGTAATAAATTTCTGTCACATAACTGGCTTAGGCCAATTGTGATTTAATTGTAGATTTAATTTAAATAGAGGTTGTTTGCTGAGTTTAATTACTGTAATTGACATCACAAAATTGAATAGACTATGTTGAATAGTAAAACTACCCAAATCGTAAGTCAAAGCCATGAATAAAAATATAGCTTAAGACAATTTTACACAGGACTTTGAAAAAACATTTTCTTTTTTTTTTAAACATTTTTTATTGATTTATAATCATTTTACAATGTTGTGTCAAATTCCAGTGTTCAGCACAATTTTTCAGTCATTCATGGACATATACACACTCATTGTCACTTTTTTTTCTGTGAGTTATCATAACATTTTGTGTATATTTCCCTGTGCTATACAGTGTAATCTTGTTTATCTATTCTACAATTTTGAAATCCCAGTCTATCCCTTCCCACCCTCCACCCCCGAAAAAACATTTTCTTATTGAGAGATCAGACTCAAAACAGGCCTAGTATTTATAATGTTATTATATGCATATGTTGCATTCTTGGCTTAGAATTTTTCTCCTCCATCTCACAACTCATATTCATATATTGTCTATTGGATGGTCAGTCATGGTTGTAAAACAAACACTAAAAATAAATACTTAAAATGAGAAAATTGTAAAAATTACAAATACTTTACAATACAGTTCACTTGTAACTTACACAATCCAGGGTTTTCTATGTTTACAGCAATCGAGAAATAGGAGGGAGGTAACTGAGCGTGTAAAAATTCCTTCTCAGAATGAAAATTCCCTTCTGATTTGCTTTCGCACCTGTAGGGCTTACTTGCTTTGACAAGCTTGGCCAGAAGGGCGAGTCTGTGGGAGATAATTCAGAAGGGAGAGGCTGAGGTCAAGAGCCTATTATCTTTCCCTCTGGGCAGTTTGGGCCTCACCAGCCATCAGTGGCATCCAGACCAGAGAATGGACTCAACCAAGTGAATTTGTTGGGACTGTGCATTGCCATTCAGGATTGAAAATTCTCTAATGAAATCGCTAACTGGGCTGCTCAGTTACTGTGAGTACTAGCATCTGGTTTAGTGATCAGTTAAAAGGCGATGTGTTTTGCTTTGATTTGTTTTGTTTGGTTTTTTCCCAATCAAGATGTAGCCTGAAATCTATAGCAACGGGGCTAGGGTTCCATGGAACCCCGTTTGAGGAACCCTGCTCTGAGGGTTCCTCTGAGGGTTCAGTGAGTTAATGATACAGGCAAAGATCTCAGAAGACTGTCTGGCGCCAAGTGGTAACTCTGACCGCAATGAGAACAAAGGAACTTGCAATCAGGAAGGAGATTGGCATCAATATCACAAATTATAATGCAGTAAGATCATTGCCTTAATAAGGAAGGCATGTATAAAGTTCTCCGGGCACGCTGAGAAGGGGCACGTAAGTTTGTTCCAGAGTCAAGGGATGGAAGTCTAATTAGTTGATGGGATTGGACTGAAATTCAAAGAACAATTAGGTGTTTTCTATTCAGACTTTAGAGAGAGAGAGTGCTCTAGACAGAGAAATCACATGGGTAAGTAGCTTCATTACTTGTGTAATAGAGGATCACCAGCAAGGGAAAAATAAGAAGGAAATACACGCATTGTGTTTCTATTTAGTCTTCAGTTGACACAGTGATCGCTTCCCCACGTTTGCCTTGATCAGAACAGCTGTATTTTAAATGTATGTGCTGCATGTAACTCCTTGATGTGAATAGACAATGTGTGAAAACCACATTTTCATTTCCTAATGGCCACAATCAGAGCAGGAGTGTGTATTAAATAACATGTGGTTTGGGGAAAAGACAAACAGGAACACAGTTAGTTCATATTTCTTGTTCGTCCCTGTCCAGACTTAAACTGGCACTTGGTAATGTGCTGGGAAACACAGGAACGCATTTGTGTGTGGAAGTGATGCCCTGGAACAATGTTCCAGGAAATTCATTATCATGTTACAATGTTCCTATTGAGCTTTCAGGACCACGTTACACTGAACAAACGTGAAGCTATTTCAAGTGCAACTTGTTAGGATTTGAAAACAAATCTTAGCTCTTGAGATGAATGAGAGAGATTTAAGAAGGTGTGGAGAGAATGCTGAATTGAATCCAAAATCTCTTTATAAATATATTTTGGGAAAAAATAATTCAGCATTGTTTTTAAATCATGATTTCTGGAATGAGGAGTAGAAACTGATAAGTCTCATTAGATGTAGGCTTGGCCAAAACTGTCCTTCATTCTTTGAAGGTTTTTTGTTTTGTTTTGTTTTGTTTTTCTTTTTTCCATGTTAAGTGAAAACTCTGCTGCTGCCTTGAGCTTGGGAGCTCTTCGGGTAACAGTTCTCCCTCTGGTTAGAGAACAAGTAAGGAGTCACAGTGGAACTCACACTGGAGAAAGTGGGCCCAAGGGACGTGGACAGACGGCAAGCCTGGCTGTCCTCCTCTTCGTTAGCGTGATGCCTGCAGTAGTGGTGGCCAAGGCCCTGCTGTCCAGGGCACCATGGTGGGCCCTCATCAGAGCCCCAGGGACAGCCTGGCCCTGACAGTCCAGGAACTTCCAGTGCCATCCAAAGGAGTCAGCAATATGGAGCATGGGAGGCGGGGTGAGAGATGTTTGGGAATGGTCAGTATCTGACTTCCCACAGATTAATCATTCTGTCCAAAGCCCTGAGGACCCCACTGTGAAAAACACTGCACCAGGAAGAGGAGATAGAGGAAGAAAAAGGCGGAAGGATAGGGTGGGAAAGGACATGGGGTGGGAGAGAAGGGAGTCGCAGGAGAGGCTGGCTAGGGGAAAGGGCAAGAAGGGGGCGGGGGAGTTCTGTTGGGGCAGAGGGCCCCCGCTGAGACCACCATCAGTTCAGAGCACGCTTGCCCCTAGATGGCGCTGTGTGGTTAGCAAGTTGGGAAAATAACCCTCAGTCAAAGCTTAGAATCCCAGCTTTTCCTTTGGTACCTTTAGGTATCTGGCGCTTGTTTGGATCAGTTTCCCCACAGCTCCCGAGTGAACTAGATGCTGCGCTTTGTCCCCATATCCCTCCTTCCATTCTCTTTGCTCATTCTCATCTGCTATGTGCTATGCTAAGTGCTTTATGTATCAGCTCCTTGATGCTCACAGAAGCCTGCGAGATAGGCAGTATTATCTGTTTTATAGATGAGAACACTGAAGCTCAGCTATATAAACTTAGAAGCCCAAGGTCCCTCACTCTGTAGGTTTAGCAGCTGGAGGCAGGGCCTGGATCCAGATCTGTAAGATCGCAAATTCCATACATCTGATAGTGGGGAACCTCATGTTTGTCTCCCCACGACCATTAGTCTGACTCTGGGCATAGTTGGTGTCCTCTTTACTGCACATTAGCCAGGCACCAGCCTGTCGGCCATCTGGCTCCTCAGTCAATCAACACTCTTTGTGGGGTGAACACCATGCTGTGTTCAGAGGCCATCCTTAGCCCCGTTGCCGTCAACGACACAGGTGGCTTACACAGCAGGGAGGTGGACTCTGTGAGTCATTACTTCCCCCAGGAGGAGCCCAAGGTGAGGGCCTTGCTCACTGGTCATCAGAGTTGACACAGCTGAGCATGAGTAACCAGAAACAGGGACGGAGGGAGGGAACAAGGGAAGAAACAAAATAACTGAAATCATCATTGCTTCCTTCTATTCTGACAATGAAGACGTTTAATTTTCCACTTAGAGTTAAAACCCCTTTAGGCACATGGAAGCAACAGGTTAAGGATCCATGAAATAGATCCTATTCTCCAATAATGAATAATTGAATTGTAAAAAACTCAAAATAGAAATCAGTAGTCAATGTTATTCAGATGGTAATAATCATCTTGGAAAAGAAAGCATAATCATTTGACTCCATTTTATAATTCATTTTAAACTGCAACCAAATGAAAGGAAAAGAAAGAGGAAATAGAAGCAGAGAAAGGATGAAAGAGAGAAGAAAATGGAATAAAAAGAGGTGGCTTCATGGGTCCCATGTGGGAACCTGTGTCTTTCCTCAGGGTCCCATGGCCTCTATACTTGTCTATTTCTTCTTTGTCTCTCCATGGCTTTTTTTCTCTACGCACATTTGAAAATGAATAGGGAAAGAAAAGAAAATTCAAAGGTAACTTTCCACTCATATTTGATTGTTCGAGTATTAACTACATAGCCATTTTCACTGCATTGAAAAATGCTTGATCAGTCAATTATCAATTCAGGCAACAGAATAAAATTAAGATAGCTGTAGCCTGGACTAATGGCTTTTAAAAAATTTACAAAGCAGTCGACTGAGTTCTGTGTAGCTGCAGGTACAGAAGAAAGGAAAGAGCACTGCGATGCTGGTGGCAATGATGACAAGAAGACAGCTAAAAAAAAAAATGTTTCCTGAGTGCCTGGTACTGAACTAGCACTGACAAGCCATCGAAGAGAAGAAAGTGGAAAGAAGGAAGAGAAGAAAGTGGAAAGAAGTAAGAGAAAAGGGAAATATGACATGATATATTACTAACATGTTTCCTTACCTAAAAGATCTTCAGGGTTCATCAAAGCAAAAGGCAATCTCATCTTCCATGGAAAAAAAAAAAGAACTGCTTCTGTCACATCTGGTAAATTCATCTGTTGTTGGAGAAGGTACAGCCACGTGTTCGGAGAAATAACCTCCTTTAGGCCCTTCTGTAAACTGTCTGGCTTTTATCAATGGTCCTGACTTCACAGAACAGAACAGTGTGAGAGGCAAACGTTCAAGCAAGTTGGCTTCCAGCTTTCAGGAGAGGAGTAGGCAAACATCCTCTCATCCAGCAGCTGTGAACCATGAATAGAAGGCCCTCAAATTCCATTTGGTTAGAGTGTTAAGATCAAGCAAGGAAACAGTTAACTTTAAGTGTCAGAGCTATTGCAGCCTCAATGAGATTTTATCTATGGAGTGAACTATTAGGAGAGACCAAATTTATTGTCATTCAGAGGAAGTATTTATAAACTTGGCAGAGCCTCATGTGAGAGCAGAACAAAGGCTGCCAAGGAGGTTCATAAACTGAGATGGATGGTCTGAAGGTATTTGCCACATATCCCGCACACATATGGTGACGGATACCCTGCACGCCCGAGCTGGGTGTGTAACTGCCCTGCACGGATGCCGACGCTGCCTCCCTTGTGGGCGTGGGGTGGGGTGGGGGCTTGAATCCATGTCAGTTAGACCTGGGAGGGAGAAGAAAGGATGTTCTGAGAATGAGGCTGCATGGTGGGGAGGGGTGGGAGGATGAGGACGATCGCAATGAAAGGGGGGGTGACAGTGAGAGTGGAAGACCCTTCATGACAAATCACGTGAAGGAGAAGAAACATCATGAGGGTAGGGCTGGGGGAGAAAACATAAGAGGGGATAACACAGAGGAAAAATAATAGCATAAAGGGAAAGGACTCGGTGGGGGGACAATGGTCATGATCGGTAAGGCACATGAGCCAAATCTGGTCTGCTGCCTCATTTTGCAAATAAAGTTTTATTGGAACACAACAATCCTCCTTTGTTTACGAATTGTTTATGGTTACTTTCACCTTACAACAACAGAGTTGTTGTAACAGAGATCATATAACCCACAAAACCTAAAAGATTTACTATCTTGCCCTTTACAGAACACAATTGCCCAGTCCCAGCCTTGACTGTGGAGTCTGCACCCTCTCCGCCACTCACATACCGCTGATCTCTGCCAGGATCCACCTGTATCAATGGCAAAGCCTGATTCTATTCTGCATAACATCTGTTTATATTTATTTTGTATATGCTTAAAGCCTTGCTGGATTATTCTTGGGAAAGTAAAAGTACGTGATATCTCATAAAAATTAAGTAGCAGGAGCTGCTCAGAGACAGGAGTGCATGTCCAAGGGGCTTCTAACCCTGTGTCTCCTGAGGCCTTTCTTTCATTAAAGCGGTAGCACATGGCTGTGCGCTGAAGTGTGTCCTCCTGATATTTATGTGTCGAAGTCCTAACTCCGGGTACCTCAGAAGGTGACCTTATTTGAATTCAGGGTTGCTGCAGATGTAATTAGTTGAGGTGAGGTCATACAGTGTGGGTCCCTAATCCATTAAGACTGGTGTCCATATGAAAAAGGGAAATTGGATGGTGCACCCAGGAAGAACACCACACGAAGATGCAGGCGGAGATGGGGTGATGCAGCAGAAGCCAAGGGACAGTGAAGATTGCCAGCAAACCACCAGAAGACAGGGGAGAGCAACGGAGCAGGGGCTCCTCCCAGCCCTCAGAAGGAACCAACCCTACAGACACCTTGATCTTGTACCTCCAGCCTCCAGAACTGTGAGACAGTAAATCTCTGTTGTTTAAGCCATTCAGCGTGTGGTGCTTTGTTACAGCAGCCCTGGCAATCTAATACACACATGGACAAAGTGTCCCAAGTAGACTCCCTTTGCTGGCAGTGACTATCTCCGGAGGGGCTATTTTTATTCCCAGGGGGACACTTGCTTCAGCCCAGAGCTCACAGGAGTCTATGGGCCTTTCCTGTCTTTCTCTCAAAAAATCCACACTTGACAAGCAAGCAGTCCAGCCCCTGACCTACAGCTCTGTGATCGCCTGTTTCCAACAATTCTTCTTCCTTTGACAGAGACTCCAGAATATTTCCAAGCTTCCCTTTTTATGACCACCTGGTGGGACAGACCACAAATGCTTTATCATCTTTCTAATTCGAGTTGATCTTTAAGGTTTACTCATAAGCCGCCGAAGTTATTACTCTGCTCTGAAGATGCCACGTCCATTAGAGGTGTGGTTGCCCATAGGAGTGTCTCAGACCCCCAGGAGGCAGGAGGTACAGCCACTGACCTGCAGATTGTGTGTTCATCAAACTTTCTATGTTGGCTCAGTTCAGTTTCACAAGCATTATATTTACAAGGCCATCGGCTCATGATCAAAATTTTACCCTCAAATATTAAAAATTAAACTAATAGTTCACGTGTGAATCCATGGAATTGTTTGACTTGAAAATGGGTCTCCTCATACTTCAGTAAAGCCTCTATTTTAAAGGAATGAACAGCAATTGTCACTTTAAAAATTATTGCTTTCCCCAGTCATTCCCTTATTTGTATGTATGGTAAACATTCTAAACGGCAGGCATTCCGAGAGGCATTAGGATAAGAAAGGAATGGGACACACGTGTCCTCAGGAATCTCAGAGTCTGATGGAGGAAGGCAGACGGGGAAATAAAGGCTGGACCACAGAGAAACCAAGACTGCATTGGAAGCCTGCATGTAAGAGAGTGGAGGTGGACACCCAGTTCAGCCTGAAATGGCTAAATCAACATAGGAGTTGGAACAGGCTTAAGAGTCATGGATGTTCGCATGGAAATTATTCTGATAGCAGGGCAAGGATTTGCCAGAAAGAAGGAAACAGAGTTAACACTTTGCATGCACCTGCTATATGCCAGCATCGTGCCAAATATATTCTATATATTTATGTCTTCACTATGACCTTCAGAGGCAGGTACTGCAGTTAAATTTTTTAATTGTAGCAAGATATACATATATTTACCATGTTAATTACTTTTAAGTGTAAATGTGTTGGTATTACGTACACTCGTATCACTGTATAACCATCCCCGTTGTCCAGTTCCTGAACTTTTTCATCTTCCCAAACTGAAACTGTGAACCTATAAGACAATGACTCCTTACACCACCTCCCTCCAGGCCCTGCCAAGCACCATTTTACTTTTGGTCTTTATGAATTTGGACTACTCTAGGTAATCAATATAAGTGTCATCATACAATTTTGTTCTTTTGTAACTGGCTTATTTGAATTTGCATAATGTCTTCAAGGTTCATCCATCTGGTATCATGTGTCTGGACTTCATTTCCTTTTAAGGTGAGTAATAGTCCATTGTGTGTATATGCCACATTTTGTTTATCCATTCATCTACTGATGATTGCTTGGGTTGCTTCCACACTTGGGTTTTTGTGAATAATGCTGCTGTGAATGTGGGTGTACACGTACCTGTTCAGGTTCCTGCCTTCAGCCTCTTTTGTTTATACCCAGAAGTGGAAATGCAGAATCATAGGGCAATTCTGGGATTACCCTGGAAAATCTGGACACAGAATTTGATTTTTTTTGAAGAACCGCCATATTGTTTTTTCAGAGGTTGTACTGTTTTCCATTCCCACGGGCAATGCACAGGGTTCCAATTTCTGCACATTCTTGCAAATGCTAGTTCTTTTCTTTTCTTTTCTTTTCTTTTCTTTTCTTTTCTTTTCTTTTCTTTTCTTTCTGTGATAATGGCTATCTTAATGGGTGTGAGGCAGAACTGCACTGTGGGAAGACAGGTACAGTTATTATCAGCATTTTTTTCAGATGAGAAACTTGCTTAAGGTCATCTGGCCAATACCTGGCACTTGCAGAAATTAAACCTGAGTCCGTCCAACTCTGGCTCTGTGTTCCTGAGCACGATACCAGATGGCCTGGTGGGGAACTAGGAGAGAACCCAGCAGCTTGGGGAATGTAAACACAGGACCAGGTGGGGCTGTGAATGGAGACAAGGCTGTACAAGTACCCAGGGGCCAAATCATAAAAACCTTTGTGTTTTTTCCTGGAAAAAAAAATTCAGTTCTTACAAACAACTTGGAAACATAACATGCATGCGGTAATCATATCAATTTAAGGATAAAGAAAAGGAAACATGAGATGAACCCATTAAAAAGAAACCCAAATCTATGTTTCTCAGAAATGTAACCAGAAGAGCTGTAGGTTAAGGCCTAATGTAAGGAATAACTTCTTTTTCCATCAAAGAACAACTGAAAATAACCAAGAATAATAAGATAGGCTTCCCACTTTTCCATTTGTACTAAGCAAGGCTATTTTGGGGCATCTTATGGAAAATATAACCTCAAGGGTTAAGGGGGCATTCATCAGTCATCTCAGCAAATTCCTATCAGAAATCTTGTGCTTGTATGAGGCAAAGCCCCTGGTCCACTGTCCTGGATGAGGGATCCAGAAGGAAGGAAAAATCCCACTGTATATTTTGGGGTTCAGCCTGTCCAGACAGACCCAGCCAGCAGGCCCCATGAAGAAGGGGAAGAGAGAAGAATCTCTGTGTGGGAGGGACTGGGGCCCGCTAGCCAGAAGTCAGGGTGGTGTGAGGACCCCTGAGCTTGTGGCTGGTGGGTTGAGCAGAGGCATTTGCTATCTAGAACAGCATCTAAAACAGCCATCTAGAACAGTGACCAAACCTAATATCTCTTAAGAATGTGGAAAAGTTTGGGTATGAATTGAGAGACAGAGGAATAGTAGCTGAGGATGAAGAAATAAGTAAATGCTTATGCAATGAGGCAGTTCTAACACTGCATGCTGTAAAAAGGGCTCAGAGCAAGAGGTGACACTGTCTCTTAGCAATCATACAAAATGCCTGAAAGGGTGAAACCATATCCTGTTGGGACCAATCCTGCTTTGGAAACCTGCAAAAAATCAAATGGAGCTTGCAAACCTGAGGGACCTCACCCTGGAAGATATTTTAGTCATATAATATGATGATGGAGTGGATTAACTGCTAATGAATCAGTGGGACTCTAGAAATACGCCAGCATCTTTTTTCAAGTTACATCTCCCACGCTGTGATGTGGTATAACACTGGTCTTGTCCATAAGATTCTAATGCTGAAATTGATGCTCAAATGTGTGGGGAAATTGAGTGAAGCCTCCTGGCCTTGCCCTACACTGGCTTCCCCAAATCACAGGCATGTGAAAAGACACATGACCAAAGGCCATGTGCCATGAAGACTTAAACTTACCCAGAGAGGTCTCACTTCTCCCTTTGGCTTCTGAGCTTCTGGAGAGAGAGGGGCTTGTGATACAGACCTGAAGACCTTCTGAGGAATCACGTGGAGAATTGAAGAATCACAGAGCATGCTTTGTAAAGAAGGGATAAAGGAATCTGAGAGATTTTTTTAAGTCTCGGGTAAAGAAGAGACTTAAGGAGTATGCCAATGAAGTCTTTAAACCCCAAAATGATGGAAGATAACTTTTTTTCTGTCCTGAGATGAAAACAAAAGGAAATGGACCTGCTTCACTGCTGGGGGCTTTCGGTCACTCATAAGAAGAGCTTAGATGCAAGGAAGAGGCAGCTGAGGATAATTGGGTATGGGAAGTGGGAGAATGGGAAATATACCTTAGACAGCATCTAATAATGACAATAATAGTAGCCGTCACCTCTTACACATCCAGGCCTGTCCCGTGCTGTGCTGATCAACTGCATGTTACTCTGTTAGTCTGTGAATATTTACTGAACACCTGCTATGCTCCAGATGCTGTGCTGGACTCAAGGCTACAATGATGAGCAAAACTAGGTATATTTCCACAGTGCTCTGGGTGGGGTGAGGCAGGTTCTCTGGGTGAGTTTCTGGATGAGTCAGAAATAAATTAAGCATGTACATGTATTATTACAATGTCTGTATGAGAATATATAAAGGCCACGAGAATGTAAAATAGATAGGCTTTGGGATGTTAGGAAACTGCATTCATGTCTGTTAGGTTCTTATTCCCATTTTATTGAGGAGGAAACTAGAGCTCAGAGAGGTTAAGCATCTGCCCAAGATTGCACAGCAATTAATGGGCAGAACTGAGATTCTTATCTACCTAGGTCTGTCTGATCCCAGAGGCTTTTTTTCTGAAATGTCTGACTCTAGAAACATCCCACAGCCCGATCATTTTCATTTCTGTTGCCTGAAGTTCCAGAGAAGACAGTTTTACTTTCAGTGATTTGATCAATTCAAGCTGCAGCCCAGGGTTGGTTTGTTATGAAGCTCCTGCCCTCAGTTTCAGGAAAATACTTTCTCGCTGACTCCCCTTACCCTCATTATTTGCTCCGTTCTGTGCCCAAGTGGACTGAGTCTCCTGCTTCCCAGTATGCCCTCCAGGCCCTTGGGGGATGAAGAGAGACCTGAGAGCCTCACCTTAAAGTCCAAGGGCAAGGTGGGGTCTCGTCTCTTCTGACCTAGGTGGGATGGGGATGGTGTTCTTAGGGTCAGGTATGTGCCTCTCTCCCCACTCTGCAATATCCTGTCCTGGGTCCCACTGCAGCCCCCAAGGCACTGTGCCCTTTGAAAGTGAGCAGGCAGGAGAGTTTAGTCTGGTATGATCTTTAAAATGGAATCAAATGAAATATATTATGTATTTACTATATATTATATATAGTATAATATATCACTTCAAATGATATATTATGTATATATACTATAATTCTCTTAGCTACTTAATTACAAACACTGTACCTGGACTCTGTCACGATCACATATGGCACTGTAACACTGCATTACTTATTATATATGTTATAAGAAACATTTTACTATACAAGATTGATACAATATACAAATTTGTACTGCACCTGCTATTTAATTTAAGGGATGTTTCACTATATCTCACTTTTTGCCTTACATTCTCCTTAAAAATGTATTCCCCATATTCAAATTAAAAAAATGTATTTAACAATGCCTCTCAAAACTAGTGTGTATCAGAATCATCCTGAGCACTTGTTAAAACGGATTCCTGAGCTACCCACGGCCCCACCGCCAGAGATCTTGACTCATGAGACCCATGACATTGTCTCCAGAGGAGTCGCAGGAGGTGCTTGGACTTCCCTTGAAGGAGCAGTGTTTTAACAAACGCCAATACTATGCTTTCTAGTGCCACACTCTTCTTTCTAAACACCATGCGAATGTCCACCACCAATCCTCATGGCAGCACTGTGAGCTAGGGACTCTTACTCTCCTCCTTTTATAGATGGGGAAACTGAGCGGAGACGAGGCTAAGTAACTTGCCCGAGGTCACTCAGTTGAGGACCACAACCAGGACTCATTCATACTTGTAACCTGTTACGTGTCCTCATAGGAATCCAGGCCTCCCCCATCACATCCCTGGATGCTTGCCCAGTGGCTTTGGAAGGTGGGCAGGTGAGTGACAGGCATCTGCTGCCTTGGTCCCAAAGCTGGTGTGAACACTGGGAACTGCATCCCAGTATCTGGTGATGGCTCAGCTTCTCTGGATGTCCGCCAGCGGTGCGGCAGGAGCGGGGCGGTGACAGGGAGCAGCCAAGGCAGAGTCTTGGCAGAGTCCGCCAGGTGTAGCAGCTGCTTAAACCAGGGACTGCAAATTCACACACCTACAGTGGCCAGACTCTAAGTGAGAGACTCCAGTGAGATATAAGAAAATATTTGCCTTAAAACCACTCATTCTCTCAGCCTGGTATTTTTTCCCCCACTTTTGGTAGATACATAAATAGAAGAAATGTTTCACTTTTATTTCAACTCTAGTAAGAAAACCAGAAGGAGGATATAGCTCAGCGGTAGAGTGTGTGCCTAGCATGCACAAGGTCTCATGTTCAATCCCCAGTACCTCCACTGAAAATAAATAAATAAAAGCCAAATTACCTCTCTCCACCAAAGAACATTTTTAAAATAAACAAAAATTTAAAAAAGTGGAAAATGTTGTTATAAAAAAAGAAACACAAAACATAGAAGCTTATTATATAGTGCAGTGACTATCTGATCTCTTTTGGGAGTCAATCATAATTAGGGAGTGGTGGGGACAATGACAAACTAGCCTTCCCACAGGTAGTAGCTGCTGCTCACTTCCAGTCAATTGCTGCCAAAGGCCAATCTCAAGAGATACTCAAATCTAGATTTTTGAGGATATGTCTTTGCCTAAAAAATTTGGTAATTATAAATATATACACATATACACATACAAATATATACACACACACACACACACACACACAGGGGATCCTCATTATTGGAAGATATCATATTTATGAACTCTGCTTGCTAATATTTATTTGTAATCCCCAAATCAATACTCTTGGCACTTTTGTGGTTATTTGTGGATGTGCACTGTGGCAAAAAACTCAAGTTGCCCAATAGGAACCATCCCAGCTGGAGCTGAAACTCCCAGGTGAAAAATCCCAGGCTAGCCTGCTGGATGACGAAGCAAGAATAAATTTAACTATACTTCAATTATACACACACACACACACACACACACACACACACACACATATATATATACATATATATATACAATAAAAACATATAATGTTCAAAAAAGAGCCCCAAACCCCACAAAACACCCCAATATTTGACTATATCTATAGGAGGCAAACAGAAAAGGCAGGTCTGCTGGGGAATCAACTGCTCTGTCTGTGTCCAGGAGAACATGCCCCTCTGTGGGATGGAAAGGGCCTTGTGCTGGGCTACAGCTAAGGCCAGGGATTCTGCCCAGTACAGACTGGTGCTGGATGGAATTCCACAGGGAGCAAGGGACCTGAGGGGCAGCTCTGAGCCTGGAGGCTTTGCTCTGACCCAACGCAGGAGCAGGGGTATCAACGTGTGTGTTCATGGAGAGGGCCTCCCCCAAAAGTTCCTATCTTCTGCTCAGGTTTCTGAGCTGGAGGGTTACCATGATCCTGGGATCCTGGGCAGTAAGGGACCAGGCAGCAGAGTCAGGCATGGGTCCTTGAGGAGTGCACGGGTGAGGGAGATGTGAGCCTAGCGTTGCTTAGCAACCAAAAGAGATGGAGAGAAAAATACACAAACCACTGTTCAAACTTCTCCTGCACTGGAGCTGAGCATCCCTGGGACCGACACCTGGAAGGATGCACCCACAGTTGTCCACCACATCTGGGCTCCAGTCCGGCCCAGCACCCTCTCTACCTTGCTCTATCTTCAGTTGAGGCCACAATTCCTGGATGATGGCATCTGGGCCCTTAGATCACCGAAGCCGGTACCATAGCGGTGAGAACTCTTCCTGCCCGCCCCTGCCACTGCCGCCAAATGCAGCAACCACTACCTGGAGTGCAGGCTGAAGGTGATACCATTGGGAGACCAGTGATGCCAAGGCGAGGCCTGCCCTCCCCCTCTTACCCAGGTCCCCAGCATGCTGTAGCTTCTAAAGTGCCAAGTACCGTGTTCCCTCCCATCCGGGCTGGGCCAGGGGCAGGGGCAGGCTCTGTCTGAACCTGCACAGCTTCCTGGAGGACAGAGATGGGACAACTCCCAGAGGTCAGCTTGGATTTGTCCAGCTGTGCCCCTTCTCCCTGCCCCCAGTCCCAGCACTGCCAGGAAAAGGCTGTGGAGCAGCCCAGGCAGCATCTCAGAGGCCTGTCTCTGCAGGGAGCCTCCGGGACAGCTCTCTCCCTCCCTCAACACATTTGATGAAGAGGGTATTTGGGTGGAGGGGGCAAGAGTGCCTCAAAGGCCAGGTAGGAAGGCAGAAAGCCCCCGGACATGAGTCAGATGGGCTGGGTTCTAAGTCTTGGTTCTTCCACATTTCACCAACGAATCTTGAGCAAATGCATCCCATGCTCTGGGCCTCAGTTTCCTCACTTGTAAAGTGGGGATAGCAGTCTGGTTTCTAGGTGATGGTGCCTTAGATGGCCTGTGTAAATGGCTGTGTGCGGCAGGGCGCGGGGACCCACAGTGCATGAGCGGCCTGGCTGAGGGGAGTCTCGCAGGGCACCAGAGGCGGAGCTGGCTAGCTCAGTGACACAGAGCTTGGGGCTGGCTCCCAGGAGCTGGGGGCACCTTTCTGACCCACGGTCTCCTGCCACAGCATTAGCCTTGGTCCTCAAGGGACTGGAGGAGCCACGGAGCTGGCTCTGCCGTCTTCCCCACTGTGGTAGGACTCCTGAGCCCTGCCCACAGCCGATCCCCTGCATGACAGGGTCTGTGTGTGCTGGTCCACATGTCCAGTTTGTCATTCTGTGTCCCATGACCACGTGGCTGCCCTTCCTTCCTGTCACCTTACCTGAGCCCAGCAGCTGTCTTTAGCAACATTGCCCGCTTCTCTCCCCATCCACACGGAGCCTCCATCACATTCTGATTTTTTTTTTTTTACCATAAAACCCATCCTGGACAGCACCCCTCCTGGATGCAGGCACCGTGCTGGACCCTGGGGAGACAGCGCCTCAGGCATAGCACTGCCTTCAAGGGCTTAAACCTGGCCAAGCTTCTGATGGCAGACAAGGTATTTCACTTCTCTAAATCCATTGAGTATAAAAAGGGATTAAGAAAATCCCCAGAAAAGGATTACTGGAAGCATTTGGTGAGAAAATGGAGGTAAAGGGACAAACACAGTGACTTGCAAACTTGGCTGCACACTGGGGAGTTTTATAAGCCACTGATACTCCGGTGCCACCACCAGAGTTTCTGATTTAATTGGTCTGGGCTGTAGCCTGGGCATTGGGACTTTTAAAAGCCCTCCAGGAGACACTAACATGCAGCTAACTGTGAGAACCACTGGTCTAGCATGTCATCTGTGTATAATGACTTGTTGCCTTCGAGGGTCCCCACCCACCCTCCTCTGTCACTGAGGGGACTCACCTGTAATGCATCGTCCTCAGCAGTGAATGTGCTGGCTCTGCCTCTGAAGTAGGAGCAGTGGTCTCAGAGGGTGGGCACCTGTTCACAGTCCTCAACATCCTGGGGGAAGAGGCAAAGGGAGGGGAGCAGTGCCCTCCCTCCCTGGGGCACCAGGCCACACCTGTGGCAAGTACCTGGGAGGTGGGGAAGCTCCAGATGGCCTCGTTGGGACCTGATGCTGCCTGGGGTGGTTTCAGGGCCCATTGCTCCCCCAGCATCTTCAGCTTCTATGTGGCATCTCCTCATCTGTGCTCAGTTCCTTGGATACAGGCTCTCCATGAACAGCCTCTGAGAGCTGGTGGGACCCAAGATGAAGGATGCACTGGCATCTGTCACTGTGCAGTGCTTCCACAGAGCCAGGTGAGGCTACAGATGGGCAGAGACAATCAGACAGACAGACAGAGGCTGATGGAGCACCACCAGGCTGCATAGCTTCTCTGGGTGAGAGCGGTTACTGGGGCTGTGTTGATGGTTGGGGTGCTGCCATGGAGGAGTGGGGGAGGAAAGATGCTGCCCCCTAACTCTCACTAGACATCTCCCCCCCACATTCCACTCCTCCTCTCTCCACATTTCCCTCCTTCCCAGGACAGAGCGGGCAGAGAGCAGATGTCGCTCGTGCCTTGAGAAGTGGCTGTACTCGGGGATGGGGCAGGATGCAGCAGCATTTTTGGAGCATGGGGACAGTTGAAGACTCCTGGCCCTTTCACTTTGATCTGCCAGGAACCAGTCCTCACGTGGTGGCAATTCCCTTGGTAAGACTAGGGGTTGCTGCCTCCCGCGGCAGTCTCTCCCCTGGTAAGTGGGAACTCCTACAAGTAAGATCAGAAAGTCTTGGAAACCTGTAACCTCCAAGACCCAGGGACACCCCACAACAAGGGAAGGTGGGCACAGGTGCAGGGTGGGGCTGAGGAAGGCGGGATGGTGGCAGAGCGGCGAAGCTGGAGCATGAAGCATGCAGATCATGCCACTTCTCCCCCTTTCTTGCCCCTCCCCCAGCCCACTCAGAGGTGCCTCCAGGATGCTCCAGCCTCGCCTAATAGAGTGTCCTCAGTGAGGTCAGAGAAACCGAGCAGGCACAAGGACAGTGACAGATAATGCAAACGAGGCGTGAACTGGCCGCACCCTCACTTGGGTTTGGGTGGAACAGATGCCTGGGAAGCGACTCGGGAGCTGTTGGGTGGGGGTGGGTGGGGACACCAGGTGACCACAAGGAAGGGCCGAGCCGTGCGAGTCTGGGTCAGGTGGTCAGGGAGTCCTGGCGGGTCCGTCCCACTGGGAGCTCACCTCCTGACTTGGAATTTCTGCAGAGAAAGAGCCAGCAGTGCGGAAGCTTTTATTCTACATGAGCCTCAGCGGCCTGTTGCTTGATGGGGTGAGTGATACACTCTTGTTTGCCCTTGGGGTGGTGGAGTCACCGAGAGGTGAAGTCACTTCCTGAAGTCAGGCGGGCTGAGCAGGCTGAGTGGGGCACCAGGGCCAGGGCTCCTGGTGCGAAGCTGATCTTCCTGTCTTCCTCTCTTCCACGTGGTGTGACGCCTCCCACGGCTCGGGGCTACCTTGGACTTGGTTGCCAGAGTGCGCGTGCAGGGGATGTGGCTTTCCCGCATTCATAGGAGGGGGTCTGTGTACACGCACACGTGTCTGCCCAGTGAGAATGTGTGCACATGTTACTTTGTGCATGTGAAATTGCATGTTTGCACATTCAGCACGAATACGCTTAAGTTAGCACAAGTCCTGCCCCTCCCCTGATACATCAGGGTCCCACTGGATGCTCCCTCCTCTTCCCTGAGGTAGAGGAAGAGGCACTCCCGCTCCTCCCCAGGCCGGCCTTCTTCCCACCTGCTGGTTCCTCGTCCCTCCCATTGCCTGTAGGCTTCTGTGCCCTCAGTGATCTCCTTTTTCCAGTTTTCAATCTTTCTCTTTCCATTGGCCCTTTCCTCCACCTACAAGCATGCTCAGGAATCCACTGGCATTTAATAACACTCTCCCTTCCTTACCTGGCTTCTTCTGCATCTCCTCCCTCTCACTCCCACTCCAACTTTCCCTTCCCTGTTGAATTTCTCAGAAAATCCGTCACTTGCTACCTCCCCATTCCTAACACTAACATCTACCGCTAAGCTGCTTCTCATCTGCTCTCCCCACTCCCCCTGTCAAAGAGCTCTTCCCAAAACCGCCCCGACTGCCGAGCCACCAACTGGTAGCCTTTTCTCAATGCCTCCTTTTCTCTCACCAAACTAGCGACCCCTTTCTGTTTTACTCCTGAGATTTCTCTGGACTCCGACCTTCCACTCCATCCTCACAGCCACCAGTAACGTTACTCCGATGACCGCTTGTCTCCTGGTCACACCGTCTTTCTAAACCCAGCAGCTTGGAGCGGATCACATCCCTGCTCAACGCTGACTGCAGGCTCCCCAAGGTGCTGACCTGAACAGAGGCTCAGCTGGGAACTGAAACGCTTCTCGGTTTCAGCCCTGTCCTCCCTGTGTGCCCGTGACACACACTGTGTCTCTCATATTAGGCTGTAAGCTCTGTTGGTCAGGGACTCTGTCTTGTGTGCTGTGTTTGTGGCTGTAACCTCAGAGCCTAGCACTGTGCTTGGCACATAAGCCTCCAACACCAATTGAGTCAATGAGCAAGAAAATGAATGAAGTTGGCTCTCTCTGAGTGAGAAAAGCCAAGGACTTCACAGGGAGAGTCCCCAGGCCCTACATGTAAAGATGGACCTCAGGTTTGCTCCATCACAAGCTCTGCTACTTTGCAGCTCCAGCGAGAATCAGCAGAGCAGCGTGTTTTCAACTCCCAGGCTCCAGGGTGGGCCGGAGCGCACCTTCCCCCAAGTGTGACCCTTGGAGGGATGGGAGAGGCCTGGGCAAGAAGGGCAGGGGGTCAGATGACATGGGCTGACCCCGCATACAATCACCACGTCCTGGCTCAGGAAGCCTTTGACCTCTGAACTCTCGTGGATGTTAGGTGGTGAATTCTATCCCATTTTCCATGTAGCTGGAAGATCCCAAGGAACTGTAGCGGCTGTGACTCTCTGGCAGAGGGACACAGGCTGAGGTCTGCCCAAGAGAGGCCCAGGCAGCGGGGCTGGGAGGTAGGCTGCGGGTGGGTGTGGCTGGTGCAGTTGAGGACTTAGGTGCAGGAAGGGAGTGGTCCTGGAGTTGGGTGCTTGAAAAATATCTTTCGTCAATCAAGGACCGTGTTTTTGGAACACCTATTCTGTACCTATACCTCTGAAAATTTTGTTTCCAATGATACATTTTAAAGTAATTGCTGACATTGGGATGGGAGAAGATTCTGGGCGCAGAGTATTCAGTAAGGGGCAGTTGACTGAGGGTAGGAATGGAGGAGTCCGGTGCTAGGGTGTGTTTGAGGACTCAGTCTTGTCTGGGTCTCAGGAGAGCTGGGACGTGGCCTTCTGGCTGGGTCAGGGGCTCCCGGAACTTGCTGTTTTATCTCTGTGGTCATATCTAGAGAATGGGTGACATCCTTCTTCTTTCAGGGCCGTGGGAGCAGCGGCAGAGAGGACGCAGTTCAGAGAGCAGCAGGAGGGCACTCGCTGGGTGTGGGAGGGCAGCGGGCCGGGAGGGGCCCAGAGGTCCCGTGTCTCACCATGACAAGCAGCATCAAGAGAGCCGCACTTGCTGGAGGGCACCCAGAGGTCGGCTGAGCCTGTGTCAGAGGTGACTCTGAACTTCTGAAGTGGGGTGCTGTTCTAGTCCACTCGGGCTGCTGCAACAGACTCCTTCAACGGGGCGGCTTAGCAACAGCAGAGACTTGTCTCTCACAGTTCTGGAGGCTGGAAGTCCAAGGTCACGGTGTCGGCATGGTTGGTTGTGTGAAGACCCTCTTCCGGGTTGTAGGATGCGACCTCCCCTTGTCTCCTCGAGTGGTAGGAAGAGGGAGAGATGGCTCCCTGGGGTCTCTTTTATAAGAACACGAATCCCATTCAGGGAGGCTCCATCCTCATGACTTAGTCACCTCCCAAAGGCCTCCTCCTGCTACCATTACACTGGGGGTTGGGATTTACTACACGGATTTGAGGGGACAAACATTCAGTCTCTAACAGCTGCCAGTGTTGCTCTCACCACGGCACCGGGTCTGCAGGGATGAATGAGGCCGCTTGGGGGCTTTGGGCTTTGGGGTCTTGCCTGGCTCCACCCTTGGTGCTTAAGGTGAGAGTAGGCAGGTCGTTCAGGCTCTCTGGGTTTCCATTTTCCAGCAGGGATCGGATGGGAGGCTTCCATTTTTAAGACTTCCAAGGAGGTGGGAGACTCAGGGAGACAGGAGGGCAAAACAGAAACACTGACCGGAGCTTTGATGAACCGCCGGTGTAGTAGGAGGTCAAGCTGTGCAGAGCCTGGTCACAGTGATGCAGGAAAACGGATGTGGGGCGTGAGGAGGGCCGAGTCCCAGGTCTCGGTTGAGCCCCTGGGATGTGCCCCGCCAAGTGTGGGTCCTTGGCTTCGCCCAGGAAAGAATTCAAGTGCGAGCCACCGTTGAGTAAAGGTAGGTTTATTTAGAGAGATACACACTGCATAGAGTGTAAGGCAAGAGAAAGCCAAGGAAAGAGGTGTGGGAACTGGGTGCTCAGGTTAAAGTAAAAGTAGGTACACACTCCACAGACAGAGTGCGGGCCGTCTCCAAAGGGGAGAGAGAGCGCAAGGGCCACTAGGCGTGATGGTGTCACTTTTTATGGTTTCAGTAGCTTCACACGCCTACAGGTGAGATCAGTTCAACTGCCCTGGGGAAGGGGCTAGAATTACCAGGAATTGGACCACCACCCATCCTTTGGCCTTTTGCGGTTAGCCTTGAGGCTGTCATGGCGCCCGCGGGCGTGTTATTTGATCACACTGCTACAATGAGCATATAATGAAGCTCCAGTTCCACTAGAAGTTAAACCTCTTAATCCTTAAGGCCAGCTAGGAGGTGAATTTTCCACCATTTTGGTGTTAAATTGCTGTCATTCCTTGAGTGGTTGTGCCCTGCCCCCTTCCATCCTGTCTCAACAGAAACCTCCATCTGAGGCCACACACCCCTCCCACCCATCAGTGACACCTGGGCTCGAGGCCAAGAGCCTCTGACTGACCCCTGAGCTCCTTCCTGCCCCATGTGCCTCAGGCTTTCCAGCTGTAAAACGGGAATTTTCTAGGGTGCGCATGTGCTCTTTAGCAATTCAGTCCAAGACGGTGGGGAAAGAATGGGCCTTGCAGGAAAAGAAAGCCTCAGGTCCAAGAGAGAGAGGAGATAGGGTGGAGCGAGGGGCTGAGCATCCAGGTGGTTGGTGAGGACAGCGGAGCGGGTATCTTTTGGTGAACTGGCTCAGCTCAGCACAGAGCCTGGCCGTGTTCATGGCTCCTTGCTCCTTCTGGCTTTCCTAGACTGAGGGCATTTTCTAGAGGGAGATCCTGGCCAGGGTGGAGGAAGGAAAAACAGGAGAAGTCTGTACTCCCACAATGGCAGAGGCCCTGAAGACACCCTCTGCTTCTGTTACCGCTCCCCCTAACATTTACCAGGCACCTAAGACTCACTCTCCCTCCCTGAGGCCTCTGGAGGAGAATTAACAGGTGTCCAGGAGGCAACTGCACCCGCATTAAATAAGCCGCATCTAAGTTCCTTTTGTCGTCGGTGATCTCCATCATGGCAAGGCCATTAATTCATTCATCCCTCCATCATCTCGCGCTGAACACCTACTCTGTGCTTGCACTGTGCTGCCTGCTGAAGACATAGATAATTATCTCTGCCTTCAGGGAACACCAGCAGGCCGGGACACAGACAGGGAAAGAGGCAGTGACATCTCTGAGGAGATGAAGTCTGCACCCCATGATGCTGGATGGGGGAGGCAATGCCATGTGGGGCCTATAGGTGGCAGCAGATGCCCACCGCAGCCCGCAGGGGCGCCTGGACACCTGAGGGCAGGTACCCAGCTAGGTGCCAAGGGGTGAAGTGGACCTATGGAACTGGGTTGGGCAGGGAGGGGGCCCATCGTCTCCAGAGTGTCTTGTAGCTTGTCCTTAGAAAGATGTGTTTGAGTCTAAGTCCCAGTTCCTCAGCTTCTTGTCCAGATACCTTCCCACCACCTTTGGGAAGTAGAATTAAAGTGACCTGGGAAACTCACAGCAGACTGGGCGGCTGCTGGGTCAGTGCCAAACCTTGCACACACACCCAAGTAGCCCTCGTAACAACTCTGCAAACTAACTGCCTGTACCCCTATTTTAAAGACTCGGAAACCAAGGCTCCCAGGGATGTAGATGACTCGGAAGTGATGGAGCAGGGATTCAAAGTAGCTGTGTCTGATTCTATTTCTATTAAAAACAAAAACAAAAACAAAAACAGAAACAAACAAACCCTGAGCTCTGCAGACAGGAAGGTTGCTTTCGGATGCCTGGAAGAAAAGGTCCCCAGCAGTTGTGGGGGGAGGGGCAGGACCCCGGCTCAACTGAACTCTGCAGCGGGCTTTCCGCATCCCGATGGAGAGCCCCTCGGTCTCTGCAGATCCTCCTTTGCCTCTGCTCCCCTGTCCTTCCCACACCTCGTGCATTCCCTTCACTCTCCCACCGTTGTGTTCATGAACACGGAGGCTCTTTTCCTGCCTATCCATGTCATCCTAGAATGGAAATGCTTTGTCATGTTTATGTCGTGGTTTACTGTTCACAAAGTGTTTTCACAATTCTGATCTTACTTAATACTCAGGCTTCCCCTGAGGTGGGTAGTTTTATGATTCTCATTTTACAGTAGAGGAAATGGAGGGTCAGAGGTTTTACCTCAAAGAAGGCGCCTTTCCCACTATTTATTCAAAAGAGCCTTCTGCTCTGGAACTTTACTTTTACCAGTTCTCTTGCAGAAAATCACCTCCTTCTCCCTTGCCTTTTCCCACTCAGGTCTTTAATCCTTCAAAGCCCAGCACATACCCCTCACCTTGGAAGCCTGTCCCAGGGCTCCTGGTCCACACCGGCCTTGCCCCTCCTTGGTCTCCCCCTGGTCTCTTCCACTTGTAGCCAGCACTGCAATCCTAATGCTTTAGAGGCATGGGAGGGAGGGCACAGTGGCTGTGGGGATGTGCCTGAATCCGGGGGCCTCCCCGTACTACCTATGTGATTCTAAGCAACTTCCCTGCCCTCTCTGAGCCTCCACTACACCCCTCTATAAACACAGGCTTACTGGTAGTACCTAGCTCGTTGCGGGGTGGGGGGGGTGCTCTGCGTGGATTAAATGAGCTGCCTGCCGGCCAGTAAATGTATGTTACATACGTATAAGACGACGAAAGCGCCTTGAGAACAGGAATCATGTACTCACATCTCCCAGAGAGCCCTGTGTGGTCCTCTGCACGTAGCAGTTGGTAAAATTCCCGTAAGTGTGTTTGAAAAGCATGACAGCCCTCTCTACCCTGGCCGGCTCCCAGGCCTGACTTCTCCTTTGGAGGAGACAAGGAAGGAAGGTTTTACCTCCCTCTGCCTTTCCCCTGGGGGTGGGGCTGCCCCTGGCCTGAGCTCACCTTGCCCTCACCCCCTCCTCCCCACCTGGCAGTTTCTCTCCAGGAACGTGGGGAAGGGGGACTAGGCTTTGGAAACAATCCATCAGGTATGGGTCGGAACTCAGCCTCTTACAGCCCAAGGTTTGCTGCTCAAAGTCCCCGAGCCCCCAGTATCCTTATCGGTACAGTGGGATTGTTGGGCGGTTGCGGGGATGATCTGAGATGAGACATGAGAAAAGATTGTGAAATCCTAAGCATTTTACAAGCTGAGTAACTACCACTGTTATCAAAGCCCGCCCTCTCCCCTTAGGTCTTCTGGTCCCCACTGTGCTCTCTGGGCGGAACCTCCTTCTCCCCGTAGAGAACCCCTCTCCCAGCCGGCCCCTCCTCTTCTGCAGCCCTAACGAGTTGCTTGTTCCCAGGAGGCTTGGCACAGAATGCATGTTTTCTTTCTCCTCCCTCCTTTCAGCTGCCTTAAGCCTTTCTGCTGCCTTTTCGCTGCCTTTTGAATCTTAACATCGATGATAATCCGCCTTGTAGTGCTAATAACCGCTGAGACCCCACCACGCGCCCCGCCCGGCGGTCAGGGCTCTCCACGTGCCATCCCAGTAAACCTTCAGAGCAGCCCTGTGCGCTAGGTCCTGGCATTATTTGTTTTAAGAATGAGTAAACTGAGGGAGGGAGGGCACAGCTCAGCAGTAGAGCACATGCGTGCCTGAGGTCCTGGGTTCGACCCTCAGTACCGCCGTTAAATAAATAAACCCAATTATCCCCCCAAACAAGCAAAACCAAACCAAAAAAAAGAGTAAACTGAGACTTGAGAGGTTACTTGACAGACGAGAGGTAACTTGTCCATGTTTCCAGAGCCGATTAATTCTGCTAGTGGAGCAGCATTTCAATGAAGAAAATCCCCAAATCCAACTCCGGTCACCGAGGCTGCTTCCCTGGTAGAGCTCCCTGCACCCACACCCTCCTACAGGCTGTGCACGCCCTGAGGGTGATGTCTTAATCATCTCTCTACCCTGGGCCTAATGGGAGCTCTGGGCAGAATTGAAGGATCCAGCTTCTGGACTTGACAACGTCTGTGTCACTTTGGGCAAGTTTCCTGACCTCTCTGAACGGGACCATCCCTGCCTAGCTGGCTGGGGGTGAGGACCAGATGACCTCACGTACCTGAAAGCGAGCAGTGTTAGGTAGAGGGGAACCCCTTTGCCCTCCCACGGCCCTCTGCCTGAGTCACTGTCTGAAGGCACTAGGGTCAATGTGGAAACCAAAGGTGCAGGAGCCCCAGAGCACCAGCAGGAGTCGCCAGCAAGGCATCCTGCTCCGAGGTCTGGGGCTCTCTCCCTGGGATCCACTGAAGCCTGTCGCCACCCAGCCCACTCCTCACACAGGGAGACTGTAATTCTCCTACGTGTTGATCTATCCCCCGGGAGCAGATGGCAGGGCAGTCAGGAATAAGCCCTCCCCAGTTACCTAGCTAGGTGGGGGAAGGGGAACCAGCAGCGGGGCTGGAGGAAGCAGGGCTGGAGGAGAGGAATGCTGTGCCCAGTGATGCCAGCGGCCCCTGACTCAGGCTGGCTGGGTCCCCAGAAGGTCAGAGGCTGATGAGAAATAGCACTGCTCAGGGACAAGGTCAGGGTTGAGATGGGCAGAGAACCCAGGTTTCCAGCCCCCCAGCTCAGCTCCCCACCCCCTTGAAGTTGCGTTCTCTGCCTTAGCCTTGGCTGCATCCCTGGCTGGCCTCTCCCAGGCTGTGTCTCGGTTTTCCCATCTGGAAGGTATGTGAGTCCTCCTGACTTGTCCCCTGACAGAGCTGGACCCGGGGACCTCGGTGCTGCCTCCCTCCAAGCCTCTGTTAGCAGCATCTGTCTATGGGAAAGTGAGTGACAGCACCACGTGGAATCTTCTGGAAGCGGGGAGCTGGGGGGGAACTGTCCATCCTCAGTTTACCTAGTAACGGTAGGAGGCACTGGCAGCCCCTGGGAGTTGGGCAGACGTGAGGCGGGGAAGTCGGTCTCCCTGCTTCTTTCTGCTTGGCCCTAACTCCCTTTGGGGCCCATCTCTCTGCCCCCTTCCCTTTTCCTGCAGCGTTTCAACCAATCTGGGGCAGCTCCCCAAACATGCATCTGCTCTCTAGATCTCAGGATGGGTGCTGGCTATTCAGCCTACTGTGCCCTCACTTGGTTTCACCCTCCTCATTCTTCCAGAGCCCACTTTCAATACCACCATCTCCTCCACGAAGGGCCTGGCTCAGCCTGGAATTGACTCCTCTCTGCGGTGGGGCCCGCAGCCCAGGAGCAAGCCCGTCTTTGAGAGCACTGGCCTCCGTTATTCACATACGTGTGCGTCTGCCTCGCCCCCAGCACAAAGTAGGGACTGATGCGTATTAACTGAGTGAAGGTCAGACTGACAGGAAGACAGGAAGTGATGGGAGAGACAGGCTGTGAATTTAGGTAGAACAATCCAGAGCTCACTACATCGCTGACTTGAGTGTTGAACCATAAATGTTCTTTTACCCCGTGTTAAGCGGGTCTATGTTTACTGTAGAACCAACGAGATGGTATTGATGGTTTATGCAGGGGATGATGTAATTCAACGTGTTTTGCAAAGATCACTCTGACTGCAGTAGTTCTGGAATGCTGTACCACATCCCCGTTAGAACGGCATGGCATTTGAACCTGAGGGTTACAACGGAAGCATGGTCTAGGGTGGGTGGGCCTGGTGGAGATGGAGAAGATTGGACTGAATTGAGAGAAATTTAGGAAATAAAACTCACAGGACTTGGTAATTAATTAGATACAGGGAGTGAGGGGGAGAGAGGTTTCTGGATGCCTGGTGATACACAGGGTGCAATGGAAGAGAACCGCGACTCCAGGAGAAGAGGGTTGAGGAGATCGTGACCAGCAAGCAAAAAAGAGTCTACACAGGGGACCCGACGGGAGTGGCCAGAGAAAACCAGTAGGTGTCCCTGATGCCAAAGGACAGTGATGAGCATATGGTTGGTGTGGTTGCTAAGTCAGGTAAGACTCTGGGTACCAAGTGGACGTGCAGCCATGGGTGCTTTTAGTAGGGGCTGATGAGTGAAGCAAAGGCACAGAAGTCGGGGCATGAACCAAGCAGTGATGGGAGGAGGGCAGGAGAGGAAGCAGCATCATATAGGCAGCTATTTTGTGACACTGGGCTGTGAAGAAGAGGAAAGAGGGTGAAAGGTGGAGGGTAATGAGGACCAAGTGAGAGGTCTTCTCTTCCTCCCTCCCTCCCTCCCTTTTTTCTCTCCCTCTTCCCCTTCTTTTTTCCTTCCTTCCTTCCTTCCTTCCTTCCTTCCTTCCTTCCTTCCTTCCTTCCTTCCTTCCTTCTTTCCTTCCTTCCCAATGATGGGAGGAAGCTGAATATATTTAAAGACAGAAAGGACTCAGTAAAGAGGAAGGGCTAATCAATACAGTAAGATTCCTGAGACAAGCTAGGGCCAGCAGCAACACCCCCCCACACAACCCCGGAACAGCCGAAAGGGAGGCGGGAAGTGTGCTGCGGTGGTAGTTTATTTGCTCAGTATTGGGAACTGAGGGACTTCCTATGTGGAAACCGTTACCGTCTCTAACAAGTAGGAAGCAAAGACTTCTGCTGAGAGTTTGGGATGTGAGGTGTGAGGAAAATGGAGAAAGTGTGAAATAATTGTAGCAAGTGGAAAGGAGCTGACCCGGGAAACCAAGAGGATGAAATCATGGCTTCCTAGGGAGCCAGTCTGCCCTGTTCCCTGATGCCTCCTCCCACCACCAGTGTACACGGCTGCTTGGATACAAATGCAGAGAAATCACATGGTTGGATTCATTCCAGGGCTGGGGTTTTGCTAGATCTGATTAAGAATGGAAGACAAAGGGGTTTAAGGTATTGGCAAAAAAAAAAAATGTTATTGGATGACAGACTGCAGAATATAAGCTGGATATCAAAGAGAAGGCAAGACAGGACGGGATGGGTGAACTGAAAGAAAACAGAGAGGACAGGTGAGAAGAGTGGGCAGTTTGGTGCGAATAGTTGAGCCGTTAAAGCTGGAAGGCAGGGAGCTGGTGGAGAGTGGGATGTTTGAGTTAGTCTTTTTGAAGGTGGAGCAGTAACAGATGATGACAAAGCCCACAGCAGGACGTGGGAGTGGGTGGCTGAAGTGGAGTGAGGGGAAGGTCACTGACAGGAGGGCAGTCAAAGAACTGAGGGGTCAGGGTGCTGGCTGGGTCAACATCTGAGTGGATGGTGGTCCTTCTGGGATGACTGTGGGAAGCTTGGGCTGGAGGAAGTCTGTAAGTCAGAATCAGGATCCAAAGTCTTTGATTCATGATGTGGTGAGACCTGGAACCCAATCATGACAGTAGTGAGTGGATGGACAGGGTCTGAGGTAAAAAAAAACATGAACTTGAAAGAAGGAGGGTCTTCTCCCAATGTCACATCGGCCCTGGGATGTGAGGGGAGTGGACATGTCCCTATGACACAAGAGGAAACCAAGTCCTGAGAGGTTAAGTAATATATCCTAATTCGAGGTGGTGGGTGTCCTGCCCCAGAATCTCACTTCTCTCCACGGTGAGGTCACCTGCTGGTCGAGAGTCAGTCATGAACCTCAGGAGAATGATGTCCTCTCCTTCCCACCAGCAGACCTGCCAAGATGGTGGCCTGTCATGGCCAGTGGGGGAGTCTGATGACCACCTTTCCTCTTCTTCGCCTCCCTCCAAACCCTAGAGCTGAGGGAGCAAGGAGCAGAGAGGGAGCAGGTGTGCAGGGGTGGTGGGGAGACGGGGAGGCCCGGGGGCTGCATTAGAATGTGAGTGACGCCAGACCTCGTGTATGGACCACCTACAAAGGTCTGTGAAGTTCCTCGAATAATAATACTTTATTCTCTTGGCAGCCCTATTACCTGGGTACTCTCACCCCTACTGTTCAGGTGAGAAAGTTGAGGCTTCAGAGAGCTTAGAGGAGAACGAGCTGAGGGCTCCACCTCGTGACTCCGGGCCCCCTTCTGTGGCTGTGGGTGTCAGAAACAACTGGCAGAGCCAACGGGATTCACAAGAGAGGGGTGCTGAGCTGGGGCTGTGCCATGAGGGGTGGTGCCAGCCCCAGGAGGAGATGCAGGACCCACACATATATTTTGTGTCAAGAGTCAGGGCTCCTCTGCGATAAAGGCAGCTTCTGCTTTGTTTTCTTGAGTTTCTTTTATTTTATCTCCTGATGTCTTTTTGTTATACTTCCTAAGAAATCTCCTTAACTTTGTTTTCCAACACTTTTATTACTTTCCAGCATTTTTGCTCCCATATTTTTAACTTCAAAGGCCCTTTCTGACTCTCTGATGGTTCCTATTTTTATTGCACCCACGACTTGTTTTATGGATGCAAAGCTTCCTCCTGCCCCCCTGGAGGAGATGGATGATAGAGGAATTTTTTTTTAAATGTTCTCTCTGCATCTTCCATTGTCTCTTTTTTGTGTGTGCCTGTTTGCTTTGGTCTCTTCTTCCAAACTGGAGGCTTCCATTAAACTCCTGTGACTCTGGGCTCTCCTCTCCATTCATGGTGGAGAAGCCATTGGAAGGGCTGAGAAGCTCAGTGCTCATGGGCAGGGCTCATGGGCTGGTAGCACCAAGTACCCCAGAGAAGAAGCTCTGAGTTAGCTTTCTCCAGGGCACCCTCCAACATCCGTATCTGGAGGTCTTTTCTTTGAGCTCCCTCTCTCCCATCTGGGGAGGAGATACCTTCCTGCCTCCTTCCTGGAGGCAGAGATGGGGCAGGAGTTGAAGGCTCAGCAGTCCGTACATGGACTTGCACATGGTCCTTCTTTTTTCAGCCACTGTCTTTACTCCCACCCTCACTATGTTGGGCGCGTCTCCACTGGACACGACTAGAGTGTCTCTACGGCAGCTTCCTAGAGGGGGAGCTTCAGGCCTCTACCCGGGGGGGCAGCGTGACCGCCTGGCGGTGTCTGCTGGGGAGAGGGCATGCAGGAGGTCTAACTGCTTCATGACAGATTCTCAGACAGTCTCCCTGTTCCCAGTCCAGGCCCCATCCCTACCAGACACATTCCAGTCCGGGGACCTGGTCCTGGGGTGAATGCAGCATGTTCCCACCACATAACCCTTTGCTGGCTTTGCTCGCTAAGCACCCCCTCTAATTTCCATCTTCAAAATCTGGTTGTCATTTTTCATCAGCTGTGATTTCCTCCTCCTTCGCTGTCTCTTTGAGGGTTTGTACCTTTCTTGTTCCTTTGCTGTCTTTAAGGGGGCTTAGGAAGAGAACAGACATAAATGTGTCAAAAGGGGTACTTGGTAACATTTTATGAAGGTAATATGTTGAAGGAAGTGTTGTGAAGACCGTATTGGACAGACATTAGAGAAACCACAGGAAAGCAGGACCTATAAAGGTGTGACGATGGGGGCTATTTGTCCTGTCCCGACTCCCCTACACCAAGAGGAAGCCCTGCCCAGGATTCCTGGCTCTAAGCCACTCACGGAACCACACTGGGCCATGTTGTGTTTTAAAATGGAAGGTGTGGGGTGGAAGGAGGCACTAAAGGGGACAAAGGGCACACTAGCTCTCCTCGGACTCCCGCGCCTCACCTCCCTGCGACCACCCCTGCAGATGGAGGGAGAAGGCGGCGGGGAGTGGGCCGGGGCCGAGGGGGCACGAGTTCCACACCTGGCTCCTGGTGAGGTTCGAGGGGAGGACAAACTGCTCTGGGGACTGGTGGCTTCCCCTCTGTTTTCACCAAGGGAGTGTGGAGAGGGGTGAGATTAGACTTACGTTGACCAGCAGCTCTGCCTCCCAAGACAGCTCATTCAAGAGAAGGGTTGGCTCTGCTTAGAGAGACTGTAGTGCGTGGGAAGATTACAGTGTTTGGAGTTGGAAGGTGGGAGTCCAACTCTTGGCTCTGTAACTTTCCAGCAATGTGACCTGCAGCACACTGCTCAACCTCTCTGAGCCTCAGTTTTCTCTTCTATACAATGGGCTTAATGTGTCCACCTCATACAGTTGTTGTGAAGGTGAAATGAGGCAGCCCTGTGCGTGGCACACTGTTGACACTCAAAAATGGCCTGTTAAGACATTAAGCATGGTACTGGAATCACTCCCTGCATCCTGACCCCCTCTGTTCCTCCTACTCATATTCCTTTCCATAGCTGCGTAAGACCGGCCCACTACTATTGTAACAGATTCTCCCAAAGGGGTGGTACCTGGGAAACGAGCCTTCCCCCATCAAGGGCTACCCGGCCCTCCTGGGCCCTCACACCACGGACACTATCTGGAGATTCTGGGAAGAAGTGGGTCTGGGTTTGGGGCCCTCTAAGTTTGGCCGGCTCAGAATGGATCTGGAGTGAGGGATGGGTGTCCCTGGGGCAAGTGATGTTTCTACCCTTCACATCTTCCAACATGCCCTGCACCTTCCTTCCAATCGGGACAGCAGGTCTGAGTCATGAGGCAGGAAGACTCCTTTTGTCCACAGATATTCCCATCTCTTCCCAAGGGCTGATAACTGCAAAGCCCAGTGTCTTGCAAGGAGCAGTCCAGGGCCAAGAAGCATGAAGCAGGTGGACATGCTCCCTCCCGGCTGTCTGCTGAAGCAGCGCCTCCACATGGTTAGATCCTGGAGGGCCCTTGGGCTGCAGTGGGAGCTGACAGGGCCTGAAATGTAGCTGGAGGAGCCTGCACCACATGCAGGGTCCCGCAGGGGCCTGGCCATGGACACACGCATGGTTTCTCCTACTTATCCTCACTCCCACATATACAGGCCTGATTCTTCTACCAGAAAACATATCCCACTCCCCTACCCAAAGGAGCATGCATGCGCACGCACACACACACATACACACACACACACCTCCTATCTGCCTAAACTTGTGAGGCAGGGGCAGAGAGGACCATAGGGCTCTTTGTAAAACTAGGCTGGCTAAGAGCAGAGTTCAGAGATGCTTTGACCTCTTTCCACCCACAGTTAGCATCAGAGAAAAGAGTGGTCCTGGGGCTAGGAGAACGGCTCACTTCATAGAATAGGTGTTGAATTTGTGACTCTACCCAGAGGTAGAGAGACATACTCCAGGCTGCTTGGGGATGAAGTACCCTCTCCAAAATCAACATCATCACCCGTGTTGTCTCATGCTGTTACCCAACTCAGGTTTGCCTGATAATAAGCCAATAATCAAGAAGCAAGTGTCAGTAGAAAGAAAAGCCAATAATCAAAAAGCCAACAATCAAGAGGTTAGTGTCAATAGAAAGGAAAGTTGCTTTAATCAGAAAAGCCAGCAATATGGGGAAAAGGTGGACTCGTGTCCAGAAACCAACTCTGAAGATTCTGCTCTGCCGTGACAGTTTTTCAAGGGAAAAAGCAGGGTGGAGAAGACTCTCAGTGAATCACTGAGGCAGGAGGTTGGGTTCTGCATCACTCTCCATTGCATGCAAGCTGTCTGATCTTTAGATGTTTTCTTGCCTGCGTGACCTGCCGGCAGGACAGTTAAGGGGGCTTTTAGGGGATAAGAGAGCTAGTCAGTCTTTAACTACTTAATTCTTTATTCTTACTTCTTCTAATCCAAGAAAAGAATCAACAGTTTAGGCAAGGCATGGTGCGCATTCAGGAGAGCGTAAGTCAAGAGTTAGGTTAAATTGCCTATGGTCTCATTTTCATAATTAGGTCTTTTGAGGTTGGAGAAGAACAGAAATGGGCAGACATGAAAGGGGAAAAAGAGATGCTTTCAATGCTGTGACATGAGCTCACGGCATATGGATAATGTGAGAGATCCTGAGGGCAGTTTCAAGGGTAGAGGTGGGGGCGGGGCCAGTCATCACATTCCCATGCCAGCCTATCTCATTGCCATAGCAACACAGCTCTGCCCTCATCCCTTGGAGTACTGGGTGGAACACTGTGGCATTTCACTCTTTGGTGGTGGGCCCCACAATCCCTCTGGGAAAGAACATTTCCATCCTGGACCAAGCAGGGTAGGAGTGGCCTGAGGCTGTCAAGTAGGGATGGGTTTTCTCATTTGAGGGGCAGAATGTGGATTTCCTGGGGTTTCCCTACTGACAAGCTCTGCTCTTTCCTACAGCAATTCCAACTCACCCAGCGGTTGGGCCCCTGGAAGTATCTCCATAAGGTGGCTGCCCTTTCTTGATCTCTGCCACAGCTGACTCTAATAAAAACCCTGCCATCTCGGAGAAGTGGCACAGTGCAGTGGGGGAGCCAGGTTCTGGTGTCAGGAGCCCTGGGAGCCAGTACCAGGATTGCCACTCACTGGCTGTGTGTTTTGAGTTGTTTATCTTTCCCCGTACTCAGGATGCTCACCTATAAAAACAGGGCTAGCACATATCCATCTCCCTGGGTGGTTATGGGGAGGTGACACGTGCCACGTAGTACACCATCTTGGGCTCCAAATGCAGGAGGGTAGATGGCTCAGCCCCTCTGCTGGTTTCTCTTGCATGTGGAGTGGGGCTTCAGTTCCCTGAGGCTGAGCACCCCAGCAGAGGTCCGACTGTGAGGGCAGAAGGACAGTTAAGCCTTGGTGGTAGGGGCAGCTTCTGGAGGGGGCTGGCACCATCCTCCAGAGGACGCTGTCCAGCTGGCTGCCGAGTTCCTGGGACAGGGAAGGGTGTTACGGTGGTCTGCCCTCCTCCAGCCTAGACTGGTACTACTCAAAGTGTGGGCCGTGGCCCTTGCCCCCAGACGCACGTTACCCTACAGTGGCAACACAAGTGCAGAGTTCAAAGGAGGTCTTCAGGCCATTTTTTAGAAATTTGACATTGCTGAAACATCCAAGGGGGGGTTTCTCTTTAGTTATTCTTTTAAGATTTCAGTTTGCTAGTGATTCATTTTTATTGTATTTTTTGAAAAGAGTTGATCTGGAATGGATTGGGGGAAAAACACTTTTCCTTCATTCAGTTTGAGAACTACTGACCTTGATAACACCAAAGCCATTTTAAGATCAGCTCCAGGTCCAATTAAAGAGAGAAAGAGAAAAACCTCAATGGGACTGACTGCAAAAATTAGCCGCAAATCACACATTGGTGAGCTGGCAGAATTTCCATTGTACTGTGAGCTCCTTGGGGGCGGGTGGGGGTCATGTTCATGTATCTTTGTTCTTCAGGGTGCTTGAGATGGTAACTTGCATATAATAGGGCCTCAGTAAATACTTGTGAAACATATAAAAGCTAGTGAAAAGCTTGCGGTAATAGAAATCAAGAGAGCGGAGCTGAGGCCACTGGGTCTTTGCCTACCTATGACCCAATTCTGTCTGGTTTCAGAACAATAATTGTCACCTCCCCCCCAATAAGCTATGTAGACACAACAAAGAGGATAAAGTACCCAGATCATCTTAAACCCCTGTCCTCCCCACTCCTAGGAAGTTTCTTCCCTTCGCGATGAGAGTTTACGAGGCCAATCAGAAAGGCACTTCACCTACGAGGCTGAATAAGTGAACTATAATTTTTGACAGTTTCGATGTGCAAGCTGATCTGAGTAGACAAGGACCCCAGCCAATTGTGGCAGGAGATCAGTGGAAATGAGGCCGGTGTGAGTACGTGTGCTGGGGGTGGCAGGGTGGGCTGTGAGCCCTGCTCCCCAGGGCCCTTGCGCACTTTGGAGAAGAGGAGTGTGACATGGTCCAGAATTCATGAAAATTCACCTGGGGGGGTCCTTCCCACACCCTCCCCTGCCCGGGATCTTTGATTATGATCTAAGTTGGATTTCAAGTGGAATAAACCCCTAGCATGAGAAACCTAAAGCCTTTCGCCCGTGTCTAAGCTGCTCTTATTTCTCTCATCTGATCTCCTCATTTGTTTGGTGTGCCTGGTCTGACATTAGTGTCTGAAGGATGAGTTGCTGCAGACACTCACTTCTCTTTAAAGAGAAAACTTGGAGCAATATGAACAAGAGGTATGAAGTAGGAGATACCTGTGCCAGTCCAGGAGGCAGGGCTTGGTGCTGCGTATGCAGAGATGAGTAACCCACTCCCTGCCCTGCGTGTCTCATCACTCAGCTCACACTTGTAGCCAAATGACGCATGAGTGACCTGGAGGGAGGAGCTCCCGAGGAGGTGGCGTGTGGCAGAATTCTGAAGGTTGAGGATTCTGCCAGGTGGAGTGGGGAAGAAGGACCCCATAGGTAGGGGCAGATAACACATGGGTGGGGGACTGGTGAGGTGTATGCAATTTCCCAGGGAATGGTGACCTGCCCAGGGTGTTGAGTGGAGACCCGGGCACTGGCAATGCCGCTCAGTGTGGACTGAGCACCAATATCACCAGAATCACCTGGGGGGCTTGCTACGAATGCAGGTTCTAGATCACTCTAGAGGTTGAGAGCCACAGTCAAGGGCTTACGTCTGTTCCCAGCCTCACCTCCAACGAGCTGGGGCTGGCGGGGAGCAGACTGGGGCTGTGGACCTGAGAAGCACCCGGGGCTGCACGGAGCAGGACTCATTATTATCACACCCTCCTCAAACTGCACTAAAAGAACTCAGATAACACAGATGTCCAGACGACAAGTGATCAGTATATGGCTCTGAGACCCCCGCCCCAGCCTGCAGGTGCTTTGGCACAGTGAGGGACTGAAATCCACTTAACCATAATGTTACGCAAACACACTTGATTATCTGAAAATCTGTGGTTAACACAGGACCGACCGGTTATTTCCAGGCTCCTTCTTGGGAAATTTGACAAGTTAATCTAGCATATTCACAGCTGTGCTGTCCAGTAGAGTAACCACTAGCTTACACATAGCTGTTTAAATAGAACATTTTCATCATCACAGGGAGCTCTATGGGATACCACTTGGGAGAAAACAAATTCTATTCTTACACGTGTTACTCAGAAATTTGACACTGGGTCTCTTTTGTGTGCTGGACAAATGTCAGCCCCGAATGGCAAAGCTCGAGCTTTGTGTCAGGTACCTGGACAGCCAGTCTACCTGGCTGGTCAGTTTGGTGGGGGAAAGAAATGAAACTGGTTAGTAAACACCATCTGTTCCAGTGGTGACATCTCGACCTTATGAAAAGATTCCCTTTTCAGCTACCCAGTCATTCTCCAAACATTTGTGGGGTACCTGTTATGTCTCAGCACCATGTCTAGACGCTGGGGATGCAGCAGTGACAGGACAGATGTGGTTCTGATCCTCGTGGAACTTGCAGTCCGTGTGGTCGAGTGCTGACATCACCAGTGAAGCATCATGCATGACCGAAGTGGCTTCAGATTTCTCACCCACAACTGCCTGGGATTTTCATTAAAAAGATACAGTAAAAAAATTCTAAAGACCTCAAATCATGTTTCACAGTGAGCAATGTACCACTCTACCCCTAAAATGTCCTAGGCTTTTTTTACAGCGCTCTGAAACCCAGCTGGCAAGCCAGAGCCATCTGGACACGTTTAGAACAATGGAGGTGAGAGAGGGGTGCTCGAGGCAGCTTGGGAGGGTCCCCCAGAGGGAACTCCGGGAGCAGCAGGCATAAACAAACTCCGAGTGGCTGGTGAAATGATTTGGCTGTAGAAGCTAATGCACTGAGGTTCAAAGCTTTGAAGAGAGCCTGCAGGACAATAATAACAAACGACTTTGATTTAATTACGGACCTCAGGCTTTCTAACCGACTTTTGAGGGAGACAGCGCTTCTGAGATCCAAATCTGGCAAGATTTTGCCATAGGTGATTTTTTTTTCATTTTATTTTACAGATTGACATTTTTGTGAGACTCAGGAAATAAACAAGCCCTTTGAAATCAAGAATGTGTGTGTACGTGCGTGTGCACATGTGTGTGGCACCGCAATTTTCTCATTTCAGAATAGCCTAGTTTGGGCTCGATTATCACGTGTGTCTCAAATCACCACTAAATGTCTCTTCGAGTGCCACTCATCTGCTCCCAGAAAAATGTAGAAGGAGGTCGATCGTGAAGTGTTTTATGAGAAACAGAGAAATCCTTTGGGGAGGAGGAGAGAGCTCTTTTAGTTTATCTTTCAGGAGAGTATTTAAAGGACCGAGTGGTGAAGGCTGCAGTTACTGGCGCTGAGCACGGGCCCACTGTCACCAACATCGTCAGAGCTCTTCCTGAGCACTTCTGGGGAACATGCTGTGTCAGTGCCCATCTGGCCGCAGGGGAAATCCAAAGGGAAGTAAGGAGACTTGACTTGGCCTCCACAGCTGGTTGACTTCCAGTGGCTCCAGGCACAGGTCAGGACTAGTAGGTGGGAGAGATTTACCCTCAGGGAGGGGATCAGGGAAGGCTTCTAGAAGGAGGGCCTTGGAGTGGGGCCTGGCCTTACAATCCTCAGCTGGCTCATGCCACCAGGGGAAGGACTTCAGACTCCATGAGCTTCTTCAGTCCTGTGGCATCACCCTGCACACTGAAAATTATCCCTAAGCTTAACTTTGTTTTCTTCATTTCTTTCTCTCTCTCTCTCTCTCTTTTTTTTTTTTTTTTTTGCAACTTAAAAGAATTGACTTGGAACAAGTGGGGATTTATAACAAAACTCTAAAATGACATTTGTTTCTCTGACGGATTTGAGATGTCTTTCTTGGGATGAAAATTTCATCCATAAGGTACATACTGTAGGCCTGAGCTTGGGAACCAGATACGTAGTGGTTACAAGTGCCGTTGGGTCAGAGAGGCCTCGGCTTAAATCCTGGCTCCTCTCCTGTGAAATCATGGGCCAGTTTCTGAATCACTCTGAGCCTTAGTTTACTCATCTGGAAAATGGTCATCAAAATGCCTGTCCTCTGAAATCTGTGCTTAGGATTCAGTGAGATACTTAGGTGAATTTCTCAGTACAACGTCAGACGTGTAGGAAGTGCTTGGTCAATGTTGGCCAATGTCAGATGATCACCTGACATCTCAATTCATCTCACTGTAACTGGCGTACCCTGTCCTGTGGTCACTTACAACTGGAACCCACTGTGGGAGGCAAAGTGTCTGGGGTAGGGGATAGCTGGGGTAAAAGGCTTTTTCATGGAATTGTCTCAGTAAAAGTCTAAAGGGAGCTACTTTGTAGGAGGAATGTTCTGGCTTATCTTCTCAAACACACTCTTTCTAGGGAGCTCCACTGATGTGATGGGGCCAGATCTGTGTCCTTCCTCTCCTCTCCCAAGTAGCCTGTGCTCATCTCAATTTAGCCCTTGTCACAGGTGCTGAAATAGCTTCTTGACAGATTGGTGTCCACTGTTTGAACAGGAGCCCCTTTAAGGACTGGGGCTCAATGTTATTAATCCAGCAGCAAGCCTAGAGCCTGGGACAAAGCTGGTGCACTATGTTTGTGAAAGGATGGATGGATGGATAGGTGGAGTTCAAATTGGAACAAGAGCCACGGTCAGGTACCAACCATCTGGATTCACTTTCAGCTCACTTAAGTGACAGATAGGAGGCAAACTAAGAATATTTACTCAGCGTGTTATAAATTACTGTCTCAGAAGAGCTAGCAGCATTTCCTTAAGTGGGCAAATTTTTTAAAACCCAAAGAATTGTAAGGTTGAGCGTTAGCTTCATTCTCTCCGGGCTTTTGCCTTGGCTCATCCAGATTCTATATTTGGGTGATCAAGAGAAGTTCTCTAAACTTATGGGGAATGATTCATTCTAGCTGCCTGTCCTCAACTGTTAGACCTGGAGCAGGGAGGAAAGGAGGATGTCTGGGAAAGGTTAGCTCAAGTTGGCTGTTAAACCAAGGGCAGAAGAAGGAAAACCTTTCAGAGTCAGGGAAAGTCACCAATTGATGAGTCTCCAAAGGAAGAAATGCCTTCATGGCCACGTGTTTATGTAAGCCCGTGTCAACACTTCCTGCTTCCCCCACTATGGTATGTGAGCTCATCAATGGCTGGTCACATACTGATTCACCCTGTGTAGTAACCAGCAACCATTCATTCATTCATTCAACAAATACAGGGAAATTTCTGTGTGTAGTATAGAAGTCCAAAAGTACCATATTAGGTCACACAAACATATATCTTACTTTAAAGCTGACCTCAAGGAGCTTATGGTATAATAATGCAGATTACTAGATATACACATAATAGGTAGAAAATTAAAGGTTAAAAAGAGTCAAAGGGCCATGGGAGCCCAAGAGAGTGGGAAATCACTACTGGGAGTCAGTATATCAATGGGAGATTTTCGAAATGAGTAGGTTCAAATCCTGGAATTAACCATTTACTAACTGTATGACCTACAATGAGGTACTGAATCTTTCTGGGTCTCAGGTTCTTCACTTGTTGGATTTTTGTGAGGGTTAAATGTGAAAATATGTGAACAACCTTAGCACAGAGCCTGACACACAGACCGAGGCCATGCTTCTCAGCTCAGCTCCATAGCCAGTGCATCTGCAGAGCTGTAAAGGTCACAGATGTCCAGGTGCAGAAGCCAGAGTTACTTGGGCATAAACATGAAACTTTGGCTAACATTAAGCAGGCAAGAAATGTATCAGGAAGACAGAGAATGCTCACAGGATTGAAGGAAAGCAAGAGAAACAGTCTTTGGAAAGGATGAGACCCTGGCAGTGGCTCTTGGGGTTCTGTCTGGGCATAATGGGCAGTTAAGTTTGGGGGGCAATGCATTTTCATTCCTGTTTCCTCTGCCCAGGATGTGGATCCTGGAAGCATCTGGATGACCTGCTTGGTCCCATGCTCAGACCTGCTCCATGCAGCATATGGGGAGGGGCATTGTTTCCCAAGGGAGAATGAGGTGCTTTCACCTGAACTGATCATGAGTGTTGGGCAAATTAGCAACCACAGTTGTTCACAGTGCAGTATCCCCTCTATATTTCCTAGTGGGCATCTCTGTGGAGCATGGGCAAGTCTACTGTTAAAAAGCTCCATAAATAATTCAGAGAGGCACCAAAAGTTGGGCATCCCTGAATAGACACTAAAAAGGGAGAACTATCATTAGGTCTTAAAACAGGCAGGGGTGATGGGTACAAAGTTGAATTACCCATCTCTCTTCAGAACTTAAAGGTCATCGTGACCCTTAGGCTAGCAGGATTCGTACTACGAGTGATTCCACCCTCTTGTCTTCTAGTGGAAGAAATAAACAATATTCTCATAACTACAAAAATGTGTGCAAGGTTTTGAGGGAGCTGGGACCTTTCCTCCAGATGACTATTTTAGTCTCCGTGACACCAGAGGCACCAAGGTCAGTCCAAGTCCAAGGCCAGTCCAGGGTCTAAGGCAAGTGAGTGTTCTGGGAAGGTAAGTTCTCCCAGTGACCCAGGAGAGGTGGCCATCTCTGCAATGGGGGTTATCACCCTGCCAGTGGCTCCTCAGATGGCAAAGAGAAAACCTCTAACTCGTTCTGGAGAATATTCTACTCTGTTTCCAAGGCCAGCCTCTCCCACGGGGTGATTGGGCATCTGCCAGGTGACCCGTGGGAGTAACCTGCACTTTCTGAACTTTTCTGTGGTATCGGGGAGGAAGGAGGGAGCAGCAAGCCTGGAGGTCTGCCAAGTGATGGGAATCATGGGAATGTGCCTGGCCAGTTCTGGGAGGTTGCCCAGCCCTGCTGGATGTGAGCTTCAGGGTCTTTGAAGGACCAAACATTGCTCTAGACACTTTGCTCCAGGTCCATTAATCGTGATGACAAGTTCCAAAATTGCAAAGGGATTGCCCTTTGCCAGATCACATGTATCTATAGTCTGACATGAACAAACTGAGTTTGCCTTTTCTGTGTATAATTGGCACCCAAATATAGCTAAAGAAAAAAAAAAGAAAAGAAAAGAAAAGAAAAAGAGAGAGTTTTTGGCTTCTTCACCAGTTTAAAAATTATACTATGACATTTATTGCTTCCATTATCCAAAAATGTCAGTTTGGAGCAGACTTGCCTCTCTCTTTGCAGCCACCCCACCCCCTCCACAAAGTCTTCCCATGCCGATCTAATCAACACTGAGCTCTTGTGTCTGCAAGTCCCACTGTACTGTCTGCCTAACCAGGAGAGACCCTGGACAGGATTAGAGCACAGGAGAAGGTGCCTTTGGGCACTTTCAGCCTCTCTATTTGCACGGCTTATAAAATTTCAGAAAGTGTAGATTATGGTTTTTGAAGATATTTGCCTTTTTATTGTTCTCTCTTAATAAAAAGAAAGGGTTGATTCCATGTTAGATGTCATTACGTTCCCTCTTTGGATCCCATTTCACTAAAGAAAGTTTTAGTGAAGTCTTTGATGTGAATTGACAATTGATCATGTTTATCTCCCTCCAGATGAAAGAAAACAATGCTTAATCCAAAGGAATAAATCATCAGTCATGGCGTTTTGGGCAGCATCACTGGTGTGGAAGAATTACGTTGACTGGGAAGGAATATTAGAATGCGGTTTGGCTGCTGCAACAAAGGCCAAGATGGTGGTGACTTAGTCAAGGCAGAGATTTCTCTCTTTCTCGCCACCATGTCCTTTCACGCTACCACAGCCAGCAGGACCAGGAGGGGGCAAGGAGGGAGCTGGCCTCAGCTTTCTAGTGGTTCTAACTGGACGTTACACAAGTTGCCTTTTCTTGCAATCTGTTTGCCAGAACCTTGTCAAAAGGCCATACCTAGTTGCAAGAGAGTCCTGGAAATGGAAACTTTACTTGGGTGGCCACACATCCAGGCAACGCTCTCCTACCAGAGAGGACATGGAGAACAGATAATGGGGTGACAACCTGAGGTCTCCGCCACAGGAGACCTTCCTGCTGCCTTTCAGTTCACAGTCCTCGAGTGACTGCTCACCCTAACCAAGGCCGGTGTTAAATCTTTATAGGGAGTTTATCATCTGGCCTTCAAACACGTCTGTGTCCTCAGTGGGCGGTGTCTAGGAATGCTGCCACACTCACCCGCTGCCTAGCTGAGGGACAGACCTAGCTCACCATATTGGTGCTTTATTACTGTCATTTCCCACTCCTGGACTGGCCACCAACTCTGTCACCCCTGCTTCAGAATTACCTTCCACGTCTGGTCCCTCCTCTTCCTTGGCACCATTGTCTTTGTTCAGAGTTTCAAAATTCCATCTCATTCCCTCTGTTAGGAATGTATTCAGTAAGTAATTATTCAGCACCTACTCTCTACTCTGTAGCAAGTAATAATATAGGAGCTACAGACAAAAGTGTGATCTTGGCTCTTCAGAGCGTGATGGGGAGACAAAACAAAAACGTGCCAACACCCTGAGTTTAGCCCCATGCGAGCCATTCGGGACCTTTGACCTTCAGAAATATAAGATAATAAATTTGTGTTGTTTCAAGCCACAGAAACAAAAACAAAACAAAACACCTGTAACTAAAGGGCGATGCACAAACTAATGAAACCTATATATCGTCTCCAGGCCGCCAACTCACTTAATTCTGATGCATTCTCTTCGCTGCTCTGGAGTTACGTTTCTTTTTCTTTTTTTTGAAGCCTGATTGTGTAACTATTCTGTTTAAAATCAACTTCCATCTGTTCCCCACTCCCCTTTATAATTAATATAAAGGAGAGAGAGGTGGTACTCAAGGATTTAACAAATAATATGGCGTAAGCACCAACCGACCATCAGTTCAGGCCGTGCTGGTGTGGATCAGTAAACCAGCCCTGAGGGGAAGGGTCCACCTCCTTTGGCCCCAAACCCATGCCACACTCCAAGCCCCATGTGCCTGGGCTGTTCTCAGCTGCATTCTGTGCTCCTAATGCGCCAAACTCTTCTGTGACCCTGTATTTCTCCTGCGCTGGTCCTTCTCACAGGAATGTCCTTACTCCCTTCGTGGTAACTTTCTTCCCCCTCCCCTTCCTCCTAGCTGCTCCTTCGTTTCCTGTTAGTTGATCCTTCTTGAATAATTTCTACATTTCAGGCACTGTTCCAAACACTTTACATCAGGTCCAAGCTTTTATGTGATTCTTAACTGTATACTTCTTCCATACATTATTTCCACTTCAAGGATGAGGAATTAATGCCCAAAGAAGTTAAATAAATTGTCTCCGTCACCCAGCTCAAATGCTGTTTTCTCTGTGAAACCTTTCCAGACGTACGCAGGCAGAGTCAGTCGCTTTTTGCTTTGTGTTCCTGTAGTGCTTTGTACCTTTTCTATTACTCATTTCACTGTATTGGAAATCATCTGTTGACATCTCTCTCCTCCCCCGTAGGAGATGGTAAACTCCCCAGGGCCTGGCACGGCGCTTGGCATGTGATGGACCCTCAGTAAAAGCCTCTGGCTATTGACAAAATGAATAAACTCTAAGTAATACATTCTTGCTGTTGTGGTTTCCCAGACCACCTTTTTATCAACAACTCCAGTAATTCTCTCAAAGTGTCTCTTTTTTTATTTTCAGTATTTCTTAAGCCAGGATAACTTTATCTGAAAAAAGAGGAAGTAATCACCAATGTAGTAGCAGTTCAGAAGCTCCAAGAAGACGTAATTCCTTCAAGTTACATTTTTTTTACCTACTGGCTACCTAGAACTTTGCTGGCCAGAATAACAGCCCTGATTTCAGGCTTCACCTACCATTGGGATCCACATGTACCTTAAATAACAAACACCAAAAACTGTTAGCATGCATGCACCCTTTCTGTGGATGAGGATGGGTGAGGAAGGTTTGTCACAGGACAGGAGGGGACGAACAGGGGCAACCCTCACCAGTCTGGAGCCGGGGGAGAGTGAGTTCATTAGATTGTCTCCCTCCTGCTTCACATCCTTCCAGCCTCCATCTTCGTTAAGGTCTTCAGAGCAGGAAAAAAGAGCCGGCAGCCACTGACCTTCATGTGGCAAGAATCTCAGCATGGCTCTCTTCCTAACCTTGGCAGTCTCTCTCCATTGGTTTTTAAAATATTTTAAATGGGTAGCTGGCATGAATACTGTATTTTCACATAATAAGGTACACAAGAGATGATCCAGAGTCCTAATGATCTGAAACTCCTTCAAGGTGATGTTGAGAAGATCTCTGTCCCCTCAGAGTACCCGCTGCAAGGTCTGACACATGGCCCCGTCAGCCCTGATTCCTTCGGACAAGCCCTTCCCAAGGCCAATCAACAAGGAAATAAGACATGTTATAGAACTGATTCATTTTTTAAGAGGGCGCTGTACACTCGCACAGAACACACACACACACACACACACACACACACACACACACACACATTCCACTATAACTGAAGTCACAATGAAACCAGAATTTTGTGTCCTCACACTTAATAGAAATCACAAATTCTTTTCATTTTTATAATCTCCATGATGATCGTTATAAATGACTGACATTTCATCCATAGATAGATGGATATTCCATAACTAAACTAGGTATTCCCTAAGAGTTGAACATTTAGGCAGTTAACATTTTAAAAAATAATTATCAGTTTTCTTAAAAAATGTAAACAAAAGTACATTTCACTGCTGAATACTTCAATTTGCATCTGCAAACATAAGGCCTTTTTAAAACATTAGTGTCAGTATCTCCCAACCAAATTAACAATTTATTCCTTAACTTTATCTAATATCTGATCAATATTCAAAGTTCCTAACAGTCCCTGCTATGTCTTTTGACCATTTCTTTGCTCAAACCTAAATCTAAACAAGGTCCATACCTTGCATTTTGTGGCTGTAGTTCTTGAGTCCCTTTAACCTGGAATCCTCCCTCTGTCCCCAGTCTTTTTCTTTTCCATCAACTTGTGGAGGAAACTGGGTCAATTTTCAATTAGAATTTTCTTCTGGGTTGCTTCCTGGAAATGTCATTAAACAAATTCTCTTAATCTTTGTATTTAAATTAAAAGTTGGATCTTAATCACATTTTTGGTAAAAATGCTTCACAGGGGACCATAATTCATATTGCAGAATGTACATAATATAAAATTGTTCAATGAAAAGTGGTAAGATTAATTCATCAATGAGTTTAAGTGATGATGACAGTCCAATCTACCCATTTTAAAGTTGTACATTTTTCCCTTTAGACCAGCAAGTGGGGCGATGGTCTAGCATCTTGCAAATATCCAGTTCCCCTTCAATCTTTGCCCTAATGATTTTAGCATCAATGGCTAGCATCACCTAAATCAAAGGTCTCACTAGTTGTTGCAAATTGTTCATTTCTATTTTTATCACTTCCTCTATATTTATTCACTGAAATTCTATTGAGGCTTTCTCTTTTTTTCCTAATTTATTAATGGGAATTCTTCTGTAAACAAGAGCTTCCCCTTATTAACTAGGACTATTTAGTGACCCTGCATTCCAGTTACTGTCAGTGCGTAGTAACCCTCCCAGACAGTGGTATAAAACAAGAATTTTATGATGTTTGTGGATTCTGTGTGTGAGGAATTCAGACAGGACACAGTGGGGATGAATGTCTCTGTTCAGTGCTGTCTGAACCTCAGCTGGAAAGACCTGAATGCTGGGATGACTCAGAAGCTGGATGTCTGAATGTTCTGGAAGCCCCTTCACTCATAAGTTTCTCTTGGGCCAGAATGATTTGAATACTGAGCTCAGTTGAGACTGTTACCCGTAGTTCCTTCACGTGGACTGTCTGTGTGCCTTGGGCTTCCTCACAGCATGGAGGACTCAGGGAAACTGAACTGTTTTTACTGAGATGGTCAGAGCTCCAGAACGAATATCCCAGCAGACACGGCAGAAGTGGAATTGCCTTTTCTGACATATCCTCAGAAATTGCAAAGCACCACTTCCAACATAGACTATTAGTCAGAGCAGTCACGAGCCTGCTCAAATTTAAGGGGAAGGATGTAGACCTCACTTCTTGACAGGAGTGTGGGATGGTCACATTGTAGAAGAGCATGTGGGATAAGAGACATTGTGGCCATCGTAGGAAAATACAATCTGACACACTTAACGTAATTCCCATGGGGAAGGAAAATAAATGTCTAATTTGACCTGCTGAATTATCAATATTCAGAGTAAGAAGCCAGGGTAATGTATGTCTTTACTGGTGACAAATTAAGATGCTTTTCTGAGAGATGAATGGAGGCTTTCTCATTTTTAACTATATTATCAACACATTGATTTTTTTTAAGTCGGTGTGTTTCAATCTATTCTTTTGATACACAGATTGTCCCGACTTTGGCTCATGGGAGCCCCTTCAGGCTGGCTTCTGTGTCCTTTTGGTAACACACCATTAACCTTTGACAGCTTTGTTGCCTTCTGACTTACAAGATGTGTCAGGCGCGTACTGAACATTCCCTGCCCTACTCCTGGGATTAACCATTTCCCCTAGGAACTCCAATTCCTTTTAATGGAGAATGATATTTAGAAACCAAATCTGGACACTAAGGATGCTTATTAATACAGGGCTACCATTGCTTCTAGGGTTTTTTAGTGGACAGAGCAAAGATAGAGCTTTAAATTTCTAAGAAGGAAAAAAATGCATTATGTGTATGTATATCTTTAGATGTCAAAATTTATACTTATATTTATAATTCAAATTTTGATATTATAGAATTTTACCTAACATCTTTGATTTTATACTTCTATGTCTTTTCTCTTATACTATATTGCAGTGTAAATCTTCCACTATAAAACTATCTTAGAAAACAGAGAATAGCTTCAAAATGTCAATGTTAACATGGCTTCTAACGATAAGGCACAACTAAAAATAAAGCTTAAGATTTTTCTGGAGGTTTTTGTTGCTATGCTTATTTTATTAATTTTTCACTTTTGTCCTTAGAATAAATCACACAAAGCTTGTCTAGCAGATGAGCTCTGTAGAGTGAGAGTATAAATGAAAGTTCCAAGTGGACTCAGATGAATCTTGCTTCTTCCCTGTCCCTTCACCATGTCACCTCTCACACCAGAGACCCCGGGAGTTAATTTTCCGGGTGGGGCATGGCGAGAATGGACAAGGGCCAAAGGGAAAGGTGGTTGACTGATAATTTGTAAGATAAGGAGAGGAGAGTTATTTACTTTGGGTGTGAGCCTTGTTAAAAACTGGTTTGGGTTTGTTTATAAGAGTGTGAGTTTAATGAAGAGTTTGAGGAGCTTTGTTATATGGATGAAAACATGGTCTTAGCCCTGAGATTAGTATCCTTTTAGTCTCCTAGGAGATAGGGATGATTGGGCAACCAGCTCTTGTTTGTTTCACATTATTTAATACAAATATAAAATATTACAATGAAATACGCTATCTCATAAAACAAGAGTATCAACTATTTTCTCAACTCTTTATGTTCACATTGATTTCATTGTTTTTTCACTTATTTTTAAACCCTTTATTCAAGTGAAATCTTACACAGCACTCAAGTATATAAAATAGATGACAGTAGTGCTGGTATCATGGGAGGTCTGGAGGGTCCTGATCCCCATCCCTTTGAATCATGTCCTTGCCAAACACTGAGATCAAAGGCTCTGCTAAACACAGTTGGAAAACCCGGCATCTGACTGATCCTTTCTACCACCTTACAAAGCTACTGGGTGATCGGTGTATAAAATTCATCCACCTTCTGTGCAGCCACTAAAACTTCATTCTTTTCTAAATTGGCTTCCATGGAGATTTTCCAGCAGTTCCCACGACAGCTCTTTATCCCTTTAATCTGGGAAGCACTGAGACTCCTCTTCCAGCTCCCGCTGGTCAGACTTGCATGGTGGCTCTTCTTCCCCAGAACTGGCTCTTGATCCTAATCTCCTTGTGTCCTGTGTGCAGGAGGCCCCTAACCAATGGGGCATGGCAGGAAGAGTGAAAGTCTTGGAAATGTGCAAAAATGATGACAGCTTGTCCTATCCAGGGCACTCTTCCAAGTCCTCCCCACCTTTCAGTGTCTTCAAGCTTCTTTTAAAACTCTGTAAGGTGTAGAATACCAATAGTAGTCCACAAGTAATTCTTGTCCAAAGAAATGTAAATTGTGCCTCCTGGAGATGCACTTGATTCTTGCTCTGTGGATATGACCCAATTTTGAATTTATTGTAAACTCATTTCATATTCTTCATGGTCTATCTGAGCCTGCCCTTTTGAAGGTGTCCTCTAATTCTTTTGCTGCATCTTATTGGTTTCCTCTTTTAAAAAAATCTTTGATGTGTATTCATTTTATGTTTGAGAATTTTTATTTATAGCTTAAAAAAAGGATCGTTTAACAGGCAGTACCTAATGCCTGCCAGGCTGACTACTAAAGCAGCAGAAACCTGCTCTGATGTTGCCAGAAATGGTGAGAGAGGGTGGAACTGAAGTCCTTGTCTCTGGAAGGAATCATTTTGTTGTTTCCCCTCCTCTCCTCTCAATCTTCTCTTCTCTTGGTAGAAAGTCACTTTCAGTCTCTGTCAGGTCCTGTAGGGGCCTTTCTATCTCACAGTCTTCTAGAACTCCCTATGCTTCATTCCTCTCTTTCAATCTTATTATATTTAATTAATATGCAGTACATGTGATGTCAAATGTGGACACATCCAATGACCATGAAGTTGGCCCTCAGAAGTCCACTAGAAGTCCTTTGGGGCAACCCACACCAAGAGAAGAAAGAAAGAGACAAAAAGAACATTACCTACCAAAAAAGTATCACTCTTGGTACTGAGGGGGCATTTATTATTATTTTTAATTGAAATATAGTCAGTTATAATGTGTCAATTTCTCGTGTTACAGCATAATGTCCCAGTCATGCATATATATATATTTGCATTCATATTCTTTTTCATTAAAGGTTATTATAAGATATTGAATGTAGTTCCCTGTGCTATACAGAAGAAATTAGGTTTTTAATCTATTTTTATATATAGTGGTTAACATTTGCAAATCTCAAACCCCCAAATTTATCCCTTCCCACCCCATCTCCCCCAGTAACCATAAGATTGCTTACTATGTCTGTGAGTCTTTCTGTTTTGTAGGTGAGTTCATTAGTGTCCTTTTTTTTTTTTAGATTCCACAAATGAGTCATATCACAAGGTATTTTTCTGTCTCATAACTCAGTGCCTGCCACTCAGATCTATCCCCAGTCCAGCCTCCAGAAAATGCATGTCTTGAGTTCTAGGAAGAGCAGAGGAGCTGAAGGCAGACCCCAAACAAGCAGCTGGACTCAAGGCTCTGCAGGACTTGGACGCAGGAGCAGTGCACCCACAGGGTGCCTCTGGGAAGGGAGAAGCCATGGCTTTCTCCTCACTTCTGACCACTTACCAGTGTTGGTTTTGAGGGCAACATTGCTTTAGACAGGAGTGCCCAGTGGATTAGCATCTGCTGCTACCAGAGCCACTTGGAAGTAATTACAGGGGACGGCAGCATCCGAGCTGTGTATGTGGATGCCATAGACCAGTGAAATCTGAGTTACTACCATAACTATAACCACTATCCGCAGTCTGGGCAGACCTAGAAACATATTTTCAGTTTTTCATTCAACGAAAGTTTGTGCTTTTTGTTTGTTTGTTTTTAAGCACTTAATGACATGTTACTCACTGAATATAGACTTAAACTAAACCAAATCTGCTTCCCTGTAACTTCAGCCTGGTGGTCCTAGCTCTGCTCTGCCCCCTACAGCTCCCTTCAATGTTTTTGGTAAAAATCCCTGTAGTCCTTTACTGCTAAGTGACGGATTCAGTTCAAACTGGCTTGAGCAAAAGTGGACATGCACTGGCTCATGTAACTGGAAGGTCAGGGAGCACAGGTGGGGGTGACTGAAATTCCAGCCCAGCTGCATCAAAGAGTATCATCAATCTCACCTCTGCCCACCCATCACTCAGTTCTGGTTTTCTCTGTACTGACTTTATTCTCAGGAAGGCTCTCCCCTCATGATGATCAAAATGGCCGTTGGTGGCTCAAGACTTTACAGGGTTCTGAGTATCTTGGATCTCAGGCGGGAGAGACACCTTTCCTCCCAGCGTCCCTGCATATTTCTGAATTTTGATTTGTCCTTCTCAATCAGTGCCCAGTCTCGACCTGTTAGTGGATCCCCTAGGTAAGATGTTCTGATTAGCCAACTGGGTCACGTGCCTACCCACACTTCCACAGGGAAGGTAGCACCATGTGATTGACAGGCTCTTTGGTGCTTTGCAGACATGTTTCCTGCGTCCGCACCCTAAATGCATCAGTTGGCTGGGACTCTGCCTACATGTATTCTGTAGCCAAACTGCCTTGCCTTAGATTTTAGCCCCACAATTGGCTGTGTGACATTGGGCAAATGACTCTGGGCTTCAGTTTTCTCATCTGCAAAACTGGGATAATAGTAGTACCTACCTCGTAGTGTTATTGAGAGGATTAACTGAGATAATATTTATAAAACACAGTGTCTGGCACATTGTAAGTGCTATGTAAATTTTAACCATTATTACGACTTCCATACCTCCAGAGCCAGCCAAACTTGACCAAGAACTAAAGTCCATGAATTTGAAAGAAATTTCAGGAAGTAAAAAGCAGCACCATTCATACAATTACAGAAGCGTCTGAATGGGTCTTTCTCAGGGAGAACACACTGAAGCCACTTTTACCACGTTTACCAGGAGAGCCCCAAGGGATGTACCACTGCTGCACAGTTAAGGATTATTAGATAGACTATGTTCTGATCAGAAAGCTGGGATTTTAGACTTCAAACAGGATCCCTTCTCATTAACTGAAGATGAATGGCATTTTCCACATTTGCAAAAGTCTAGATCAGCATTCTGAAAGCCCCTGCATGCATCTAGCCCTCGTCCTGATTAGTCACGGCGCTTAAAAATCTGAGCGAGACAAGCATCCTTTGTGGTCTTTTACATTATAGCGCTTTCTGTTAAGAGTTTGGTGCAACTGTGTCGGCTCTGAGATACATAAACCCAATTAAAGTGTGTCGGGCTTTTTAGAAAGCAGAGGGGTGATAAGACCTCTGAGAGCAGCTTTCTCATTTTCTGTTTTTTACCAAACCACTTAACTTTTTGCCACCTCATTCCTAGCAGCTAAATCTTGGGTCATGTAGATGGGTGACCTATGGTGAGTTAAAAAAAAACAAACCCAGCTTGAGTAGGACGGCAAGCTGATTTGGAAACAAAACCCACACAGACTTAGGCATGTGCATTTACTTAAGGCCCATGTCTCCAAAGATGCGTTTGAGGAGTTAGGAATGCTTGGCAGGGCATTTGAGGTGATCAGCTACGTGCCCTTGTTCATTCCTGTTCACTGCAATAAAACCAGGAGAAGTGCTCATACTCATAAATAGAAAATGAACGAGCTATTTTGGTAACATCCCCTACGACCAAATACCACTCAGACCTTCAGATATCTGACCATAACCACAAGTCTTCTCCCTGACTTTCCACCAAGGCGTCACAATAAATTTACAATGTTTCTTCTCTAGGGAGGTACATTCAAAAACAGATATTTGTCATTTACTGAGCATCTATTGTATGAACATCCCATCTTCGATGCTCTGTATTTTCTACGATAATCTGTAACTGACCACATGAGACAAAGAGGTGGAGCAGCCCCGACTGTCCCAGCCCTCAGTTTAAGTCTTCCCGGCCTGGGCCTCAGGCACGTGGGCAAATGAGCAGGCCCCCAGGTGACGCTGGTTCCCAGCTTCGAGCCACAACAGCCCCTGCTGGAGCAGAGCTGAGCTGTCCCTTCCCGGAGCGGATGCAAGAATCATGCACAAAGTGAGTCTGATGCTGTTTTATCCCACTTGATTGAAAGTTAATAAGAAGGATGAAGGTAAAAATATTTACTTTGCTTACAAGGTTGTTGTTTAGCAGTGACTATGTGTACGAAATGCTTTGTAAATTTTGAAGTGTGCTCTAAGAACACAAGGAATGATTGTGGAAGATTCAAGTAACACACAAGCATATCTATGTGCAGAAGACAGAGCTCCCAGCTATGTCCCATGGAGCTTGTAGACCGGCCGCCCTTGTCCAGTGCTCCTCAGAGACTCCTGATAGAGTGAAAAATGAAGACAGGCCAAAATATTCATGAAAATTATGGTGTATTTTAAATATTTTATAATTAATGAGTCAATATATTTATTAAAATATATAACTGGGGTAGCCATCATATGATCAGAGGACGGATAAGAAGGCACTTCCTGGTTCACTAGCACAGGCACGGCCTCAGGACGGGACACACTTACAGCTCGTTCTGCCAGTATCTCTGTGACTGGATAAGCTCATTTGGAAACAGCATCAAAAGTCTGAATTTGAGGCTTTTGTGAATGTGAGTCCTGGGCAGTTGGACCAGACTTGTGATCGGCCGTGACTGGACCCGTTGGTCTGTAGTACCCAGTTCCGCTGGTCTGTTCCTGGGCCCCCGGGTGGCTGTGATGCCCCCAGGAATTTGGCATCTTTGGGGCAGCACCTGCTGCCCTCGGGCTCTGGGCTTCCTCAGCCTTCCCAACAATCAAGGGCTGTCCTCCTTTGCTGCCCAGTGCCTAGGGAGCTAAACCCCACCCTACCTCCACTTTTTTTTCTTGTCTTTCTCTCTTCCCAGCCTTCCTCCTACCAGGCCTCCAAAGTTCTTCTCAGAGCCATTGTTTTCTCTCTTCAGCGCCGTTGAGTCTCCCCTACTGTAAACAGCAGTAGACCCAGAACAATTCATGTTTGTATAGTGAATTGCAGTTTGCAGAGCGTTTTCACAGACATCCCAGTAGCCGGGCCCCACATCAAATAAATCATTTTTATTCTAATGTAGTTGCAATGATGATTTCAAATCTACATGGGAGGAACACGGCTCTTGGAGGTGAAGTGACTTGTCTGAGATCAAATGACCTGTAAGTGGCAGAGCCTGGACACAGAGGCAGGTGGCCCGAGTCTGCCTCCTGTCTCCCTTCCGTTCTGTTAAGCAGAGACCCTGTGGGTAGACCGCATGGCACCTCTCCACACACAAGTAATTATCACGGTGATTGTTGTCATTGTTCACCAGCCTGGGTTCACTCAGTGGGCCTTCATTTTCTTTTCCGTGACATTAATTTTATATTTACAAAATAGGATTATGTAATGAGAACCTTCTGGGGATTATTTTATATTCTAAACCTCAGTTTACCCATTAGTTCCTAGTCTTTCTATGCTTGAAATATAATTAGAAGAAAATCATTACTGTGTCTATAATAATAGTGAACAACAGAATTTATAGTAGTTGGGATTTCATAGTTTACAAGGGGCTTTAACCTGCATTTATGTGTTTGATTTTCACAACTGCCCAGTGAAGTGAATTAAGTGAATTAAGTTGCATAGTATCCCTATTTTATAGAACAAGTATCTGAACCTTGGAGGGGTTAAATTTCTGGTCCACATTCTCACAACAAATAAACATTACCCTGCAATTTGTACTCAAGGTTTTGGCTTGTTCTGTACCTTTTCCAGTGCCTCCAGCATGGCATACAGGATGGGAGAGAATTAGCTCATTCTATGTCTAGGGCAGTGCTTCTGAATTTTATTATGTACAGAACCAACCACCTGGGGAGCTCTGAAAACTCAGAACCCTGTGCCCAGCCACCCTGATTCAGCAGGTCTGGGATGGCATTTCTAACAAACGTCTAGTCTATGTCACTACTTCCTGCCTGTGGGCAATACTTTGAATAGGGCTGAGAGAGGGAAAGACTCAGCCCTTGAAACTTAGTCCCATCATCTCTAAAGGGGATAAACAGCAATAACTACCTCACAGGCTAACAACGAAGTAATGGATGCAAAAGTCTTTTTAAACAATTAAAGGCTACCAGTGCTGCTATTAATGATCCACTGCTTCTAATGTATAATGCAAAATGTACTTAAAAGCGGAAAAATTATATCCAAAACATTCTTACACAGATTTTAGGGATGCTATTCACATGATATTCTAGGCACATGTGTCCGCAGAGTTGTGCAATATGGTGGTGTTGGCTAAATGAGCATCCGTCCCATCCAGCTCGTTGTGGATGGGGTTCCATTCCAGACTCATCCAGACTAAGGACATCTACCTTCCCATGATGAAACACATGTCAGCACAGCTGGTTTCCCCTCTGCCCACACGGAGAGCACGAACAAGGGACGGGCAGAAAGAGAAGAGGTGGGGACCACCCCCCATTCCGTCCTCACCCACGCCATTGTGGGCTTCTCTTTTCACATCAGCCTTGGGCAGACAGCCAGATTGAAGTGCAGAGTTTTTCTTCTCTTGCTCACTCTAGTACAGGAATTCCTGGAGTCTCGAGATGCCAACGGCAGTCAGCGAGAGGGAGGAGGAGTCGAGGCAAAGGGCCCCTCGCGCCACATGTTGGTCCGTCAACCTCTGAGTGAGGGAAAATCAGCCCCATGAGGATTCACTTATTCCGGAGCTTTGGCGTCAGACAGTGTCGGGTTTAAATACAGGCTCTGTCACTTCTTAGCAGGGTCCATTTATGTGAGTTACTTTGCCTCCTTCAATTGTAATTTGTTTACTGTGAAAGAAGGTTAATAATATCCTAATGCCCAGTGCACTCAGTAAATGACAGCAATTATTATTATTTTTATTAATATTCACTCAACGAGGATTCATTGTACACGTTCTATGTGCCAAACAACATGTTGGGTACTGGCAATTCTGAGAGAAATGTAACATCTTGCCTGTCCTGGGGAAAACCACAGTCCAGTGTGGGAGGCAGCCATGAGCACAACACACGTTACACACGCTGATCTCAGTACACGTGCAACATAAGCGACAAGGAAGGGAAACTGACCAGAGTGGTGGGCGTGTTCTCCCCTGCAACTAGCAGCCTTCTGAGTCCACATCTTTTTCCTTCCACCCACCCTTCCAGTCCTTATGAGGCAAATTAAGGTGTCCACAGTTTAAAGGACAACCCAGAATAATTGTCCTCGGTCAGTATTCCCTAAGCATCTCTGATCTGTTGCCCAACTGAGCCCTTGCCGGCCAAAATCGACATCCACTGGGGTGAATTTACGCTTTCCGCTCAGCATGCTCTGTCTACACAAGGCATTTCATTCAGGTTTGGAAAGTTACAGGCTGACGCAGCTCTGGAGGTTTGTTTGACATTTTTTTTTTTATTTCAAATGTTTCATTTCTTTCCTTTTCGGATCTGTGCCCTAGTTGTTCTGGGAAACTTGTGACCTCTCTGTGTTTTTAATTAGAAGATGTCATTTTTCCATGGCAACCTATCTTGATGTCCTAAATAGAGAATCTGTAAATCAGTTTCTCTATGAAGGGCCAGGCAATTGGAGTGGGAGGCTGCCCAAGGAGCCCCAGTGCCCAAGCCTGGTGGCTGCACCACTGGGGAAGGTCCCCCAAGCAAAGAGACACCACCAGGGACTCCTGAGACAATAGACCTGCACGATAGTGGTCCAGCCAGCACCTCTTGGGTTGGGTGCATAAAACTCAGTTCTTGATAGTTGTGTGAGGGAATGTGCATTTTCCAGTTGGCATGGAAACAAAACCATGTCAACCAAGAGTTATGGAGTCACTGGGGCCCATAGCCCATAGGTAATAACACAGAAGCCACAAAAACACTGATGGGAAACCATTGAAACCAACCCAAGCTCCATGGTGGCCAAATTTGAACTGACCTCACTGCAGCATCTCACCTCCTAAAAGGAAGGAACGTCTTCAGGAAATGATGAGGGCAATAGAGATATTATGCACCACATTTGCAAGTCAGGGCTGAGGAAACAGTAGTTAAATCATTTGGCAAAAAAGGGATTGGTTTCAAAAAGAATGTCCTAAATTTTGTAATTCTAGTTTTTATTTCTTTTCTTTTCTTTTTTTTAGACATCATTTCCATCCACTAAGACAGACGTGTTGATAAAAGTCATCCTGACCACGGAGATGACGCTGATGCATTTTTAAATGAAACCATAAAATGATATGGCGAGTCCTCCTCTATACTTGATCTAGACAGAAGGGCACAGTGAAGACTCCCAAAGCAACCCACTCATTCAGTGTGCACATGACTGAAAGCCATGGGGTGCAGGCACCAATAACAACGGCTAACACTTGCAGGCTGCTGATCACATTTAGGAATTAACGTTCAAGTGCTGTGTGTGTATTAAGGACTCATAATAATAGCAATAGCTTTCCCTTCTTGACGGCTTATTATATTCCAAGAACTGTGAAAAGTGTCTGCATGTCTAACTAAATTCACCTTCACAATTGCTTTCCCCAATTTTCAAATCAGAAAACCGAAGCATAGAGAGGTTGGGTGACTTTTCCAAGGTCACGGTCTGGGTATGAAACTGGCTCCAGTGTCTGTCTGTACTCGTAATGGCTATAAATACAACTTCTTCCTACGCCGTGTGAGAAGGTTTCTGGAATCAGGAAAGCATATTTGACAAGCTGAGCTCATTCCCACCTCGGGACCTTGCACGGGCTGTTCCCTCCGCCTGGCCTGCCCTTCCCCACATCTTTGCTTGACTGGCTCTTCTCGTCATTCAGGGCTCAGCTCACATGCACTTCTTGGAAGTGTGGTCCCTGATCCCTCAAACCAAAGCAGCCCTCCCCACCCCAAGCCTCAGTCACTCCATCCCATTTCTTCGTGTTATCATTCAGTGTGTTTTCCACTGCCCAAATTGCTCTGTTTCTTTACATGTTGAGTCTCCCCCCGACTTGGATGGCAGCTCCGTGACAGGCAGGACTTCCTCTCAGTCACCACTGTATCTCTCGTTTGTAGGGCAGTGCCTGCCACAGAGCTGGGCACTCGATTGCTATTTGTCAAACACACAGCTCGAGAATACTGGTATTGAATTTTCTCTTGAGCACCAATTATAATGACAGCAGCACCAGTGACAACGCAGCAGTGGCAACAGCTCTAATAGGGAATAGCAATTAAGTGTCTATCGCAACTCACAGACTGTGCTAAATGTCTCCCATCAGTTCCTGTGAGGTGCATGCTATTATTGCCTCCATTTTACAGAACAGGAAACTGAGACTTAGGGAGGGCACGGGATGCTGGTGTCATCACAAGGCTGAGAAACCCTCAGGAATACATTTATACACGTCACAGGAACATGAAGTTATTGTCAATGAAGCAAAGGGTGCAGCCAGACAGCACACACCACAGAGAGTCCCTAAGCCTCCTGGGGCCTCTATTTCCTTCTCAGCTAAAGAGGGAAAGTTGAAGCTTCATAATTAAGAAGTGTCAGGTCTAGAATTACAGCTGGGTGCATGGACAGAACCCAGGCAGTGGCTCTAGAATACCTGGGGTTGAATTCTGACTTTGTCCCTAACAAGATGTGTAATCTTGGGCAGTCTTATGATCTCTTTAAGCCTCAATTTCTTCTCCTGTGAAATGGGATAATAGTCCCCACCTGCCTGCTTTGCAGAGATGCTGTGCTGAGTAGGTGAAGTAGTCTGTGTGAAGGCAGCTAGCACTGTGACCAGTGAAGTCAGCAGCTCAATAAATATAGTTTCCTTCTTTATTACTTTGCTGCAACTCATTCAGTCAGTATCTATTCCCTTCCCAAACCCCTGCGATTTCTGGATGTTTGAATTCCATGTCTTCAAATCAAGCCACATACTGTATGGGTCACCTGTGGCCAGATGGTTGTTTTTGACCTTATTAGAGAAAGGATGGCTGGAAAGTAAGAGGAAAAGAAAGAAGGAGGAGGAGGAGAAGGAGATGAAGAGGAAGAGGAAGAAGCAGAAGCAGATGCAGACGCAGACGCAGGAGCAGAAACAGGAAAGAGGTTTCAAGGAAGAAAATAGAAACTTTTTTTGACAGAGGGAAAGAGTGTGGGAGGAGAGGATATTGCATGAACCACATAGCAAGAAGAGCCCTGCTGTGGGAAAAAAATAGTGTCAGCCACTGAGAAGTCACTGAGGACGCGTGTTTCCTCTGCTCCGTTCGGAGAAAGGTGCGCCTGGGGGTGAGTCACTGTCCTCACTAAGGGCACCTGGGGCGTGCACACCTCTTGTCCTCTGCCCCAGGCTGTGAGTGGATGGATCCTTCAGAGGGGACATGGGGCCAGGGGTCCTGCAGGGCAGCAGGCCAGCCCGGCCTGGCAGGTGAGCCCTGAACGCGGGCACAAGCGCTACGGAGCCCAGTGCTGCCCCCCGCAGCCGTGCCACACAGCTGCTTTTTAGCATCTGAACAGCTCTCAGCCCTATTTCAGGAGATTTTCTGGGGTCAGGAAAGTGTGTGGTGGAAAGGTAATGTGAGAGGTGGGTGGGCTAATCAATTCTCACTACTTCACAGAATGGCAGTGGCAGGTGATTAGACAGATGGTTAATTTCTTTTTAAGTAGATCTTTGTTTTCCACAGGAAGAGAGATTTGGATAAAACTAAGCCTCCTTGTGAAGCAGGGATCCCTTGTTCCCTTGGGCATAGAGTCCTGGGAACTGCTTAGCCTCCGCGGGGCGGACCATTGGAGGGCGGCACTGCAGGTGAGCTGATGAGCTTGGCCAGTGGCTCCGAGGTGACCATCTGCAGCAGTGAGATGCAGGGCGCTGGTCTACTGCCTCCATCCTCTGTCTGCACTTCAGCAAGGTCCCACCTCAGGTGGTGGGTGTGCAATGCAGTTTAGGGAATGCTGAGCTAACGTTCCCGCCTCCCTCAGGGAAGTGCTCAGGTGGTCGCAGCCCATCCAGAGTGACTCTCCACATGTCTGCTCACCACCATTCAGTCACACTGGGATTTTTCATTATGGAGAATAAATCCAATTCTCAGGCTGAACTTCAGTCTTTCCAAAAAACTGTCTCTCTTTCTATGTGTGGGAGACTCTCTCACGATTTCCCAATAGATGAAGGTAAAGGGAGGTCCTTAGATGGGAGTAGTTAGAAATGCAAGCTTTGGAATCAGAAGAACTGGGTTTCTGTCTTGGTTCTGTTTTTTCCTGACTGTGAACCTAAGCAAACCCTTACATTCTTGAGCCTTGGTTATCTTATCTGTGAAATGAGGATGGTAAGTACACCTACTTCACGAGGTTATAGTGAGGATTAAATTTAAAATATACGCAAAGTGCTGTCACAGTGTAAGTGTTCAACAATTGGCTTCTACCTTTGCTATTATTAAGCAATAATAGTATAATCATTCCCAGATTCTGCCCCCTTGTTCATTCATCCTAGGAGCACATTTTCACTTTGGTACTCTGTTGGTCACTCACTGTGGGTGTCTGGAAATCCTACTTAACAGAGCATTAGTCTTCTAACAGTGTACACTATGAAGAGACGTATTTACTTGCCAAACATGAAGAAACATACCAATGAAATGGTATGGTGTTCCCACAGGTAAAAGGCTTTAAAAGATTCACTTCAAATCACTTACATTGTGCTGATTTGGATTTTATTCCATCTATTTGCAAAGGTGTTTACTTTGTGCCAGTCACTGGGCGAGTAAGATATGGCTGTGTCCTCAGGCAAGTCACAGTGGTAGTCGGGGAGACAGACACATGGATGAGGGACTGGAGTAGCTGGGGACATAGGCATGAGTGAGCATGAAAGGCTGAAGGGCACAGGTAGCAGCAAAGAGGGACCAAAGTCAGTCCTGGGGAAGAGCGATGAAGACTGAATGAAGTTTTAAGGTTGGACAGATGAAAAGGAAGGGACAGTGTATTTGAGCAGAGGAAAGAGAGGCATAAAGGGTGTTTGTATGTGTGTGTAACTTACAAAAATGTGGTACTGCTGGTTAGTGGATGACTAAGGCAGAAATATCATGAAGCACTTTAGAGTTCACACTCCAGAGTTTATTCTGGAGCCAGTGAATAGCTACTGGAGGATCTAAGCAGTGGGGTATGGAGAGTAGATCTGAGTTTCTGTAGGGTCTCTCCAGTGACTGTGGGAAATGGAGCAGAAGGGCAGACTAGAGATGGCTATAGCAAAGAACAGAGAAAAGGGGAAGAACTAGGGGACATTTAGATGTTAAAATTGCATATGGAAGTGAAGGAAATAAAAGTGTCAAAGATAATTTCTGGTGTGCCAAATAGGTGGAAATGTTCAGCAAACAGTTGGGTACATGAGTGTAGCAGACAACAATCTCTGCTTAAGTAACAACCATCCCCTACGTCCCACTTGCCTCCTGCTCAGACCTCAATTTATTAAGTTACAGGCAGAGATCTTTTGATATTAGAAAGGGACAGGCCCAACCCCTATGGATGAGTTATAATTGGTTCAAACCAGTTGGGCTAATCTCATTCCTTTTGGCCACTTAGTCAAATTGTGGGCAAGTAACTCATTTATTCTGGCTAATGAAACATAAAGAGGAGTTTCCCTGGATAAAAAAAAAGACACACTGCCTGGGGAAATAACCCTCTGCCTGGAGGTGAGCTTAACCCCATATCCAACATACCCACCTGCAGCCGCCATCTTGTGACCAGGAGACAAGAGCATGAGAACAAAGCCAATACACGGAGGATGGTGGAGCAGAGAGTGACACCTCATCCCTGATGGTACCTTTGACCTTTGGAATAAATCTACATCAGACAACATGAACTTCTTGTCAAATAAGATCAAAATGTTCTGCTATTTTAAGGAAACTGTTTGATTTAGGTAGGATATATTAAGGTAATAGTCAACTCCAAAAGTAATGGCTCAGACACGATAGACATTGATTCCTTGTTTTTGAGTGGTCGAGGCTGGACATTGCATGTGGGTGGTGGTGGAAGACTCAGGGATACGAGCTGATGTCAGTTCTGCTGTTCTCAACATGTGGCCTCTGTGGTGGCTCTGAGCATGGAATCACACCAGAAGGAGGACGAGGATAGTGACGCCGTTCGGGGAGGTTTTGTGAGCCAGGCCTATAAACAGCACATGTCACTTCCACTCACATTCTGTTGACAAGAATGGAGCCACGTGACCACTTCTAACTGCAAGGGAAACTGAGAACTGTAGGGTAACTAGGAAACCACATCCCAGCTTCCGTATATGGAAGGATGGATTTCATGAACAGCTGATAGTCTCTGCCACACATCTGTAAATTGAATTTTATTGTTGTTGTTACTTGCAACCCTAACTAGTTTCCTAGTTAGATTTCCTAACCCTTTCAATGGATCTGAAGCTTAGGGTAGACCTTGTGTTGGGTTATATAGTTTTTCCTTGATTGCAGTATCTGTATATTTCAAGACATGTCACATGCTGTAGGTAAAATGAACAGAGTGGATGACATCACCCAGGAAGAATGTAGAAAATGAGAAGAGACACAGAGCTAGAGCCCTTTGAATGGTTCAGTGGACTCACCCAATCCAGAAGACCCCCTCCTTACTGCCTAGAGGGACTTACCTTAGGTTGGGTAGACTCAAGGCTCAGACGTAAGAACAAGTCTATACAAGGTTGTCCAAGGAACTTTGTTTTGGGGTGCTTCTGGATATTAAATCCAAACAGGGTTGTCTTTGCCTTTTTTTATATATATATAAGGCACTCACTTTGACAAACAGCTGAAAAAGGCTTGAACAAAATGTGTTCAACTTCCTTCCTTCTCTGATGAAGATATTTTATGTGGACACCTAGCAACCCAGATCCTGAAATAACTCAATGTGAGAAATGCTCCAAGTACAGTTCTGTTCCCTTCCCTCTTCTTTATCATCACTACTGAGGCTTCAGATTGGGAGACTGACTTTTCTGGTTTGAACTGTCCAAAGCCTCAGTAGAAGCAATAGATGTACACGCTGGAACTTTCCAGCACCACCAGAAATCTACCTGGGCAATTCAATTTTCTTGGAAGAGTGTTCTTATTTGGTGGTGGTCTTTGGGGCTAACTTTAACCATTCTAAGGAGTACATTCTGATGACTCCTGGAGCCTGACTTGACACACAGCCTGTGGGTCTCGTTAGTGTGGTGTAGACTGCCAGATGTCCTCCATCCAACTGGCTGAGAGTGTCCTCCAAACACTGTCCCCTCAAAGCTCCCAATCACTGTGGCTAAGCAAAAAGAGAACATTCAACTGTGGTTCAGTCTGGAAACTTGTGGCTATGGAAACTAATTAACTAGAGTTCTTTTTTTTGGTGGGGGGGTAATTAGATTTATTTTTTTTTAATTATTATTTTTTAATGGTGATACTGGGGACTGAACCAGGTCCTCATGCACACTGAGCATGTATTCTGCAACTGAGCTATACCCTCCACCCTAGAGTTCTGTCTATTTATCATTCCAGTAAATTCCACAAGGGCAGGAGCCATACTTTATGCATTTCATTACACTTCCCTCGCCCCCCACCATGCTCTGTAACACGAGGATAATAATAACCAGCATGTATCGCATTCATAGTTTAAGTCAAGCATCATGCTGTGTGTTTTATCAGAAGTAAAACACATTTAATCTTCGTAAAAACTTTATCAGGTAGGTAGTATTAATATCATCTGTTTACAGATGAGGAAACTGAGGCTAAAAGAGGTTACATAGCCACTCAAGTAGCTGAGTTCACAAATGGTTGAGCCAGGATCCAAACCCAGAGGTCTGAGTAAACTCGACCCTAGACACCCCGCCTCATTCGTCCTTGGTGTGAGGGTTAAAGACCTAGGTAGAGCGCCTTGCTGGCACTCAGTTAATGCTCAGTAAATAGCCATTATCAATATGTCATTGTTTCTTCTTTATAAGGCATTGTGCAATGATCTTGTAAGATTGCAAAGTGGTCTTATACTGGGCAAGCTATTTCGTTTCTTGTGTGTCTGTGAGGAAGTTGTGCAAAGCTGATTTTTTTGTTAGGAAGTGTGTGGATTTTGTGACTGAGGTCTTGGTGACAGGTAGTATCTGGCGGTCCCGACCCAGAGAAGTGAAGGTCCCAGCAGTCAGCCTCCTGGTGTTCAAAGCTATAAGGCTGTACTTACCAGTAGTATTTATGACATCGTCAACAACATGTATGAGCAACATCAACTTGAATCTATTAGTTGTTATTCTAATCATTTTTCCTTAATAAAGTTCCTTTTTCAATATAAAAATTTTAAAAAAACTTGGAAAATGTAACAAAGTAAAAAGAGGAAAAAATCAACATAATTCTACTGCTCAAAAAAGTCCCATTGACATTTTTGTGTTCTGATTGACATTTTATTCATTTTTAAATTTGTTTGCTTTGTTGATAGCATGAGAGACCCTCAAATTCCCATGTACCTGAGTCATCAAATTTTCTAAATCTGGCCCCTTTGGCTTGGGACACAGAGAGGTCCTGCTATTGGCTGGTTCTTAGTTCTAGAGTCTCCAGGGTGCATTAAGACAGATCCTGGCAGGGCAGTGGCCAGAGGGACCCCGCCGGACAGGGTGACCGAGGCCCTGATAGCTCAGGGAAAAGCTCAGCTCTGAGCCAGTATTCTGCACAAGGGTCGGCCCAGTCCAGGAGGAAGTTTTCCTGGGCCCGGTTCCCACCCTCGTGGTCACATCACGGTGACGCAGCAGGAAGCCGGCCTCCCCAGAGCCCAGGTCTCTCACAGGAAAGTGTTGTCAGAGGTTTCTGCACGGGCAGGCGGTCCATGCACACTGGGTTCGCCGCAGTGTTCCCAACCCACAGGATCTGTTCACAGGCTGGAATGCGGCCTCAGGGCTGCGCTCTGGCGTTTCCCCAGCCTGGTCCTGACGCTTGCGGTAATGCCTGCGGTGATGCCGTAAATCAGCTCTGCCCTGCGCTTTCCCAGCGGGACGTCCAAATGGGTTGTCCCCCGAGCCGGCAGCGTGAGATACCTCCTTCAGATGTCATGTACAAAACAGTGATTGACCAGAGGAGATTTACTTTCCAATTGGAAAAAGTAATATTCTGAAGGCTTAGTCAATATTCTTCCTTTGCCTTGACATTTTCTGGCGGCCACTGAGAGCAGGGGAAGGTCTCCGCAGTCGTCCGCTTTCTGGATGGAGTTTGCTTCTTTGCAGAGGAAGGGAGTGGCGATGCTAAGCTCTCCCACTTATGTCTATCCCCTTTTCTCACGTGATCGCTACACCAGTGGTGAGCTCACCCTTCCAGGTCATCTCCCCTGGGTTCCCGCAGCTAGGGGGAGGAGCCAAGGAGTAGGCGTGCAAACAGGTCTGCCCCACGACTGCTTACCACGCAGCAAATCAGCTTACCTCTCAGGGTCCTGAGCTTCCGCGAAAGTTTATTCCCTTTTTTTTAAAAAAAAATTATTTATTCAATCTAAAAAAAATTTTTTTTGGATTTTTTTTTTGGTGGGGGGGAGTGGAAGGTAATTACGTTTATTCATTTTGATGGAGGTACTGGGGACAAACCCAGGACCTTGTGCATACTAAGCATGCACTTTGCCACTGAGCTATATCCTCCCCTGAAAGTTTATTCTCTTAATTAGACAATTTATTAGCCAATATTCCTTACAGCTGTCAATCCAAGAGCAGGTGATGCTCACAATAACGATCCCAGGGCATTGCAAGATCCTTAATCACCTTCTGGGCTCCCTGTAATCTCAGGGATGCGTGCATTTTATCTATTCAAATTCCTTGAAGATTGGTAATCCGCGTGCATCACTTATAGGATTCTAGTACCGAGAATGGTGGACGACCAGAATCAGACACGGAGCATTAATCAAATTCTTTGTCCTTTACTTTGAAGAGGATGTCATGGACTCTGACACAGGAACACCAGCCAGGCTGAAGTGTCACACACAGGACCACAAGCCTGTCGTGGGCACCCGCAGGGAGACCTGCTGTAAGTGTAGGGCAATAGATTGAGGCTGTAAAGCCCATTACTCTATGAAGTGCCAGCTTTTTGCTCCAAGACTAACACAACTTCCGTGGCCTCCAAAGCTTCTTAAGCTTCAGATTGCTCTCGCCAGTTCACCCCTCTGCTGCTGCCTCGTCCCCGCTGTCCTGTGGCACGGTGTGCCCTTTGAGGTCCAGCTTACTCTGTGTAATTGCGTCCAGCCTGTGCTAAAGGAACTTTACCATGTGGCACAGTTGTTTGTATGACAATGAGACCATGTCTTAGCCAGTGGGTGGGCCACAGATCAGCTCAAACTCAAACTTTTCATGAAGATAAACATGATTTGGGGGAGAAGCCCAGCTTGACAACCTGCATAGGCAAGTTTTGGTTTAAGTTCAGATTGCCTTTTTAATCCCTGAAAATGAAGACTGTTCACACTTGAAACCAATCTGAAAAAATATGAGGATCTGCTGACCCTATCATGCAGTGTCAGGAGCCTAGCAGAGTGAATTTGAAAGGGAAGAAGGAGAGAAAAATAAAGCTTACTTTCTGATCACACCTCTTCAGTAATCTGGTCATGTTAACATTGTGGAGTCAGACTTCGCTTCTAGGAAATTAGAGTAGATGTTATTTTTCTCTATTCCTCTTGCTAGGTCCAACTAAAACCCCTGGACAACATATGGAAAAAACAAAACAAGGTAGAGAGAAAAGACAGGCTGGCTAGGGACCCGTAGGATCCAAAGAGCAACACAGAGGTGAGCTCTATGAGTTATCTTTTTTGCCTTCCACATCCTAGAGTGGGTGCTGGAGAAGCCAGCAATATGGAAACGCCAGGGAGTCAGACATAAAAAGCCCCAACAAGAGCCTTTTCTCTCTCTGGCCAGGAAAGCAGCAACCTACCTAGATGAGAATCTTTCAGACAAAATCTGTTCTACTCCAATCAAGCAAGGGAAAAGGTGTGATCCCCACCTTCACCAATACAGCCAAGATCCAGTAGGGACCCTAAACTTTCACTTTCTCTAAGAGGTAATGGGGTGCTCCAATCCTGCCCCACCTGGTGTCAGAGTGGTACCAGGGGAGACTGAGTAGGGAGCTGGGACTTTCATCCCAACTGGTTACCTTAATAAAAAGGAAAAAAATCTCAAAACCCATGTCAAGAATCTAGAAAATAGAAGGCAAAATAAACCCAAAGGAAGTGAAGGAAGGAAATAATAAAGAACAGAAGACAAAAAAATTGAAAACAGAAAAATAATAGAAAAAAATCAACGAAACAAAGAACTAGTGCTTTGAAAAGATCAGTAACATTGGCAAACCTCTAGCAGGACTGACAGAGAGAAGACACAAATTATTATTACCAGGAATAAAACACTAGATATCATTAGAGGTCCTGCATACATCAAAATGATAATAAAGAAATATTACAAACAAAACTCCTCAGATGTAAATTTGATAACTTAGGTGAAATGAACCAATTTTTCAAAGCACACAGACTACCAAAACTTACCTAATATGAAATAGTTAACTATTAGGAAAATCAAATTCATAATTTAAAGTCTTCCAAAGAAAGAGATCTCTAGCCCCATATGGCTTCTCTAGAGAATTCTACCAAATGTTTAAAAAAGAATAAACACTAACTCTAGAAAATATCTTAGGGAAAATAGAAAAGGGGGAATACTTCCCAATTCGTTTTATAAAATTAGTATAACCATAATACTAAAACCAGACATTGACAGTACAAAAACAGAAAACCTCAGACCAACACACCACATAAATTTAGAGGCAAAATATTAGCAAATGAAATTTAGCAATACATAGAAAGAACAATATTCCTTGACCAAGTGGGCTTTGTTCCACAAATGGAAGGCTGGCTCATTATTCGAAAATCAATCAACATAATCCACTTTATTAATAGGCTAAAGAAAAAATCACATGATCATCTTAACTGATGAAGAAAAATATCTGACAATATTCAGCACCTATTCATGATAAAAAAAAATACTGAGAAATAGAGGGAAACTTTTCATCTTGAAATGGAACATTTACAAAAAATTACAGTTAACATTATTCTTAACGATGAAAGACTAAATGCTTTCCCTATAAATCAGGCAAGACTGTCTTCTCTCTCCTTTTGTACAATATATTGCTGGAAGTTCTAGCTAGTACAATAGGCAAGAAAAAAAATAAAATGCATACAGATTAGAAAGAAAGAAATAAAACTGTCCCTTTTTGCAGATGACATGATTGTCTATGTGGAAAATCTTAAGGAATCAACAAAAGAAACCTCCTAGAACCAAGGCATGTGTTCAGCAGGGTTACAGGCTACAAAATAAACATATATAAACTAACGGTATTGCTATACTAGCAGTCAACATGTGGATACTGAAATTTAAAACACCATACTATTTATAACCACTCAAAAAAAAATACTTAGGTGCAAGTCTAACACTACATGTAGAAGACTCGTACCCTGAAAACTACAAAACATTGATGAAGGAAATCAAAGAAGATCAAAATAAATGGAGAGACATACCATGTTCATGAATTGGATGACTTAACTTAGTAAAGGGGTCAATTCTCCTCAAACTGATATACAGGCTTAATGCGGTTCATTTTAAATTCCCTGCCAGACTTCTTGTAGATATGGACAAGACTATTCTAAAATTCATATGGAAATATAAAGGAACTGAGATAACTAAAATAATTTTTAAGAAGAGTAAAATCTGTGGAGTCTATCTACCCAATTCCATGACTGATTACATATCTAGAGTAATGAAGGTTGTGTGGTATTGGTGGAGGAGTAGGCTCATAGATCAATAGAAGAGAAGAGAGAACCTAGAAATAGACTCACACAGACATGCCAGGCTGATTTTTGACAAGGTTGTTGTAAAAATCATCTAATAAAGAAAAGATAATCTTTTTAACAATGTTGGAGCAATTGGTCACCCAAGGGCAAAATAATGAACCTTGATCTAAGTCTCACACCTTACACAAAAATAAACTCAAAGTGGATTATGGGCATAAATGTAAAATGTAAAACTATAATACTTTGAGGGGAAAAAAAAAAGAGAGAAAAATCTTTGTGATCTGGGGCAAGGCCAAGTTCTTAGACTTGACACCAAAATCACGATCCATAAAAAGCAAAGTTGATAAAATAGATTTCATGAAAGTAAAAACATTGGCCCTGCAAAATACCTTGTTAAGAGAATGAAGAGAAAAGTTGCAGACTGGGAGGAAATATTTGCAGATCACATACCTAATAAAAGGTTAGTATCTTGAATACATAAAGAATCCTGAAAACTCAATAATAAAAAATCAAGCAATCCAATTGGAAAATGGACAAAAGACATACACAGTTATTTCACTGAAGGAAATATACAGATGGCGAATAAGTAGAAGAAAAGTCTTTCCACATCATTAGTCATTAGGGAAATGCAAATTAAAACCACAATGAGATATTACTAACTATACGTCTATCATAATGACTCAAACAAAAAATAGTGACAACATCAAACGATGGCAAGGATGTGGATAAACTGGATCACTCATACGTGGCTGGTGAGTATGTCAACTGGCACAATCACTCTGGAAAACACTTTGGCAGTTTCTTTAAAAACTAAGCATGTGGCTACCATCCGGCAACCCAACAATTGTGCTCTGGGCATTTACTCTGCAGAAATGAAAACTGATTTTCACATAAAATCCGTATACGAATGTTCATAGAAGTTTTATTTGAATTAGCCCCAAACAGGAAACCATCCAGGTATCTTTCAAAATGTGCCACATCCGTACCACAGACTACTGCTTGGCAACAACAAACCATGAATTGTTGGCATAATTGAGAACAAATTTCTTAATTATATATTGACACATTGAGAACAAATTTAAAGATTAGACTGAGTAAAATGGAGATACTAACAAACTTTTTTAAGGAAAGCGTTTTCCACTGTGAACTCTATTAAGATAATTTCCTATAAGTACCATTAAGCCATTCCAAAAGTTTCCATCATCTTTTCTATTTTATTAAAAGTATTTTATTAGAATTAAGTTTTAAAATATTTAATAAAGATTTGCTAGTTTGGTTTTGTTCTCTGCTTCTGCCGTTTTTCTGGTGCTTTTCCCCTTGTGTCAAATTTATAGATGTGATTTTTATCTGACAGATTTGATTTTTCCATTAGTTTTTCCCTTGTAACAAATGTTACTCTACAGAGTTTTAGCCTCAGAGTAGGGCCTTAATAAAGGTTAGCTGCAATCATTATGCATTGTAGCAGTATTCTTTACAAATTTGTTTTGAGATGAAATTACATTCCATAAAATTTCAGTGTGCAAATTTCAGTGGTTTTGAGTATATTCACCAGATTTTACAACCATCGCTATTTAATTCCAGAACATTTTACCACCACCCCTCCAAACCTCCATACCCATTAGCAGTCACTCCCCACTGTCCCCCCGCTCCAGTCCCTGGACATCACTGATCTACTTTCTGTCTCTATGGATTTGCTTGTTCTGGATACTTCACGTAAGTAGGGTCACACACTATGTGGCCTTTGGTGTCTGACTTTTTTCACTTAGTATAATGTTTTCAAGGCCCATCCGAATTGCAGCAGGCATCGGTGCTTTCTTCCTTCTTATGGCTGAATAAATCCTTGTATGGCTGTAGCGCTTTGTGTGTGCGTTGTACAGATACACCATTTTGTTTATCCGTCAACTGATAGATTGTTGAGTTGTTTCTACTTTTTGGCTATTATAAATAGTGCTGCTATGAATATTTGTGCACAAGTTTTCGTGTTGACATGTTCTCAGGTCTCCTGGGTATTTATCTAGTGGTGGAATTGCTGGAATGGATTCCCACTAGCGATGTATGAGAGTTCCACTTTTCTCCGCATACTAGCTGATACTTGTTACTGTCTGTCTTTTCAGTTGTAGTCATCCTACTGGGTATGAAGTGGCATCTCATTGTGGTTTTGATTTGCATCTCCCTAATGACTAATGATATTGGGCATCCTTTCATGAGCTTATTGCCCATTTGCACACCCCTTTTGGAGGAGTTGCTATTCAAATTCAATTTTTAAATTGGATTGTTTGTCCTTTATTGTTGAATTATAAAGGTTTTTTTAATAGATTACTGAATACAAATCTCTTATTAGATATATGATTTGCAAATATTTTCTCTCACTCTCTGAGTTGTCTTCTACTTTCTTGATGGTATCCTTTGAAGTACAAAAGTTTTAAGTTTTGATGAAATCCAATTTGTGTGTGTGTGTTTGTGTATGCTTGTGCTTTGGGTGCCCTAAGAAACTATTACATAATGCAAGTCACAAATATTTTACACCTCTGTTTTCTTTTATTGCTTTAGTTCTTATATTTAGGTCTGTGATCCATTTTGAGTTAATTTTGTATATGGTTTAAGGTAGGGGTGCAACTTCATTCACTGCATGTGAATATTTAGTTGTCTTGGCACCATTGTTGAGAAGCAATTGACCATAAAGTAAGACTTTATTTCTCAACCACCACTTCTATTCCATTGATCAGGGTGTCTGTCCTCATGCCAGTATCACAGTCTTGATTACTGCAGATCTGTAGAAAGTTTTCAGATCAGGAAGTATAAGTCGTCCAACTTTGTTCTTCTTTTAAAAGTTTGTTTTGGCTATTCTGGGTCCCTTGATTTCCATATAAATTTTAGGAACAGCTTGTTAATTTCTTTTTTTAAAAAAAGGCAGCTGGATTTTAATAGGGCTTCTTTAAATCTATTAATCAGTTTGGGGGACTATTGCCATCTTAGCAGCATTAAATCTTCTGATGCATGAACATAGGATTTCTGTCTATTTATTTAGGTCTTTAATTTCTTTCAGCGATGTTCTGTAGTTTCCAGGATACAGGTCTTTCACACTGTGTCTCTACAAACCAGATAAAAGACTGATAAAATTTATTTTTTACGTAGCACGAGAAATTTTTCTCGTATTTATAAGACAGAATGAGTGAGGCAGAGAGAAAGATGGATGCTGAGGGAGACTGAGAGAGAGAAGAGCTCTATTGTGGTGAATCTAAAACTCAGTTCTTGAGTGTCTGGCAAAGGCAAAGCGAAGTGACACTACTTGGGTCCACAAAGGCAGGGTGCAAACTTTAGGCTAGAAGTATCCAGCTCTGGCAGGAAGAGGTGGAGTGAGGTAAGGAAGGCCTTTCCCACGCTTCAGGTTACACCTTACGGTAGACCCTTGGCGTCCCAAGTATGAGTCTGGTCCTTTCAACAGGAACCTCTCAGAGGAACTTGAACATTTTCATGAGCTTTTTGGTTCTGTAATCTCCTGAATTCTGTCAGTAATAATATAGGGTGGGAATGTTTCCCCCAATTCTTCCTGACCTGCCAAACTGAAAAAGGCCATTGATGCCAAAAGTCCTCATTTAATCAGCAAATACCAATTCAGGAATAGCCCGCCTTCCCCTCCCATATGCTGTGGCAGAGGGAAGGAAGACAGGGGCCGCTGGCAAAAAACTAGCAGCCAGGACTCTCTTGAGTCTGAAACTGAGTAGTGGAAAAAAAATACTGAGAAATCCCCTTGGAAAGAATGGGAAAGAATCCACATAAAATATTTTATTGCTTACGACAGACTCCTGCGACTCACATAAATTTTTCTAGAAAGTGTGCTAAGATTATAAAAATGCTATATATGTACACACACACACACACACACAGACTCACACCCTGATGTATTGACTAGGCTACATTTATAATGTGCTCCCCAGAAGAAAATATTTATTTCAGTCTACACATCTTTAAGTGCAAATGGAAAAACAATTTCAGGAATCAAATTTTCTGAGGTGAACTGTCAGTCCCTTCCTACTTCATTCAAGATAATTCTTCTCTCATAAACTAGAGCAGATACTTCTATTTAACTTAATTTACAGACGTGTACTCCTCAATTTACTAGAATACTTTTGCTACCACCCTTTTAAGGTGTGGTGCCATGTAAGATGCTCAAAATACTTTATACTTATTGCATCATTTCTCTTCCCAGTATTCCTCAGAGTCGATAAAACAGAGAAGGCAGACAAGGTAAGAAGCAGGTTTATTCTACTCATTATACAGATGAGGAAGCAGACATGGGGGAGGAAATGGGCCTCCATTCATTCATCAGCTTCTTCCGTCATCGGTTATTTACTGAGAGCCTCGAGGTATTAGCCTCTGCCTCTCTGTGCTGGGGTTACAGCTACTGTCTTGGTCCCACTTCCCGTGGAGTGGCTAGTCTTACAGGAGGGACAGACTGCTATTCTCAAAACGCAAATCTAATCACGTGGCATCTTTGTTTAAATCATTTCTGGGGTTTTCCACAGATTTCAGAATAAAGACTAAAATTCTTCTCATGGCTTGCCATGGTCACGTGGTCTGACCCCATCCCCACCAATATTAGCCCCAGCTAATGTCTGCCGGCGTCCCCACCACAGCTCCCACCCTCTCACTCACAGGGTTTGCATGTTTTTCTTTTGTTGAAAGAATCTATTTATTTAATTACAGTTGTTACTTTTATCAAAATTTTAAAGGTAAGTAGTATAAAGAGTTGATATTTTTGACAGTCTTGTTATAAAGAATAACAGCCCTCTTTTCTCCAGACTCGTCCATTTTTAAGTCTTTAGTCTTTTGATATTTACTCTCAATGTCTCGATGACATTCTTGTACTGCCATTTTACTCTCTCTCGATGACATTCTTGTACTGCCAATTCTCCATTTTTCAGTGTTAAGTACTAGCTTACTTATGTTTGACTCCACACTGAGAGGTATGAGGCTTTAGTTTCACCCCCAAACACACACAGTCTGTTCCCATCACTACAGACTGTGAGGACTTCTCATGCTAAATCCAAACTTCATAATCAAAAGCAGACTTTGTGTGCTACAAATTATAGCATAAAGTTATATTTATTTGTTGCTGGTTCAGAAACATCTGAATAGAAGGCTCTCAGCACAGAGGGGAAGAGATAAAAGACTTGAACTAGTTAACGGATTATTTTCACTGGAAGGAATCTTAGGGATCATGTCCTCCTCTCTTAATTTCAGAGACATTGAATCCTAGGTTCAAGGTCATGTGACAAACGGATGACAGGCGGGGGACTAGTAGGTAGTTGTCCTCACCCTGTTTCCAGTGTTCTTTAGCATGTGCATGCTGTCAACAAACTTGTAATTAGGGTGAATTTAGGACTGATCTTTGAGTATCAGGGAATTTAAGCTGTTTGCCTAAATGTACCCTACTGAGCAGATCTGGACAGACATAGTAGAGCTGGAATTTGAACCCAGATCTGTCCGGCTCTGAGCTCAATGTTTTTCTTCTTTAATTAACATCACATTGCTTCTGTAATTCTCAGACCATGATCATCATTAATTCTTGGAGCCTGAAACTATCTGGCCTGCTGTCAGCCTCATAGACCTGTTGTAAGAATTAAACTAAATAAAGATGTAAACATTGTTCCTTAGAATGCCTGGCAGGTGGCAAGCGCTCAATAAATGTTAGCTCCATCATAATCCTCCCTTCCTCTTTCTCCTCTGGTTCCCACACTTTCTCCATTGCTGACAAACATACTTCTCTACTTGGTTCTGAAAAATACCTTCTTTTCCTGGATTTTCCTCAGGAAAGGTTTCCACTGGCCCCTTTTATTTCCATTGTCCACTTGGAGTTCAAACTTTTATCCTCTTGTCTTGTTTTCTTCATCTTTTTATACCTGCCTTCCATTTGCAATTGGCTGCAAATGGCCCTAGAGCTGAACCACTTGTTTCCACTGCCCTAGGCTATTCCTCATTGGCCTCTTCACACCAATCTTTCCATTTGAAACTCACACCAAACTCTTGCAAGAAGTCTTCCCTGGACCAGAGAAACTCTCTTCACACCCACAGAAAGAAAAGCGCCATTGCCCCCAGGTATCCAGTCTCCAGCTGCCCTCCCAGGCTCATGAGACTTCCCGGGGCTCAGCTTCCTTATCTGGAAAGCAAAGGCGCTGAACAACCTAGCCCCCAGTTGGATTTAGTAAATGCTTTTGTTTTATTTCAGATATTAATCCTGCTCTCAGATGGGAATCTGGGGCCACTGCACAACCCACAGGAACTGCCAAAGGCTGTTCAACCTCCTTACTGCTCTTTTCTTCACTTTTATTCTTCCTTGGAAAAAAAATACAATTAGTTAGCTTCAGTAATACTGGTAGAAGACATTGTGTGTTTAACACTGTGGGAAAAACCGTAGTAAATTGAGCCCATCTTTCACTCATCACTCTGGGAATAGCCATTTTTGAGGGGGAGAGGTAACTAAACACCTGCATATCTTTATATCCGCTCCTGTAATTAAATCAGAAAACAAACCTGTTGGCAAGAAATGCATCTTTAGGGGTGACTTCGCTTCCTTTCCTGTGCCTCTCCATCTCTCCTCACTTCTAGATCAAGTGATAGCTGCTCTGTATTTGAAATTCTGCTACATCCTGTCTCCTTAAACACCACTGGTCTCAAAATTTTCCAGTCAAACTATTGTCTCAAATACCTCTTTGCTCAATAAAGGGTAATAAAGAATAAAGATGGTGTTAAAGGGAGCCCTGAGTGGGGAGGAAAGAGAAATGAAGCGTTAGGTTAGCACCCAATGTATCTTAGGCCTTTCAGTAGTCACTTAGTAAGTGCTATTCAATAGATAATGATAGCAGTCTTACAAGGTAATCACTGTTATTCCATTTCATAGTTGCGAAAGTGGAGCCTCAAGGAAGTTAAATTGTCTGCTGTACGGTCCACTGTTGTACAGTTTTATTAGCCAAGTTAGACTTTAATCAAGTTCTCCTTGACTCCAAAACCTGTGCTTTTTTTTTAAAATTGAGGTATAGTTGATTTACAGCGTTGTGCTGTGTTAGTTTCAGGTGTACAGCAAAGTGATTCGGTATATATATATATATATATATTCTTTTTCAGATTATTTTCCATTATAGGTTATTACAAGATATTGAATATAGTTCCCTGTCTACATAGTTGGACTTTGTTGTTTACAAAGTCTGTCCTTAAAAAATTTTTTTGCTTTATTGATAATCCATGGCTGCTAAACAAATTACCACCAAATGCAGTTGCTTAAAACAACAAACATTTATTATCTCATGAGTCCTACCAGTCAAGAATCTGGGTGCTTCTGACTCAGGGTCTCTCACAAGGCTGCAGTCAAGGTGTCAACTAGGGGTTGCCAGCATCTCCAGGCTCACTCAAGTGGCTGTTGGCAGGGTTCAGGTTCTCGCTGGCTGTCGGCTGGAGACATGCCTTTTTGGCCATGAGGGCCTCTCCATAGGGCAGCTCATAACATGGCAGCTGGCTTCCCCCAGAGTGAGAGACAGAGAGTGAGAGAAAACCCCCAGGATGGAAGCCACAGTCTTTTTGTAACTTAATCTGGAGCTGACATCCTATTGCTTCTGCTGCGTTCTGTTCTGTAGAAGTGAGTCAATAAGTCCTTCCTATACTCAAAGGGAGGGGGCTACCCAAGGACATGAACACCAAGAGGTGGGGGCCGTTGGGGGCCTGGTAGAAATTATCTTTCTGAGCTCATTTTTATGTCTTTAAAAAATTTCTTGCTTTACAAAAACTATTTCTATTTAAGCCATCCCTTAAGTAAAACCAAGCATTCTGTGTTTAGCATCTCTCATGAACTTTTTTTTTTTACTGTAAAATTTTTAGGAGACAATTTCAGAGATGTTCACATGCAACTTTGAGCCAAGCAGTTCACAGTAAGAATGAAAGGGGTGTGTGTGTGTGTGTGTGTGTATAGGTATGTATGTGTATATGTGCATTTACATATATATAACAACTTACAAGTGCTCTTTTCATGCTGCTATAAAGTATAAAACACAATAAAACAATGAGAGCGACAAATAAACGACCGGGATGAGCAGCACCTGGCACAATGTCTATTACGTGTATACAAGCCCTATTTCGCAGCGATTTCTATAATGTTGCAATTTGGATGAGAATCAAAAGCAGCAGCTCAGTGACCACCTGACCCATGCTTTGTATGCATTTGTCCCCTCAGAAGTAATATCGTACTGATATTCAGAATTAGCCAAGAATGTTTACTGACCGTACACTAGGAACAGAGTCCTTCATTCTGGTGAACACTTGCTAAAGCTTTTTTTTTAATCCCCAAAGCTTTAGAATTCAATTGACAAGGCTGAACCTCCTAGGGCCTGACGGGGAATGGGAGGGTGGATGGACAGCAGGCCACTCGAACAAGGCCTTGGGGTCCCTGGTGGTTCTTGAGCAAGTGTCCTTGTCTGGAATGAGGTCTTACAACACCCACCCACCTGACAGGGCAAGTGTGAGGAAAGGCAGCGTGGCCAGGTGGTTTAGACCCATAGACTGAGAACCAGACTGGGTTCAGTTCCTGGCTCTGCCATTTACTGTGGGAAAACCTGTAACCTCTCTGCTCAGCTTCTCCATCTGAAAAATGGGCACCTACCTCACTGCACTGTTGGGAGGATTAAATGAGTTAATATGTGCAAAGCTCTTAGAATAGGATTTAGCCCTTGCTGTTAAGTCAATAAGGATAAATGAAGTCCTGTATGTAAAGCCTTTAGCACAGTTTCTAGCATAAGGTAAGGAAATCAATAAATTATTCTCAATTTTTTACTCTTTCATGTCTTCATCTGTGAAATGGGATAGTAATGCATGTCTTATAGAGTTCTTATGGACATAGAATAATGTATATAAAGCATCTGATGGTTTGTGAACCAAATAAGGATTTACTAAATGGTAGCTATTATTACTATGAATATTTGCAAGCAATTATAGAGCTACCAATATGTGGGAGCTGGGAATGCCAAATATTTCAGTGCAAAACCTCTCTCAAGCCAGGAGGCAAATATCTCAGCTCTCAGTGAGTGCTGTGCTCTGGGATTACTACAAGATGTTCCTTTTAGCCTGGGTAGTGCTTTCTGGAGTTCCTTGGGGGCTGTCTGTGTCCAGGGAATTGTAAGTCTGAGAATGGTTTCTTCTGGTTTCTGCTTGGTATTTTAATTGGCATATTAAATTTCTTATCTACTTCTCTTTTGTGTTTTTAATAATATCCCTTTGTGGTTACAGGCTGAGTGCAGAAAGACTGTATTAGAAAGAGCTGGTAGAGATAAATGCCATCCACACACTGAGAGCCTGTAGCTCTGGGATCATTTGGTTCCAAACAGGGAGCTGGCTGTCAACCCGGAGCTGTTTCTGGAGGGCCTCAATCATGGGGTAATGAGGAGGGGAGGCCTGAGGCACCCAAAGGCCCTGCTGAAATTCTCTAGCGCTGCTTTCTCGAGGATGGCCACTGTGCCTTCTCCCGACTGCTGAGAACCCCACTCTCTTAATGTCTCCAGCTTCTCCGTCAAGGCTGAGGGGGCTATCTCCTAGGTAGCACCAGCTTGGGTAGAAAAGAATGCCTCTCTCAAATGCATGGCCCTGTCTCTGACCCTGCAGATGATAACCACAAGCCAAGGGGAAAGAAAAGCATTTTAAAGCTAGTTCTGGGAAGGAGAGTGCCCCCTGACCTCCTCCCCAGAGCCAGAGCTCTGAGTATCAGACTGAAGGCAAACACAGCACAAGACAAGACAGTGGGGAGACACCACTTCGTGACTAACTGGCTTTAAGAACACAGAGTAAAGGAAAACACACAAACAACTCTAAAGCTTTGAAAATAAATACTACTAAGGGCCATGGATTGCTCATTCAGTTTCGTGTTTATTAGAAATACCAACCCCAGTGACCATCTCTGTCCCACCCGAATGCTGAGTTCATTAGGGTGGATCATCTCTAATGATCATCTGTAACCATATTTGGGAAATTTTACTTGCTTTTTTGGTCCCTCTTTCATTTTTCTTACCTGGAGGCTTCAGAGAAGTCTCGTCAGAGTTCACTTGGCAATATTTTATGGATCTTAAATCAAGTAAATTTCATCAAAGTCCTAACTTTCATCGCCTTTCAAGTGGTATTAGCTTGGCTTTAAACTCCTTAGTTAGAGAATCTCAGTGGCAAAGGGTAAGTTCCTGTTATCAACTCCCTGTTTGGGGATTAGTCCTGTGTTTTCATGTGGGATATAAACACATCCGGATAATTCTCCTGAGCTTCACTTGTTGAAATTTGACATTTGTCCTATCACTTAATTATGGCTTAGCTCCCAGAAGGCTTTGCTGGCACCTCTCAGACAGCCGCCGGCCCCTCCCCCACAACGCACACGCGCTCAGTCTGGTCCAAATCCTCTCTTTAGCTAAAAAAGAAAAAACAAAGCTGATAGCAAAATCCAGACTAGAAACCCTTTGTCTTGAAAGGCTATCTCAGCTTTGTTTGTTAACCACAGAGAGATCAGAAGGTCAGATCTGGGGTTTTTCAGTCTGGTTGGGTAGGGCTTCCAACCGCCTACCCCTCCATACCTCCTGCTCCCTCCAGCCCAATGTTTTAGCTTTCTGCACTGTTGACTTGTCTTACGGGGTTCCAGGAGCATCTTTTCCACGGAGCGTTTTCTACCTCCACTGCTGCTAAAACAGAAGCTGTTTCTCTCTTCCTTAGAACTCCACAGGTGGGTATAGAAACAGGAGACTGGAATCAGTAGAAAAGAACTGAGTGTGTATGTGTGTCCTTATGTGAGATATCTGCAACTTGAAAGGATCATCAGTCCATGTTATAGTCCTTGTTCTATCACCATAGAGTGTTTTCTCTCTGTGGGAAGTAACCAGCTGGGTGGTATTCAATAGGATGCTGGTTCAATAGCATGTAAAATGAGCTGTTCAGGAGAAAAGAAGTTCTTATGTGTAGCATTTGCTGATTTCCTTGGTTTATATACTCCTAGCCTGGTCGATTTCAAGATACCAATGTGAAGTCACTGAGCAAAGACTTGGGAAAAAATGCACATCACAGCTCTGCCAACTGTATGAGTCTGGTCCAGCACAGGGTGAGGGGAAGAGGCCAGGAAAGGTTTATAGAGCAAACAACCCTTGAGCTTGACTCTAGAAAGATGAGGAGGTGCTTTCTGAGTGGATATAAACATGGGGGAAGAAGGCAAGAGGCAAGTGTTTCTGGAAAAGAGCAAACAACTCAGGCTGATTCCTGAGTGTGTATGTGTGCACTTGTGCGTGTGGTGGGGTGTGTGTGGCAGGCGTGGACTGGGGGAGAGACTCCCTTCAGCAGGCCATCTGTGGCTCTAGCAGTGAGCCTCAGTCATCTCCCTAAGTCCCAGGATTAAGTGTAACATCCATAGTCTCTCAAAACTATTAGTTCCAAACCAGACAGAAGATCCTCTCCAGCTGGACTCCTTTCAAAGGAGAGTTGTTTCAAATAATCCTTTGGTTACAATAGTCAGTGTCTTAGTGAAACAGTCATTATTCTAGGAGCCAACATCAATACATTATTATTACAGAGAATGGTCACACAACAGGGCACAGCCCAGCCAAGGAAAAGGGAATTTCAGACTGAGAGGCGGTTAAAGGTCATGCTGTGATTTAGTCCGCATAGGAAATGGAGAAAGTTGAAAGGGGAAGAGTGATGCATTGATGTGCGTCAAAATAAGAGCTTTGTGTAACAAGAACTATTTCAGAGTAATCTAATTACCAACTGTCTCCATCACATTAGCTGCCCTCCAAAGGCTGCATTTCCTTTGCTGGATTTGAGAGCAATTCAAAGTATTGCTTCGAGGCAAGAAGTTTATGGTTCCAAACCTGAGCACTGATAGGTCTCATCTCTCTCAACGAAATCAACAAGTATTTACTGAGTGACATCTGGGCCCGCGATTCCAGGTTGCCCGTCTTCCTGGCACAGCACCCCGGGGCTCTGAATGCCCCCCTCCCACCTGCTCTCCCTGGCTTTTTCAGAAAGGAAAAAGGATGCCTTGAGAGACTTCTCATCAGCTCTTTCCACTTCTGCTTCTTGACCCACAGGGCAGGGTCCAGGGGTTAGGGATGCTCAGACCCTATTTTTCTCGCTTCTTTCTCTTTCATGAGGACTTTCATATTCTAGCTTCTGTAATTTGTTTAATTATTGTTTGTATAACTTAACTATATTTAAATATATAATTTAATATAGCTAGATATAAAAATGCTATAAATATAACTCTAACAAATTTAACTATATTTCGTAACACGGACGTGTTCTAGAGGCTTTTGGGTAATGGGTACTTTAAAAATGAACCAGAAAAAGTCACCACAAATCAGAAGCATAAATTGAGTTTCTCCCTTAAGCTCTTTTTTTTTTTAAAGTGAGTTTGCCTTTTTTTTTTTTTAAACTATGGGAAACACGCTGATTTTCTTACACAGGAAACTTTAACAATCCAATTACAGTGAATAGTAAAAATAGTTTCCTAGTGGGAATACGTTAAGGATATTGAAATAACCCCCCCCCCCAGTAGCACCAATTATCAGCTAAAAGTATATGGATAATCTGGACAGAAGAGCTCGAACAAGAGGCAGAAATAAGAATTTGGAAGTCATATATTACCAAAGTCATCATTTAGCTGCCTGGTCCTAGTGGCCTGCAGGATTCTTTCCATGTTGTTTAAATAGCATCGTATCAGGATAAACGTGAGATTAAGATTCATATCATCCTGCCACTGCTGTCGACAGATCAGCTTTTAAATGCTATTCCCCCTTCAGCTACTAAGTTGTTGCTCAGAAAATATCTGATAACCAAGAATGGCCGTCATAAGACATCCCTTCCCCAGCACAGTGAAGGGTAAGTTGTTGTAAAGGAAAATTATAACCATTTATATTAGGTAAATAAAGTTTTAAATTTTACAAAATTGGCTCAAAAGGAGTTTCTGAGGGAGTGGAAGGCAGCCCCTACTAGAAGCCCAGCTCGAGGGCTGGTTTCTTTATGAGATCATCCTTGTCATCTTGTTTCAATCATTTTAAGCCAACCCCCCATCACACAAGCATAGGGATGAAGTCATTCTCTAGCACTCTGACCACTGGAGCCAAGCCTCTTCCTTTCCCAGTGGTGGTCCAGGTCTCATCTCGCCCCATCTCAGTTGTCCTGGAGATACGGTAGCACCAAGTCTCAAGGGAGCTTTCCTTTGGGACGCAGCCCTCGGAGAGAGGAGACCACGTGGTACGGTGGGATAAGCAGAGTCATCAGAGGCCAGCTTCCTATCAGTTAACTGAGCTGGTGGGCTGTGAAACCCCTCTGAACCTCATCTGCAAAATAGAGTTAATAACACGTACCTTACAGATGGTTCAAAGGATTAAATGAAATAGGGAGAAAGCGCCTGGCACAGAGTAGAAGCCAGTCAACAGTGGGGGCTCTCATCTTATTTCAAAGCTACTCAAAATCCTCCCCAGAACTGAGTTTTTTCTTCTCCCCTATCAGAAACCTTTCCCCTACACCCAAAAAGAGAGAGGAGTGGCTGGTGTTGCCCCCACTGCTGTCAGCACAGGCAGGCCAACTACAAATAGAGGAAGAGGTTGAGGGCGAGGACTACCCCATGACTAGGAGCCACAGCAACCTTGGACAGCTGGCTCCTTCTGAGGCCCAAAGTCAGGTAGTAGGGCAGGAATCGCTTGCAGTGGACATGAGCTTAGCTCAGTAAAGAGGGGCCAGGTCTTATGCTCAGAGAGGACAGTTAGTCCTACCTCGACAGCAAGAGGCAAAAACATCCTGTAACTTTCTACCAGCTGGCTGGGCTGCAGAATGCTTGAGCTGTCCAAAACCGCCTATGCTATACACAGTGTACATTGCTGTTTGTCTGTCTGCCCGCTCATGTTTGTTTTCAGTGTCTTAGCAGATTGGCTCTGCATTCATGCTGCATGTTGTATTTGGCAAGAAGAGGTGTTTTAATATCCTTGCTTGACTAGAACCATCCCGAGGCTGATGAGTTCAGTTATTTTGAACAGGATAAAGGATTGCCTCAGGTTTCTCCATAATCATAGCATCGAACAGTTCAACTTTAAACTTGAGCTATCTACCTTGGGAAATACCTGCTAAAATAACCATATCTGGAGTAAGCCCTGCAGGTTCCTGGAGTTCTGACCAACTCTTGGGCAAACCATGCATGTCAAAACACACTTGATGACTTATCTGAGCTATAATCTGGGAAGCTGAAATTAACAGAGCATCCTTGTCCTTAGCCTGACCTTCCTCTGTATGTGTCTGTAGTCTAGTACCTTAAATGGGTAAGACCAGGGAAGATTTAACAATTACCTCATTCAAAGTTTCTGTGATTTATATTCAGTCCACAAAAAAAGTGTCCACACAGCCAAATGAAGTAAGGTTGAATTTATTCATTCATTCACAAATATTTTATTGCATCTCATTTATGCTGAACACTTTATAAGGCCTGGAGATACAAATGTGAATGGCCCAATCTCTGCCTGTAAGACTTATAGTCTAGCAGAAGAGGCAGTGTTCAGGATACGTGGAGGATCGGAATAAGGGGAGTGGCCAGTTCTGTGGAGACTGGAAATCAGGAAAGAGTTTGTGGAAAAAATGACTTTGTTCAGGATCAAGACTTCAAGAAGTCATTCTTAAAGGAACCCTCCTACACTGTTGGTGGGAATGTAAATTGGTGCAGCCACTATGGAGGACAGCATGGAGGTTTCTTAAAATACTAATAATAGAATTAACAATATGATCCAGAAATCCCACTCCTGGGCATATATCCAGAGAAAACTCTAATTTGAAAAGACACATGCACCCCAATGTTCATAGCAACACTATTTATAATAGCCAAGACATGGAAACAACCTAAATGTCCATCAACAGATGAATGGATAAAAAAGATGTGATATATATATATATATATAATGGAATATTACTCAGCCATAAAAAGAATGAAATCATGCCATTTGCAGCAACATGGATGGATGTAGAGATTATCATATTAAGTGAAGTCAGCCAGAGAAAGACAAATACCGTATCATATCACTTAGATGTGGAATCTTAAAAAAATGATACAAATTTTATTTACAAGCCAGAAATAGACTCAAGGCCATAGAAAACAAAGTATGGTTACCAAAGAGAAAAGGGCAGGGGAGGGATTAAATTAGGAGTTTGGAATAAATAGATACACATTACTATATATAAAATTAACAAAGACTACTTACTGTATAGCACAGGGAACTATGCTTAATTTCTTGTAATAACATACAATGGAAAAGAATCTGAAAAAAATATATATGTATGTATATGTATAGCTGAATTGCCTTGCTGTACACCTGAAACTAACATTGTAAATCAACTACACTACAACAAAAAATTAAATTAAAAAAAAGAGGAGTCTTTCTTGATTTCCAATACCCATCAAATTGACCATTCCCCTCATGAACTCAGGATTATCCATCAGCCAGTGATAATCAGTCCACACTGACAAATTTTCTGGCTTGAAGCATCCACATAGACTATGAGAATGACCCTAAGTTCACTAGCTAATTGTAGAGTCACTGCTTCTATGACATGTGTTCATCTCTTCAATCAGCAAAAGACATGCTGCTTTGACATTCGACAACCTTAATAGTTTTAGCCAATTCTGTTAAAGATTCATGTGATCAAACTCTATTAACAGAGGCATTGAGGAAAAAGAAATATATGAAATCAGGCCTTTTATTTAGAGCTACTGTCTTCTTAATAGTGAAAGTTTCAAAGTTGACTTTTAGTCCATACATGGTGACCCAAGGCAGCAAAAAGGCGGAACCATCATCACGCACGGATTCTGAACTAACCGTAGGTCTATGGGGAGCAACTAATAGTGGTATAAATATTCAGTATAGTAAATATCACAAACAGATGCTGAAATGAAATGACCGGGTTCATAACGTAACCAGTATTTATTGAATCGGCAATGTGCGTTCTGTGTAACTATTTGTTGGCAAAAACTCAGGGTAAATGACAGGTCAGACTGTTTTGGCATTGTCAGGTATTGTGCCATTGTGCACCATTTCTTTTTTTTTTTTTCCCCTCATTTCTTAAAACTAAAGTTTTAAACTTAAAAAAAAAAGTTGACTTTTAAAAAGATTTGAGCTGAAGATGAGCGGCCTGATAGCAAAGGCAAGGAGGGAACAAGAGAAATGGTCAGTATGAAGTCATTGACAATTAGCACGATTTCAGAGGCACTTTGCGTTTGCCCCCAAGTGTTTCCCATACCTTTACCTCCAAGTGATGATCGCCAGGCTTCTACTGGCAGACTCCTTTTTCTTTGTTACATGGTTCAATCCTATTTAAAATATAACTATCCTTCACGATGTATTTTATACATCTATCAGATTATTTCTTGAGACCAGCAGCACCATGGGTGAAAAAAGGGAGTGCTGCTAAGGTGGAAAGAGGGGAAGAAAAATGAATGAGATAGAGCCTGAGGGAACTCTTGCAAGTTTTTTTCACTTGTAATTTGCTAAAGGCCAGTCCTGTTCACAGTTTAGGAAAAAAAGAAAAATTTACAGATAAGAAATGATGCCCAATGTCTGAGATTTGTAAGATAGGTGAGTTTGATGGTTTCGATACTCAAGACCAAGATACCCAACCATTTTGCCCCTCGCTCAGCTGGAGGTCATATACAAGAGTTTCAGTCCAGAACCAATCAGATTGCAGTAGGCACCCAGTGCCAGGGCAGAATGTCACTTGCCCCGAGGTACTCTGAGAAAACAGCTGTAGTTCCTCAACAAGGACATTCAGGGTCGTATTTATCTTTTTTCTTTTCTTTTTTTTTTTTTCCAGTTTTATTGTAACATGCTATTCCTTGTCCTTAGATCTGATTGTTGTACAAAGCATCTCCTTTCTCAGTCCCCACCCACGGGCCAGTGCAGGCCTGCCAGGAAGCGGATGAGTCAGTGTCTCAGAGCCCCAGGCACAGTCGCCAAAGGAGCCTTCCATTCCTACCTGGCTAGAGTATTTGTGCCTGCACACATTCATTCAAAAGCATGGATTGAACACTCTTTGTGTAGCGTCCTGGACCTGCCCCGGGACAGGTATCAGAACAGTGCCAGACATAGTTCTGGTTTTGTTGTGCTTATAATTAGAGAGATAAGTCACAAATGAATGAAAGTTTGGGCCACAGTAGGAGGAAGTAGGGGACTCACTCTCCAAGGAGACCTATAGCAGGTCAGAAAAAGGAGAGATTCCTGTAGCTGGAGTGGTTATGCTCCTTGAGGGCAGGGACTAGGGCTAGTGTTCATAGTGTCCCCAGGGTCTATAACACCGTGGGTGCTCAATAAATATTTGTGGAATGAATGAGTAGATGGATGCATGGGTGGATAAATGGTGGACAAATGGCTATTGTGAAATACTTCATGAAAGAGGTCATTTTTGAAGGTTGGCTAGGCTTTTGATACAGAAAAAGGAGAGGGAAAATCAGAAAAAGTTCTTCTAAGGCTCCCCAGGGCATTCAGCAGGACGGGGATGCTGCCAAGATAAAGCGAGCATTCAGAAACCCTTGGCCAGTCCCAAGCCCTCAGGCAATGCCACAACTTTAACCTCTATCACCGTCAGTGGGCAGTAAGAACAGTGCCAGGCTACTAGAGTCCAAAAAAGTGAAAGTGGGAGATAAAAAGTAGAAAGGAAGCTTCTTGTTTGAAATACAACCTTTGTGCCACTGAGGGTGCCTTTCCACCAGCCACCCATCCATCTATGGGGCAGATCCGCACACATTGCCCATGTCCATGGTAACACTGAAGGGATCAGAGCCAACGTGTATCAATCACAAGCTGGGCAGAGCAGTCAGTGAGAAGACAGGGCTCCAACAGGTCACAACTTTCCCCATCCACTTCTGCCGGGCTCTACCGGGTTTGGCTTCTGGCCTGAAGCCTGACTTTCTTCCAAGATGAGCCTCTTGATTCCTATCCAGAGGCTCTTAATACCAAACTACTTAATATATCGAAGCACCGACAACAGTACCAGCCCCGTAGAAAGACCCACCCCGCTACTGGGTTTTGTGATTTATGGAGGCAGCAAGAGGAACTCAAGCTGAAGGCAGCCCCCATGTCCTCTTCTGTATTCCCAGCATCCAGCCAGTGCCTGACACATAGTAGGTCCTCAGCAAATGTTTGCAGAATGAAAGAGTAAGGCAGCTGTGGTTCCACAGTGCAGGTCAGCCTTCTGCTGGTCTTTCCCTGTCCTAAACCCTGGTTTAAATGGCTGGACTTCTGCCATTACTCTGCTCTATGACTAGGATGGGGATTCCTACCTTTCTCTTGTCTATCCGGGACTGCAGTCCCGCCCTAAGACCCAAGACTATTATCTGTTTCTTTCCTAGATGTCAAGTGTCTGATATTTCTCAGTATTTCTCAGATATTACTTTCTACCAATTACCTCTGGCCTCCATCATGCATAGGCCTTCAAAGACTGTTTCATGCCTCAGTGTTCTCATATTCTCGGTTCCTCTGTCACAAACTCTCCTTCACCTCATTAATTTCTACTCATGCTTCAAAGCTCATCTCAACTATCACCTCCTCCCAGAAGCCTACCCAGATCTGCCTACCCTATATAATGTTCCTTCTTTATGTAATGTATACATTCCTCCCTTAGCTTCCCATGACCTCCCGGGTGCATCTCCACCTACCACTACTAAGTTGCACTGCAATCACTGATCCACTCACCTGTTCTCCTTCTCCATGCTCTACTCTGAGCAAATGAAGGGCAGGGAATGTGTTTATCTTTCTATCCACATCATCTATAATAGTGTCTAGCCAAGTATTCAATAAAAGTCTGTTTAAAAAAAAATGAGTGAATGAATGAATGAATGAATGAGTGAATGACTTCTACCCATCAGGATAGCCTGAGCTTAGACCTGTTTCTGCTCTCCACCCTGGATGCCAAACGTTGCCTCTCACGCTGACCAGCCCCTTCCCTCAGTCCCTGTCATTCAAGTACCAGACTCTCTCACTTACCGCCCCTCCCATGATGAGTGCTTTGACTAGTCCTGTTATGGACTGTGTCCTGCTCTGTCCCGTGATAGGACACTTCGTTGAACATTGACCATGGTGGAGTCACACAGATGCACATTTCACTTTCATAATTTCAACTATATGCTCTCAGCTCCACTTATGGTTTTAGAATTTAATGATAATATTTTTCATACAGTTCGGCTCCTAAATATAAGCCATCTATTTCATTTGGCACAAAGAAACACTCATATGTTCCAACAGCAAAGAGAAAACTGTTAGATTTATTTAAAGATGGCAGACTCTGTTCTGTACTTTATGGAAAATTTAAGGGATTTTTTTTTTTGCCTATAAAAGGATAATTTTTGTCCATAAAATATTTTTACCTTGCACTCTGATTTTACTTTATTTTTTAAAAAATTTTATCTGTAGAGTTTAGTATTTTTCTCTAAGACAAGGATTCCTTTTTAAACATAATCATAGTACCGTCATAATACAAAGAAAACCAGTAATAATCCCTTAATATATCAAATATCCTATACTTGTTTTGTTTGTATTTATATATATAAATATATATGTATTGTATTTATATTTATATATATGTATATATATACACATACATGTATATATGTATATATATATAAGTTTGCTGTTTTAATTGGAATCTGAATAAAATCCATACCTTGCAATTAGCTAATACGTCTCTTAAATTTCTTTTAATCTGTAGAATTGTTCTCCATCGTTTTTTTTTTCTTTTTGATAGTTGCACCTTGTTGTTTTGTTGTTGCAGTAACTACGTTGTTAAATAACTTATAGTTTCCTGCAGTCTGGATTTTGGTGATTGCATCTTCATGGTGTTTGTTCTTAGCATGTTACCTTATTCCCTACATACCCTTTAAATTGGTAGTTAGATCTGGAGGCTTGATTAGCTTCAGATTTGATTTTTTTTTTGAAACCATTTCACAGGAAGTATTGTGTATTTCTATCAGGAGGTACAAAAATGTGGTTCTCTCCTTTTAATGATGTTAGCAGCCATTGATGATTGTTGTCTAGATCCATTATTTCATTAGGTTTTGCCAATTGGTGAAATTCTAATTCCAGCAGTCCTTCTTCATATATTAACTAGGATACTGCTAAAAGGCAAATTTTCCCTTACCTAACGTTTATTTATCTTAAGCTACCATTTATTTAGGATAAATACTTGACTGTTTTTTTTTTTAATTTCTGTTTCCAGTGGTTCTCTAATATTCTCTGAAGGTGATCAGGTAAAAAAATGAACTCATGAATTTAAACATATTTGATGCATTCCGTTCCATTGCGGTCATATTCTCTATTGATGCTCAGATCGTCCCCTCTTTACCCAAAGACTATTCAGTTAGCTCTCATGCCCTTTTGACGTGACCCCAGGAGCTAATAGCTACCACTGATTTTGGTATGACAAGATGTTTTGGGCTCACCTTGTACATTTCCTCTCCCAGAACTGGAATCAGGCATTTCTCCAAATTTCCTTCTAGTGGGAAATTGTTTATAGGCAAAATTTGAGCCCTCCAGGTGCTCAATGATATCGCTTTGCTCATTGCCTCCAGGTCTTTTTGGTGACCTAGAAATATCATGACTCCGAAGAGATACTTCCAGTTCAAACTCAAGATCACCAGGTTCTCTCTTATCCTTATTGCTCTTACTTCTGTGTTTCCTTTCTCTCACACCAAAAATCTTATTTTTAAATGACTCCACATTACTATTAATTTGCCTTGTCCCACTTTATACAATTTTAGAACAATAACAATATTAGAACAATAGATTATTGAAAATAGCTTTGGGGTATATGCTGTTAAAAATGTGCAGTTAAATTACTGAGCTTTACAGTCACTTGGAATAGTTTCAACCAACTAGGCACATCATTAGATTCATTTATTTCATTTTACTTTTGTTTTTAGAGATTATTTAAAAATTTTTCATTCTAGTTTATAATTATGTAAAACATTTACAAAGCTTCAAAGTCAAATTTACACCAGAAAAATGATTTTTTAAAGTCTAGCTTCTCTCCCTCTCCCCTATTCCCTCCCAATAAACAAAATTTAGAAATTTCATGACTTATTCTTCCAATTTTTATTTATTTATTTATTTATTTAACCAAATCATTATTTTTATTTCTTTACATTTTTTAATTGAATGAAGAATTCTTTAAATTCTACACTGCTTTACAGTTTTCAGAAGTTTCACAGACATGGTTTTATATAATCCAATAATAACCCTTTCTAATGTTTTAAATTTGAAATATGAATGTTTATGTATATGTATGTGTTCATGTGTGTGTGCGTTTGTGTATCCTCTATTCCTAGATGAAAGGTGGAATATTCTAGACACTTTTCTTCACCATGCCTTTCATCACTTAACAGTATATCCTGGAGATCATGCCACTGTAGCATAGTAACGTATGGAGAGAGTCCCCATTCCTTTACGCAGATGCATAGAGCCCCAGCTACTGAAATAGCGTAGTTTACTTAGTCTCCTAGAAATGGATATTTGGGTTGTTGCAGTCTTTTGCTACTAATAGTACTACAGTGGATTGCTTTGTGCAAATATCTTTTCATAGTTTTGCAGGTGTTTCTTTGGGAAAGATTTCTAGACGTAGATTGCAAGAATAAAGGATAAATGCACAAATAATTTTACTAGATCTTGCCAACTTCCCCTTCCTAGGGTTCAACCTTTTATATCTTCTCCACCAGCAATTTTTAAGAACACCTAATTCCCCATAGACTTGTCAACAGCCTTTGTTGCCAAACTTGAATTTTTGCCAATCTGATAGGTGAGAAATGATATTCCAGTGTGATTTCTCTTATCGTGGGCAAAGTTGAGCATTGTCCATAATACTTAAGAGCTATTTCCACCTTTTTTGCTCAACAGTCTCTATCTCTAACAGTCTGTTTTTTCTATAGGGCTATTGGCTTTTTTCTTCTCTATTTCTAGAAATGATTTTTATATATTATGAATATTAGCCATTAATCTGTGATGTAAGTTGCAAATATTTTTCTTGGTTTATCTCTTGTCTTTTATTTTACTTATGGTGTATTTTTCCATATAGAATTTTTTTAAAAATTATGTAATCACATTTGTCATTCTTGTCTCTTAACTATATTTAGATTAAGTTTTCACTACCTTCAGATTATTGAAATAACCTGTTTTATTTTTTGGTACTTGCATGTGTATGATCCATTTGGAATTTATCTTAATGAACAGTATGAGGGACGCATCCAAGTTTATTAGTGTCCATGTGACTATTCAATTATCCTAACACCACTTTTTAAAAAGTTAATCTTCCTCTCTGCTGATTTGAGATGCTAAGTTTATTGTATACCAAACATTCATAAGCAATTGGATCTATTTTTTCTTTTGTTTTATTATGTGCTAACATAAATCTATTTAATTATAAAGGCTTTATAGTATATGTTTTAGTGTCCAGTATGGCCCCAACTCAATATTCTTTTTTTAGGGTTATCCTATCTATTCATACTTATTTGCTCTTCAACTGAACTTTATAACTTAATTGTCTAGGTGGGTCTAGAAAATAACCTGAGAGCATTTTATTGGGATTGCATTACACGTATAAGTTAAATTGAGAGAACTGATATCTTTATAAAATTGAGTCTTTCTATCCAAGAACATGGTATATTTCCATTTCTTCAGGTCTATTTTTATATCATGATCTCTGAGTAAAGCTGAAGCCAAAGGCGTAACTATAGAACCCTTTGCTGAAGCTCGGAAATAATGTAGGCAGTGCCTAACCATTTAGAATAGTTTCTCAATATCTCAGGTGTGTGCCTCTCAGACCCTCTCTGTTGCGTAAGAGAGTATCTAAGATTCATCAGGATGTGTCTCTCAGTAGCCTCGTGAGGAGCCCAAGGAAAAGGAAGGATGATTTTGTGATTTGGAGGGACACCTTTTGTATAATGCGGTGAATTATAAATTGATACATAAGAAATGCACTAACATTTTAAAGAAATTATGCTAGGTTGGACTGAAAGGAACAAAGACAGTGTAAAATAAAGAGAGTCCTTCAGACTCCTCAACTTCCATGGGCAGGAAGCAGCCCAAACTACTCTTGCAAACGTGGATTCTCCTCATGGGAATGCAGAGATCACTGAGAGGGTGAAGCCAAGGTGATGGAGTACGGCCCCCAGACAGCAAGACAGCCCTAAGCAAGGAACTGGCGACGCGTGCCCAGCTAAATCTCAGGACTGCGATAGACTGGTGCCTGCCTTGTTTCCCCTTTTTGAACAGGAGTATCTATTGCAGCTCTTCCATGCCTGTCACACCGTTATACATCAGGTGTGGGATGGCGCGAGATAACTTGTCTCTTTGGTTCGGAAGTCTTCAAATTGCACGTGGACATGATTTAGATGACATGATATTGGATCTTGAAGGCTTGGGATAGGCCAAAGCAAATCCACTCTTACGACTGGACAACTCAGTGCTCCTGTCCTTCCAAGTGGACCGGGTCCCTTTTCTTTGTCTTTGTTTCAGGCCTTGTCTCCACACATGTTTCAGGGTTCTCGATTTGTTTTTTTTCAAACACATCATGTTCTTATTCTTTCATGCCATTTCTGACTATAGCTTCTCAAAATATGCTCCTCATTCCTCTGTCAAGCAAGATGGGGAGGTCAGGCCACATCAGTAACAGCAAGACTTTGAGCTGATGTTAGTCCTACGATGGGTACATCATTATCCTGGGAACAGCAGGTGAGCGTGCCCACACCTTGGACACCTCCCTCTCTTTTGATCGGTGCTGAAAAGAAGGGAAAGCACTGTGGCTTCATGTTTTATGTCTTTGTCTTCCCTTGCAGCTTCTGCCCCATCTATGTGGCCACTTTCAACAGGACTAAATGCAAATACTTTATTCTGACATGATCCCTTAGGAATCAAAGCAAAGTCTGATTCACTTAACTCAATCAATTGCTAGAATGTTCGCTTTGGAATCACACAGCTGATTTACATATGGTAAGTAAAACAAAAATTAGCAAATATTTTCTGAACTTGTAAAATGTTTTTAAGACACTCGGATGAGTCAGTGTTTAATCCTTTCTTCCATAAATAGGACAAAAGATCTTTGCCATGTTTTCCCTTAAGTAAATATATTTTAAAACTGTGCCTACACAGTGTTTCAATTTGCTTTCCAGCTGTCACTACAAATGGACGTAGCAGCTGGAATGAAGGATAACACATCACACCTCAACTTTGAATTTCCTGCCTTTTGTTTTCTTGAATCCTAGCCTTGATGTTGTTTAAATAGTGCTCTGTCTATTTAATTTCCTTTTTCTCTTCACAAAGACCAAACCATTTTTAAAAATCACCCCATCTTTCACAGTGGGTTATAAAAGTGTTCTTCAGCTGAAATTGAACTAGTCTCTTATTTAAACATGTAAATATGTATTTAGGCATTTTAATCCACTGTCATTTATTTTATTCATTGCCGGCTTGGGCAGAACTGTATTTGTGCACATTTTATCCACGTCACGTGCTTTGCAGTTAAAGATAACCCCGCTGATAGTGACTGCTAATTGTGTGCACAAATGGTTGGGCAAAGAACACGCATCTTCCAAGGTACATGTACACAAGTTCTGTTCTTCACTGTTTGCAGACTGTATCATTTACGACTCTCTGTGTTCATCTCAGATCCTCCCTAAAGGGTCACAGGTATGTGGCGTTACAAGGATACTGAGATATTATTTGGCCCAGCTACTCAAAAGAAGCAGGCACCCACCATTCTCTGGCCTCTCTTCCAGTGACATGACATTCAGCTCTTCAGAAAGGGAGCCCACTGCACTGCCATTTATCTCTAAGTATTAAAAATTTCTTCCTTCTATTGAGCCAAAGTTTTCTTTCTTCTAACCTCCACCTGTTGATAGCACCCTTTAGACCCACACAGAATGTGTACAAGGAAGTCTTAGGAGACAATTCTTACACCTTCTCTTTTTTTCTTCTCCAAATGAAAATTTCTCATTTCTTTCAGCAGTTCTTCACTCTCCTGATAACTGGCTCTCAACCCACATCAATGCGTCAACTTTTCTCTTTTGAGTAGTTCTTTTTTATAATTGAAGTAGAATTGATTTATAATATTATATTAGCTTCAGGTATACAGAGTAGTGATTCACTATTTTTATAGATTGGGAAAACTATACAGCTACATGTAAAAGAATGATATTAGAATGTATCCTTGTCCCATACACAAAAACAAACACAAAATGGATTAAAGACTTAAATAAGACAAGAAGTCATAAAACTCCTAGAACAGAACATAGGCAGAAAACTCCTTGGTATAAATCATAGCAGTATATTTTTGGATGCCTCCCAAGGCAAAAGAAATACAAGCAAAAATTAATAAATGTGACCTAATTAAACTTAAAAGCTTTTGCACAGCAAAGGAAACCACTGACAAAATGAAAAGACAACTTATCGAATGCAAGAAAATATTTGCAAATAATATGACCTATAAGGGGTTAATATCCAAAATATATAAACAGCTCATACAAATCAATATCAGGAAAATAAATAACCTGACTTTAAAATGGGCAGAAGACCTGAATAGACATTTTTCCAAAGAAACAAACAGATGGCCAACAAGCACAGCATCATGCTCACATCATTAATCATCAGAGAGATGCAAATCAAAACCACAGTGAGATACCACTTCACACCTGTCAGAATGGCTATTATCAAAGAGTCCAAATAACAAACGGAGAGTATGTGGAGAAAAGGGAACCCTCATACACTGTTGGTAGGAATGTAAACTGGTGCAGCCACTATGGAAAATAGTATGGAGGTTCCTTGAAAAACTAAAAATGTAGTTACCATGTGATCCACCAATCCCATCCCCGTTATATAGCTAAAAAAAAAATGAAAACACTAATTCAGAAAGATACATGCACCTCAATGTTCATTGCAGCATTATTTATAATAGCCAAGACATGGAAACAACCCAAATATCCATCAACAGATGAATGGATAAAAAAGATCTGACATATATAGATATAGATGTATACACACACATATACCCACAATGGAATATTACTCAGCCATAAAAAATGAAATTCTGCCATTTGCCACAATGTGGATGGACTTAGAAAGTATTGTGTCTAGTGGAATAAGTCAGACAGAGAAAGACAAACACTGTATGTTCTGACATATGTCTTTCGAGTAGTTCTTAAAACAACTCATGCAGTCTGGCCAGTGCAGTGATACAAAGGAACTTACACATTCCTTTCTTCTTCTTTCCTCTAATGTGGTCTTTCTAGTGACTTGCCAGTTTTGACAACCAAGTTGCTTTCTTGAACTCATAATTAACTTATATTTCAAAGTTTTGTGTGTTTTCATAAACGGTTAAGTCATATGCATTCCATTTAGTATTTTTACACTCGACTACTGGAACTAAAACATAGGACTTCGCATTTAAATCTCATCTTGTTTCTTTCTTCCTATTCGTTGTTCTGGAGTTATCTTTTGCCAATTGCATCAACAGACATATTGATTCTCTCTTCAAGCTTACTTTCAGCTGAAAAGCTACCAAGCATACCCTTTATGTCTTCATTTAAGCCATTGATGAAAACATTGCATAGGTTGGGGATCAGTATGGAAATCCTTGTCATGCCATTAAAGACTCCTTTCCCTCTGCAAGTTTGTATCAATCCATTAATCAACAAGACCCACTTAATGGTCCTTCAACCAGCTATCTCTGGCCTAACTTCTGTCCTGTTCAAAAAGGTTTAATGAGAGACTTTGTCAAATGCTTTACTCAAACGCTATGTCTAAACAGCGCTTTCTTGACATATGACTTAATATCCCCATCAAGAGTTAATTAGATGCCCTTCTAAGGCTTTGATGGTATACTATACTTACTCTGGTTTCTAGAAGAAAGTGCTCACCAGCAATATCAAGAGTAGAGTGACCTTGGTATTGGAAGAAGCTTCTTTTGAGATGAAGCAGGAGAATCTAGATTTTAGTGGCTGGAGGCAAGGCCAGAAGGTAAGCAAGTGGAAACAGCACGGACTGATAGTTCTCACCAAGGCTGACTGGCGAGAAGGCTAGACAGCGTAGAAAGTCAAGGAGTTTTTTGCTTGTTTTGTAGGATAGGCTTGATTTGCACATGGTTACCGGCTGGGGAGAGGACGCCAGTTGAAAGAAAAAGAATCTTCTGGAATTACAGAAGAGAAAGAGGATAACTAAGCAAGAACAGTACCCAAGAATAGTCAGGAGGTAGGAGGGGGCTCCAAGGGAAAAAAGAGGAACTTCTGTTCCTTACCAGTCTGACCTATCCTTGATGACAAGGGAAGTATGGTGCCTACCTTTGCGCATGGTGAATAAATGTGGAGACCATTTTCTAGGGTGGAAAGAAAAGGAGAAAAGATGATGTGAGTAGATGCTGGTAGATAAGGGGCAGCAAACGATGAGCTCCATGTTTTCTGTCACATAGGCAATGATGACATCTTCTGGTGGGGAACAGTCTAGGGTTGAACAGGGAGCTTGAGAGCAGCAGTTGAAGGGGAATCCAAAGGGCGCAGACCAGGATTAGTGTAAATATAATTGCTGGAATCAAGACAGGAGCTTATTATTCACAATTATACAATTAAATGCAAAATTATACAAATAAATGTATTCATTAAGCACCTATTATGTGCCAGGCACTGTTCTAGGTGCTGAAGATAGAGCCAAGAATAGAACAGACATTTTCCCTGCCTTCCCCAAGCTCACATTTTAGTGGAAGAGAAAATCAAGTAAACAGATACAGACAATTCTGATAGATGAAATTTTAGGAAAGAAGTTAGCACAGTGATGTAATAGATATTGACTAGGAGGTAGAAGAGAACACTATTTGGATACAAAGTGGTCAGGAAACCATCACTTAAAAAGTAGCATGTGAGTCAAATCCTGGAGCTGGGGGAAAGGCAGTGGTGTTCTGATGAATTGGCTCTCAAAAAAGAGAAAAATAAAGAAAGCTCTGATTTATAGCTTTGCTGATTTTCATAGTGTAAATACACCACACCTATTTCCAGATACTAATATGACATCACCGAATGCAGAGCTGGGAAGAAAGGTGCACATCTGGAACAGAGGAGAAAAACCAGAGATGGAGATACAATTTGCATGTCTTCTGCATCAAGATGGGGGGTGAACAGTGTGACTGGTTGGGATTGTGTAGAGAGAGTGTATTGATAGAGGAAAGATCAATCCCTGAAGAACTTAAGCATTTAGTGGTCAGCATTTGCTGACCAATGAAGTAATAGAGAAACAGGTCATTGTGCTGCCAGTAAAGCTGGGAGGAGGAAGTACTTCAAGAAGGAGGAGTAGTCAACCGTGTTGAATGCTGCCGAAAGGTCAAGTAATATGAAGACGGAGATGTGCCCAGAGGACAAAGCAACACGGAGGTCCTGGGTAGCCTTGATGAGAGACATTTCAGGGGCTGGTGATGCAGAATGAATGAGGGCAACAACACTGACTCTGACATGGCAAAGAAAAGCTGGCTTAGCCTGCTCCATCCCAGAGTCAGTCTCTCCTCTGGAGACGCTGGTGCAGTCCTCGGGGGAAGACAGCAGGAGGCCGACAGTCAGTCTCAGCACCACCCACTAAACAGCTGCACAATTCCAAGAAGCCAGGTAACACCTCTGGACCCTCATGTTCTCATCAATAAAATAAGTTGCGCTGAAATTCTATATACTCATTTATTCATTCTGCAAATAAGTATCAAGCAGCTATTTTATGACAGATCCTGGATAAGAAAAAGACCATGTCCTGCCCTTGAATAACTGTCTCTAGTTCACTGACCTGCATTATAAACTTCTCATGTGTATATATGTGGCTCACTTTCCCAATGGGATGGTGGGGTCCTTGAGGATGTATTTTTCTCCTCTTGGTGACCCCCACAGGGCCTAGTGCAATGCCCGGCATATATTGTGTAGTTAATATCAAGGTAATGAATATGCTGCTATACTATTAAAAATAATATTTATTAATTTCTGACTCATGTACAAATCCTGACTCTGCCCGTCATCATTTGGCAAATTACTATGGCAAATTATTTGGGCAAATTATTTTAAACTCTCTGTGCTCCAGTTTCCCTAACTATAAAAGGGGATAATAATAGTATCTACATTATAATATGCCATAAAGATTAAAATAGGTGCCTGGCACGTAATAAGCTATTAGTAGTAATCATATGTGCTCTCAGTAGAAAATTCAGAAAAATCAGAATTTATGAAGAAGTGAATTAACTTAGTCATGACTTCACAACTAGAGGTGACCATTGTTAATATTTTGACGTATGTCCTTCTCACTCTTCTCTTTGCATGATGCAAATAATTACACCCTAAACTCAAGTGGCTCAAATGGCAGTTCCACATGATGGTACTGTTGTTGAAAATATTGTGTAGAGCTCTTGTAATAATGCCTTTGATTTTCCCTTCCACAAAATAGAGTGACACTATGTTCATTCTATTCTGTTTCCAGAAATGTGCATATTAAAAGCTACCAGTTATTGAGTCTTTGCAGTTTGAGCATTTTGTGTACATTACCCTACTGACTCATCACAATGACCCACTGTGGGAGGTATTATCCCCATTTTATTGAAGAGGAAAAGAGAGTCAGAGAACATGGCGTTATTATCATTCATTAATATCCAGTTGTGCTCTCTTTCTGGGCTCACGTGAGTCATTATTCTCCGCCATACTGATATTAGTTGTGGCCATACCAATTTTGGTCAGTGAAGCATGGGTAGAAGTGATGAGTGTTACCTCTGGATGGGAACATATAATTCCCGATGCTTAAGTCTCCACCAGGCTTTCCTCAGCCACGGTGATCATGGAAACCAGCATGGATATGGAGACTTAATGCTGAGCTGTGTGCAGAGAGCAGCTGTGCTGGAGTGTTGCCAAACCTCAGTCAGACTTTGCCTGTGCAAGAAGTAAAGCTTTCTTGTTGCAAGCCACTGAAACGTTGAGACTGTTTGTTACCACAGCATAGCTTGACCTATCCTGACTAAGGCAGAGGACTTAAAAGACTCCCCAAGATTACAGAGCTTGTAATTAGAGCAGCCAGGATTTAGACTCAGATCTGTATGGAGCCCAGGTTCAATCATTTACCTAAGATGGGTCAGGCAAAGATTTTTGTGAGAGACGGAAAACAAACCTACTGTAACAATTACTATCATCAGCTTTCTTATGTCGCCTTGAATATGGTAATGATAGCATCGTCTTTGCAGTTGTATGGCATTTCTCCAGATCTGCACATGTTGGGGGAAAAATAAGCAAAACCTTACCAATTATGGTGGGATACGTGTTTCCAACATTGTGAGAGAATAAGGAAAAGTCATGTTAAATTTATGAAGCAAGGAGAGTTGGTGGCAAAGCTTGAAAAACAAGAAGCATCTGAATGAAATAGTGCAAATTTAAAACTTCTACCCAGCAAGAAGTTCCAATAATAAATCCTTCAGTGGAACCTCTGGGAGGCCAATCTAAGCCTCTTTGGGAAACAAAGGTGGTAAAACTGATAAGTCAGGCAGCTGGATAAAAGGCTTTGAAGACAGACATCACTGAACACTCAACCAGGATGAGTGGTTAAAACAGGCTGAAATAGACAGAATACAAAAGCAGTCATAGTTTTCAGATTATGACTGTTAAAACAGTATGAAGTCCTATAGTATATGATAAAACTATGACAGGAGCTCTGTAACTTGTAGGAAGAGTCCTGCACTACTGGCACCTGACTGCTGGGGTATCTTTTCCAAAACCTGTGGCAGAAGCCCTGTGGTTATTATCATTTGTCGATTTCATCCATCATGGTGGAAAGCACTGAGTTTGAATACAGTTCCTGAATTATTCAAAGAAATTAAAAACAGCATCTTTTAAGTGTCTCTAACCCTTCAGCACAACCTGATCAAAGCAGGCACTTCTTCAAGTCAGAGCATTAGTAACAAGGAAAAGAGATCTTTTTCTTAGGTCAGTAGACAAAGATGTAAATAGCTCCAGCTCCCCATTTCTTTATTCTCCCAGCTCTGATCCCAGGACAGGATATTGTCATGGTCCTTAGAGATGGGTGACAAATGAGGTGCTAATGGATCCCTTGGACTAAAGTTCAGATGCATGTGGGTTTTTGCCAAAGCTTTTGTCCAGAGAGAACCAAAGGAGCAGGAGTGGGTCTTGGTGCATCATCTGAGCAGAATGAATGTAGCATCAACTGCAGTAACCCGGGCTGTGACTAGGTTCTGGCATCTCCTGGCCCCTCATCAGCTCCACTGATGAGAAACAGGCCTCCCTTTCATGAGGTCGTCTCCACTGTGGCTCTTACATCAGAATCAGAGGTTTCATCAGTGCTGGCTTGATTGCCTTATCTGATATAAGCCATTTATATTCAAAAATTAAAGCATGTATGTGGTCAAGTTGTGCAGAGCATTACAAGGCTGTCTGTAATTTCCTGGCTAAACTAACACATACTCAAATGCTAAGCTTAAACATATTCAAAATAATGTTCACTCCACCTTTTCTCAACGGGAGACAATCATAATACTTCATAAGAAATTCCTCACAATGAAGAGGTGTTTTTGCCATCTTGATGAAGTCTCCTTCTGTGCAAGTAAAAAATATTTTACTCTCTCAACAGCCCTTCATATGGGTGTAAAGAGAACCCTACGTACCAGAGCGCTGTGCACAATTTTCTAGCTCTGCAGTCAGAAGCGCAGCTTTCAGTTTTGGTCCCACAGGATTCCAAGGACACAGAGCATGTTCCTAATTTATAGCCTGGTGATGTTCAATCCCCCCAGCAAAAAGTCAGAACTTACCTGTCGTCTGAGTTCTTATTCTTTCCAGTCTCAGCACTTCTCTGTACTGAAAGAATATCTCAATTTCTGTGCAGGCAGGGAGTCTATAAAGAATCCAAGCTCATTCAACAAACGTTTATTAAACACATTCTATGTGCTGGCCTTGTGCTAGATAAGTACGGCCCCAAATTCAAATCATACCTCTTGGCAAACATGTAGTCTGAACTTGGAGTTGGACAGAACCTGGCTGGAATGTTGGCTCTGCTTTTTACTGGTGGTGTGACTTTGTGCTAGAAACTTAATGTTCCCAAGCTTTTGTCCTCTCATCTGTAAATGTGGACAATAAAAGTAGCCATTTCACAGGTCATGTAAATATTTAATGATTGACATAGTGAGTTAGAACGATGCCTGACCCGTAAGATCTTATTATTCTTCTTCTCATCTTATGGAGAAACTGAAGACAAAAGAGGTGAAGTAATTGGCACATAGGAGCCAGAGCTTGAACTTAAACTAGGTTTTTCTGAAACCATGCTATGTCCTGCTTCTTCCTGAGAAGTGTCAGCATCTTAGAAGGCCCAGGTTTTTCCATCTCTCCACTTTGGCGCCCACAGTGGCTGTTTCATCTTAAGCCTGGCTCACAACACGACACAGTTATAGGATGGCTGTTATAGACGTTAGGACTGTACGCTTCCTTGCTCCCACCCTCTTGGGGAAACAATGATGGACCTTAGGTGTCTTTCGTTTAAGAGCAAGAAGAAGCTTTCCCAGGAAACCTCTCCTGGCATCGTTTTAGTCAGAACTGAGTCCCATGGCCATTGAGCCCATTGCTTATAAGGGGCATGGAGAGAGGTCCTTGGAGTTTGGGGGCCTTCGGGATTTTCAGGACGTTTCCTTCCTTCATTACTTACTTAATTATATTATTAAAACCTTTAAGATTGGGAAGACTTAAGTATGTTTAACAATGGATGGTTCAAGCTGTGATGTTAGATAATTGACTGTAACAGAGAAAGATGGTAAAATTGATAGAATAATGTTTCCAAGAATGCAGGAGGGGATAGGAGCCAAAGCGGGGACTGGCCTTAGGTAGGCGGACCCCTCCTCCTTTATAGCGGGAGACAAGGAGGAGCAGATGGGTCCCAGGCTGGCAGGTGACTCTAGCCACCATTGTTCCCTTCTGCAGTCTGAGCGGGGCACCACTGCGTGCTTTCAGCCTCATTTACTTCCACAGGGACAAGTTCTGCCAAGCCCTGCCAAGAAACTACCAAAAGGTGTGTCCTTATCCAGAGTGCCAGATTTCCTAGTTGGGTTTTTCCTATCCGGGTTGCACACCATAGAGCATACCTAAGAAGCGATTTGGTTTCCTCTTTGGATAATGCCACCTCATGGCAAGCTCTGGCTCTGCTTTGGGCCATGTGTCCCAAAGGTCTAGGCACAGGCTTGTGAGGTAAGATAAATGAATAAAGCTAGGAATGCCCCCTCCATACTTACCAAAGTTCTGTTAAGGAAAGCTATCACTCCCAAGACATGTATTCATTATAAAGAGAAAAACAGTAACTTTGCAGTGGAAAAATATGGTAGACACCTCTTAACCAACTGATCAAGGTTAACAATCACCAGTAATAAGACATACTGACTTCATGTACTTCCTGATATGCCAAACTCAGAGGGGCACATCATTCCTATGGTATTCATACCAAAAGCGCTTGCCACAACCTCATCATGAGAAGATGTCAGACCAACTCAGATCAAGAGCCATTCTACAGAAAAATGACCAGTAGTCTTTAGAACAGTTGAGGTTGTTCAAATGTCCTTCAAAGGAAGAATGCTTAAATAAACTGGGTTACATCGTGCCACGGAACACTCAGCAAGAAAAATGAACAAACAATTGATTAATGCAACAACTTGGATGGACCTCAAGGGGATTTTGCTGAGTGAAAAAAAAAAATCTTGAGAGGTCACATACTGTAAGAGTCTATTTATATGGCATTCTTGAAATGGCAAAACTATAGAGATAGAGAACAGAGTCATGGTTGCCAGGGGTTAGGGAGTGGGAGAGGAAGGGAGGTTACTGTGGCTCCCTCCCGTGCACCTCGAGGGGTCCTTGTGATGGAACAGTCTTTTGGCAGCGGTCACACAAATCCACGTGTGATAAAATTGCATAGCACTAAACACACACACACACACACACACACTCCCAGATATTCCTAAATCCATATAAAACTGGTGAAATCCGAATCAAGTCCATGGATTGCAGAAGCCAATTTCCTGATCGTGATTGTGTGCTATAGTTACACAAGATGCTGCCACTGAGGGGAAACCAGGTGAAGTGAACAGGGATCTCTCTGTATTATTTCTTACCAATGCCTATGAATCTACAGTTATCTCCAAATAAGAAGTTTTTAAAAGCATGTTAAGGCTGTAAAAGTCAAGGGAAGATTTAGGAGCAGCCCCAGATTAAAGGAGACCGAAGAGTCATCCTAACTAAATACAATATAAGAGCCTGGATTGCAGGCTGAGTCAGAAGAAGCACTAGAGCGGGGTAAAGTTTGCATTTGGTTCATGGTGCTGAACCAATGTTCACTTCTTAGTTTAGATCAATGTGTGATTGTTATATAAGATAGTAACTTTAGGGGAAGCTAGATGAAGAAAGCTCGCCGCTATTTTTGCAACTTTTTCTGTAAGTTTAGAGTAATTTCAAAATTTGAAAAACTCTACAAGTTCTATAAGGAAAAGTTCCCTTTATCTTATCTAATCAGAAATCTGATAACTGCCTTTTAAACATAAATTGGAAAACTAGCAAATTAGAGGAATTAAAATTTAAAAAAAAAAGGAAAACAAAAGGCAAATGTAATTTTGTAATATTTTACCAGTAAGTTTCTTCAAGTTTAAGACCATTAACCATAGCAGCTATGATATAAAAATCCTAGAGTTTAAATATCACATCAATACTACTTTTCTACTAGAGGAATCTCTACAATCCAGTCTGTTAAACTGGCCTGATCTGATACTTGTTTCTTAGAGCAAATTTCTCCACTGATGATTGTCCTGTGAGAAGCCATCTGCTGCTTCCCTCACCTTCCGTTTATGGTGGAGACCAGAGCTGGCCTTGGGGTTACTTTGGTTCCAAAGAACCCACCCACCATGACTCAACATGTTTTTCAACACGATTGGTTGGAATGGGAGAGATGCCACTACACCCCACGGTCTCAGTGTCACACTTTCAGGCCCGGGGACCTCAGAAGAATCAACAGTCCACCTAGCAGTGTGCACCCCGCAGGCCTGTTCTCCGGTTCAGCTTCTGCCATGTTCTAGGGCCAAGTCATCTAAACAAGCCAGGTTTTGCTGTGTGTGGACATTTTTTTTTTCCCTTCCTCTAAATAAGTATTTTTCCAAGCATGGAATTCAGAGGAGAGGTCACTTTTTCTGCATGGGAATCCGTCCGATTTCTTTTTATGGTCATTTCTATATCCAGAAGGTCCCAGGTCCAGTACACTATTGGACATTCTAGTGAAGCTCCTCTGAGCAAGCTTCCCTGGGTCACTTGCTGTCTTGTCACCTCAGATCTCATGCAGAGGCCACTCCCTTCCAGTTCCTTCAGTCCCTGGTTTTTCCACTCAAGTGGAAAAATAATAATCCTTCAGTTTCTTCTTTCAGCTCTTATCTGAATAGCTCTGGTCCAAAGCTGGATTGGTCTGGTTTTCGTCCATCTGACTGCAGAGGTTACAGCAAGATGGACAGAAGTTTGGACATAGCAGTCTGGGAAAACTTCTCCTATAAACCTGACTTGATACATCTGTCCTGCTGGCAACCAGAGGCCCACCAGGCGTCCAGCTGGCTCCTCGCCTCTTCCAAGAGGCTCAATCCGATGAGGAGCTCCCTAATATTCTTCACTCCGGCAGAAGCAAGTGTCTTGCCCAAGACAGCCCAGTGAGCTGGGCATATCACCAGCCCTGGTATACTCCAAGCAGTGTCCCACCCCAGCAGGCGCACAAGGATGACCCGGACATCCAGCAAGGGATGGATGACCATAGGACGAAGGACCAGACTGTGCCAGCCCTTACTGCTTTCAGAACAACAGCTGCCTAAAAACACACACAAAAAAGCCCCCACTTTCGTATGTCCAGTTCCGCGAGATGAACCAATAGAGCATAAAGCTAAGTTCCCGATGTCCAGACTCCTGAGTTCATGTTTATTATCACACATGAGATCCAGCCTAGAACATCAGGTACTTCATTTTCAAGCCAAAGTTGTCCAGCACAAACAACTGTAAAGAAAATCTGCCACTCCACCCAAACCTCACCGGTATGACGCTCTCCCCTTCTAGAATGTTAAGGAAATCCAAGGCACTGAAACCTCGGGGGGCGGGGCTGCCCAGGCCTTTACCCATGAGAGAGAAGGGGAAATACTCAAGGCCAGGGAAGGGACTGGGTGCTATGTCAGGCCTCCATCAAGGGTCTCTGTACCTTTGGCACTGCTGCTCAGTAGAGAGGGTCCCTAGGCTCCCCGCATGCATCCGGGGAGCAGGCTGAACTCATCCCACTGGCAGGCGGCGACACTGTCACACGGCTGGACTCGGCTCCCTCCCTAAGGGAGTGTGCTCACAGCACAGCCTTCAGCCACAGCCTCAGGTGCCCAGCAGCCCCGGGAGGGGACCAGCCACTTCTCGAGGTACCTTCTGATGCCTCCAGAAGGTCCTCGAAGGAGGGGCTCCGGGCTCCGGCTGCCATGGACACTGTAGGTGGGGGAGTCATCCGTGGAGCTCCGTGACATTTCCTTTCTGTTTTTTCTTTATATTTTAGCGGAATTCTGTGGCCCAGACTCGGCTTCAGACTCTATGCTCTCAGAGTCAGCTCAAGTACAAAGCAGGGAAAAAAAGAGAGAAAGTAGTGGGAAAAATTAGATTCTTGATTTGTGTCCAGATGGTTCTGGACGAAAATAGACTCAGAGATTCTCACTGCAAACTTGCCTCTGGTATGAAGCTCCCCTCCCCTCTTCATTTAAGGTCTTCTTGGTAGAAGAGGGAACGGGGATGGGAAAACACTGGGAACATTCATTTTTCTTTTTCCCAGCCGTATATTAAAAGGCTGCACAGGTTCCAGTTGAGGACTCTGTGGAACACCAGGAGTCACCCCACACGCAGCGGCCTGGGGTGATGCGATTTTCACCAACTTGAAAGAGCCCCTTGGGGCCAGCCTGCAGGCAGGACGGGGCTGGTGTGCTCTGCAAGCGGCAGCAGCCGGATGCAGGGAAGGGCCCCAGAGCCCTCCCCAGGCTCCATGTTCAAGGAACTCAAAAGGGGAAAGGCCGCACACAGGCCTCGGCTCTGGGCCCTGGAGGGAGCAACAAGGCTTTATCCTGCCCATTCTCCTTCCCTTCAGGGAGATGCTCACAGGACCGTGGCGCCTGCTGGAGACCCAGCAAAAAGCAGAGGGCATGCAGTCCCTTTTGAGGATAGCATGGGGGGAGCCTTGATGGGGTCCACCTGTCAGAAACAGAAAACCTGACAGATTTAATGGCTCACCTCAGGATCCCTAGGGCATGAACTTGACAACAAGACCCAAGTGACCCCAGGTCCCACTTGGCCAGACAGAGGCCATGCCCTGCTGTTCTCTCACTCCTCAAATCATTCCCAATCATTCCGCTGATGCGCAGAGGGAGCCTGGCGTCCATCAGCCGCCACCCAGGGCGGCCATCCTAAAGTCCAGGACCTCCTCCACCAAGGCAGCCCAGTGGCAGTCGGTCAGATGCCAATGAAGTGAGTAGTGGCCAGATGGAAGGTGCTTTTTTTAAATGCAGCTTTTGCACAATTGGGTTTCCTTCCTCATGTTTAAACTGCCTTAGAGGACAAGCAGACTCAGTGTGTCCGTCCTTGGTTCCGGGTGCCAGGGCTGGGCGAGGGAGGAGCCAAAGAGACGGCAGAGACGGGGCCAAGCAGATGCCGGAAGCAAGAAGCAGCAGACGGTCCGTGAAGGTCGGGGGCAAGGTGAGCATCAGATCTCAGGCTCTGCTCCCGCCAGACTCCATGGCAGGCAGATGCTGTAGGCGAAGCACAGCCCGGAACGTCTCCTCAGGCCCTGGGTTCAGGTGCCAGGACCTCTTTATGGTTTGCCTGGGGCCACCTCTGGGTTCAGCCCTGATGTCTTTTTTCAGAGCTTGAGGGTTTGAACTAAGATTTTCAACTTTCCTAACTCCTTTTACCTGTACATTAGGTGTTTTCTCAATTTCAAATCAGCATTAGGGGAAACCTTAAGGCAATGGGCTTGAATAGAGAATAATGATAGTATTTTACATTTTTACTGTTATTTATACTTAACAAGTCACTTTCATGTCTCTTCTTTCCTGTGGGTTTCAGAATTACCCACTGAGGCCGAAAGGAAATGACTGGACTCCATTAAGCTCCTTGAAGGCCTAGACTGTTCTGTTCATCGCTGTAAGTAACCTAAGTACTTGATATGCTGCCTGCTGCAGAGCAGATACTCAACTAAATATTTGCTCAATAAAGGGGTGGATGGATGGATGGGTGGATGGATGGGTGGATGGATGGTTGGGTGGATGGATGGATGGGTGGGTGGATGGCTGGAATTTGCTCTGTTTTTCAAGCTGGATTCTATTCCCAATTCTACATACTAGTGTGTGACTTTGTCCAAATCGCTAAACCTTTTTCCCTCACCTTTAAAATAGCAATAATGATATCATGTCTGCTGCCACAGTGTCACAGAGATTGGGAGCAGAGCCAGGGCTTGAACTAGGGTCTCCTGATTCCTGGTCCATTGTTTGTTCCATTGCTTTATGGGGTGGAGGGGAGGAAACTACTGCACGTTTATCTGTCGAGCTGTGTTTTAGGGACTTCAAAATCCTCATAACAGCTCTGTAAGTTAAGTGCTATTATTATTCCCAATTTACAGATAAAGCAACTAAGACTCAGAGAAGTTAAGTGACTTGCTAAAGGTTCCACAGGGGAGTTGGGATTGGCACCCAGGCCTATCCGACCTCAAAATCCAATTTTTCCACCATCTGCCGTATTTTTTCTCAGCTCACACCAAATCCACAGTTGGAGAACTCCCAGCTTCCCTATCCACCCTGGAAACCAGACTGGCAATGTCTGCCTGAGACTCCAGCACTGCAGTGGAAGCAGCCACCTGTGCAGTTGCCAGTTTTAACTGTTGACCAATATATACAAACAACTCTGCAAAGTTGGAATATCTTGGCCAAAAGCATGGTTATCCACTACCACTTCCTAGATCAGCAAATTGCTCTCTGGTGGCCCAGAATTTTTATTCCACCCAGTCTGAAAAACAGAAGGTAATGGTAACCTTTATGAGACTGGTCCTATGGAAGCATTTATGGCCCTAGATAAATACAAAGTGTATGAAGATTTATTGCGGAGGTCACAGAGTAGGAAAACCGAGAGGAAAATGAAAACAGAACTTAGTCTTTTCAAGCCTTTTTATCTGAGTAATTGGTTGAGTTCACTTCCAGCTAGGAAGCAGGTGTACAAAGCAACTTAGGATTCAAAATTCTGATGCAGAATGTTCCAATATGGGGCACACCTGTGCTCGGGAGGAGGTGAAGGAAAGTGGGGTGGAGGAGGAAGAAACAGCTTTAATCCTGGAGCAAATGAAAACTCTTACTGGTTGGGGCTTGAATACATATGTTTCCAAGATGTATTTCTTTATCAGTTAAGGCTCAACTACAAGTGATTAAGAGCAAAATCAGTCTACAGCAAAACATTGATTTATAGGTCCACACAAGTCTAGAGTCTGGTTGTTACAGACTTAATGTCTGTGTCCCCCAGATGCATATGTTAAAACCTTCATCCTCATTGTAATGGTATTTGGAGGTAGCGCCTTTGAGGCTAATTAGGTTTAGATAAGATCATGAGGGTAGGGTCCTCATGTGGAGAACAGGGCCTTTATAGGAGATCAGAGAGCTCTCTCTCGCCATGTGAGGATGCAGCAAGAAGGCAGCCATGTGCAAGCCAGGAAGAGAACTCTCACCAGACCCCGACCATGCTGGCACCCTGACTTTGGACTTCTAGCTTCCAGAACTGTGAGAAACGAAATTCTATTGTTTAAGCCACCCAGTCTGTGGTATCTTGTCACAGCAGCCCCAGCTGGCAAGGACACGGGTCTCGCTTCAGGCCTGGCTGGCTGCAGGGTTTTGGAGCTGTCATTATTACCTTGTTTCTCTCTCCCAGTATCTTGGTTCTCCTTACTCTCTCAAGGCCCCGTTCTCAGAATAGCTCAGGCCCCCATGAAACAAAACTGGCAGCCAGGTTCAAGTTGGAAGGCATCTCCTTCTATCCCAGAATTCCCAGCAAAGTCCCACTGCCTTTCACTGGCTCTGATGGGGCCACATGCCTACTCCTGAACCAGTCTCTGCGGCCAGGGAATGTGGCATGCTGATTGCCTTTGGCCTGGGCCACGGGCTTCATCCTGATTCTTTGGGCCTAGCCCCGCCCAAAGAACACAGACTGAGGTGGGGGTGCTGAAGACACAAAGAGCACATGCTCAAAAATCGGTTAGCGGAGCCTGGATAGGGGTCAGGCCAGACCTCAGAAACAAACCTCCAGGACCAAGAACAGAAGGATTCAGCCAGGGAGCAGATAAATACCAGCAAAGAAAAGGCTGTGACTTGTCTCAGCAACCTTGTACACTGAGTTTACTATTAAGCTGTGCGATGTTTTACCCCAAATAGTAAGTTAAAAGGCAGAGTTTGTTAGAATGAAAATTCGTAACTTACGCATCTTAAACTCTGAAATTCAGTTCACAGGGCCCTGCAGAAGAGCTGATTTATCCTATAGAAGTGTTTTCTAATGCAGTCATTATAGATGTGGCTCACTTTTCGCTGTGCGTTTATTCCTGAAATAGGACATATTAAACTGATTTTTTTTCAAATTTGAAACACTTAAAAGAGCATTGCAAAATGCTTCTATGGTGTGAGAAACCTCCCTAATTTTCTCTGTAAGTTTGGATCATGGCCTATTGGGTTTTTGTAAAGTGAGGCCTCGTTAAACACACACACACACACACACACACAAACACACACACACACCCCTTACTCCAAAATCTGCAGACCACATAGCAGTATCTGCAGAAGGATCCTAAAAAAAAACACTTTTCCCAACAATCTTCTTCCATATGAGTCCATCCTCGTAGGACTAAATCTCTTTAAATTCACTTCCCCAGACTGTGTTCCTCCCTGGACAACAAATTCCATAAACAAATGGCCCTTCAGTGATTTGACAGCAGAAAGACTCCAGGAGCCAATGGTCCCAGAGCCAACAAACAAAATTCTGTTTCGATACAATTTCCGTTGGGTCAGAGGTCAGGCCTCTGTGTATCTCCACGCTACCAATTAGCATGACATTTGGGCTAAGTTAAACAGCTCTCACTGGCAGCTTCTACACCACTGGGGGGCCATCAGGACAGATTCCAAAGTAGGCATATATTGTGCATGGATTGTTCTGATTTGTTGATTTGGAAATTTTATTTGAACTGCTGATAAAAGCTGATATTTCATCAGTACTGGAACTACAGTTGTGCTTATTAGGAATTTTCTCTTGAATAGGCTGGGAACTCAGAGGCTTCCTTCAGCCAGAGGCATGTGTGGCCATCTTTTAAGAACCCTCTCTTCCAGCTGAAAATGAATTTATGAATGCGATCGTGACATAAACATCTGAAAGTAGGGCAACAAGGGACACAGCTTCTGCCTTTGGTAAGAGGCTCTTTTTCAAACGTAAAAGACGGGGGAGGGCAGATGGCAAAGGACTTGGAAGTGCTTGTTGGTCCTATTTCACCCTCCCTCGCTACCCTCTCAGGAGGGAAGCAGAGTGCGCGTCTTTCCTGGAGGGAGCAGGTCACTCTCACCCTAGTGTTTCACGGGGCACTTGGGTCTCACCCCGCCCCCTCCCCCCGCCTCCAGAGCAGCTCTCCCAGGTGCTCTCCTGATGCTGAAGCTCTTTCCACGGCAGCCACACTGCTCGGTTCCTCAAGTTCGGAGGCAATGGTTCTGGGAAATGTTAGCTTAAACTTCTAAGCATCCACATTAGTGATGTCAGAGCCTTTCCTGAGAGGTGGTATGGATGATATCACACACCCATCATTGGAGCTCTCTCATTGAATCCATACCTGCAACTTTATAGACAGGCATAGTATTATTAATCTTACCAATGAGGAAGCTGACACTGAAAACCAAGATAAGGAACTTGCCTGGGTCCCACAAGCTTTTGTGCAGCAAAGGGGTTGGAAAGGAAATAGAAAAGTATGAGGACAGGAAGCCTCACCTGCTTCACAATTGTTCCTCAGGTCAGGCCCCCAGCAGTCTTTCCGTTTTCTCAGTAAGAAAATGGGGCCAGAACAGGCATGGGGTGGGATGAGGGTGGGGTACCCCGCAAGGAAGGTCCAGCCACGTACCCATCTGAGCAAACATGTCCTCTATCATGTTCCCGTACCAGGTTTTGAGATAGAAAAGAAAGGAATCGTGGGCTTCTCCCTTCTTATCTCCTGTCAATTATGAACATGCTCCCCATCTCACTGACTTTTTACACATGGGGGAGGTTGGGAGCAGCAGCAAACAGGAAAGAGATGCCCCACCGGCCCCGCACAGCATCAGATGCTGGAAACAGAATCGAGTCTAGAACTAAGATTCACGGTGACTGAACTCTCCCTGGGTCTCCACTCACAGCTATACCCTCCAAGACTGCCACGTGTAGTATATTTAAGACCATGAACCACCCTCACGTGTCTTCACTGCCAGGAATTTTCTCTCCGTATCTACACTGTGCTTTGCAATCCTAAGCCAGTCCCACCACAGAAAGCTTGCGTACATCCTAGAGGGGACAGATCAGGAAATCGCTAATGTTGCCCTGAGTTCCCTCAGGCGGCTGACCCACCTGGGAAGGTCTGATAACTGGACGGAAAAGCGCTACATCCTCAGAATCCAGATGCTCCTTATTAAGACATTTCAAGTTCATGCTGCTGAACTAATGTGTCCAGTTTCAAGGGGAGAAAGAGGCTCTGACAGCTCTCTGCAACTTCCCACACTCCGAGGGATGAAAGCTCCCTGCCACGGACTGCAGAGGATCTGAGCAGTCTGACTTCTACTCCGTGAGTGTCCGAACCTGGTGACTCATTCGTCAGACAACCCTCTGTTGAGCTCCTACTGTGTACCTGGCCCAGCGATGGCGGCCGGGCCTTCAGAGCTCCCCACAGGGACACACCAGAGACAAATCACGACAATGGCAAGTGACCAATTTGCAGTAGGAACAGACACGTCCGGCACTGCGGGAGCAGGGTACAGGGTTCGAGGCCACAAGTGAGGCTGACCGGTGATGAAGTGTTCGCCTTTACAGAGCAGCTCAGTTTTCTTCTGCGCTCTGCGCTCCAGGGTCCATTTTTGCCAGATTCAAAGAGCAGCAAGATACTTCCTGGGCAAATGAAGCCACGCCACCCGCCACACATCATTACATCCACGGAAGTCCTGAGCAGGGCTGGATGCAGGCGTTTTAGGGACCCTGAACCTGTGCAGTCTGGCCCGGCAGGGGGAGCTGGCCCTGTGGATGGCCTGCCCACGTTGAGGCCTGAGGACCTTGGGGCCAGGGTAGCGGGAGTGCTGGGCGGCTTGCCCGGCGGGGCAGCTGCTCAAGTGGTTGCTCTCTCGTTCGTGCAACCAATGTTCATGCTGCGCCTATTGTTACCCAGCACTGCTCTGGACCCAGTGCTGAAAAAGGACAAAAATCACCGCCCTGTGGAGCTGACGGCCCGTGGCAGGCAATCGGACAACTGATAAAAGTGGCAAGTGCTTCAGTAAGTAAGTAAGTAAATAAATAAATAAATAAAACAAAAAATGAAAAAGCATCTATCTATGTATATATGTGTATAACTGAAATACTATGCTGTACCAGAAACTAACACAACATTGTCAATCAACCATACTTCAATAATAAAAGACTAGCAAATGCTGTTGCTGTGTGCCAGTCCCTGTTCTAAGGGCTTTCATATTTTTCATCTTCGTCACCACTCCCTGTGGTAGACACTAGTTAGCGTGAACCAGCACTTACAGACAAGGAAAGTGAGGCACAGAGAGGGCAGGTAACCTCCCCCAGGTCACCAGCTAGGAAGTGGAGGAGTCTTGGGTTTGAGCCTCAGTGATACAGAGCCCATGCTTTCAACAGTCACATTCTGCCATAAAATACATGTCAATTATGTGCCATGTTAGGGGGTGATAAGTTCAGGAGGAAAAACTAACAGGGAAGCAGGACAGGAAGTGCTGGAATGTCTGCGTGAGAGAGGGTGGTTTATATTTTTAATTACGGTGCCCGGGAAAATCCTCAGTATGAAGGGAGCACTTGAGCAAAGACTTGGAAGAAGTGAGGAAGTGAGTTTTTGAGGGAGAGCACTCTGAGGAACAGGCAGCAAGTGCAAAGGCCCTGAGGAGGAGTAGAGGTTCTGCACCCAATTTCAGTGTAGGAGTTGGCGGGGGGGTGGGGGGCTTTTCACACCACCAAGTCATCTCTGACACCAGCTGGGTGTTCTACAATTCAACTCAATTCTGACACTATCAACGCAGAGAGAGCAACAGAATCCACAGGTTAAGGGTTCGTGTCTACAGAATTACCACCGCCACCAACTCCACTCCACTTCAGATGCCAAGCCCAAATCCAGGTTGTCACCTATGCTTCTGACCAACCACCTATAGACTGGAGAGTCCAATGACCCCTTCCTTGAGTTTAATTAATTAAATTAATTGTGAGCCAGAGAGGCTCACAAAACTCAGAAACATTTTATCTACTGGATTACTGGTTTATTATAAAAGCATGTAATTCAGGAACAGCCAAATGGAAGAGATTCCCAGGACAAAATATAAAGAGAGGGTGTGAAGCCTTCACATCCCGTCCTAGTGCACCACTTTCCCAGATCTCCAGGTGTTCACCAATCTGAAAGCTGCTCTCTGAGCCCATCCTTTTGGGTCGTCATGGACTCATCATTATATAGATGTGACTGATTAATCATTGGCTACTGGCAATTGATTCAACCTCCAGCCCCTCTCCCCTCTGCAGAGGTCAGGTGGTAGGGCTAAAAGTCCCAACCCTCTAATTACGAGGTTGGTCCTCACATGTGGTCCAAAGGCCATCTCCTTAATGAAACATGAGACTCTCATAATAGGCAGTTCCAAGGAGCTCTGTGCTAGAAACGAGTTGAGGACCAAATATATATTTCTTATTATAAGACACAAAATCTCAGGGAGCCTGCCTGGAGTGTAGAGTGGCCAGAGTGAAGGGAGAGAGGGAAGTGGAAGGAGATAAGACAGACAGAGGTAGTGGGGTTGGGGGGTTGTGCCATGTGGGGCGGTGGAGAGTGTGATGAAGACATGGGGTATTTTCTGAGTTAGATAAGAGCAGTGGCAGTCATGATTTCCGCTATGTATTTCCCACCTTCTGCCTTCGGACCTCACGATAGGATTGCTGTCCCTTGTCCCGTTGAAGCTAGGTGTAGCCATGTGACTTTCTCAGTCAACAAAATGGAAGCAGAGGGCATGTGGTCACTTTGAGGCAGAAACGCTGGATGAGAAATAAGCTTTGCTGGGTTAAGCCACTTCGATTTTGGTGTCATTTGTTACCTCCGCATAACTTAGCCCAAACTGATGAATACAGATTCCAAGAGGGAGTATGAGGGTGTTTTCGATCATCACTAATATTGGAAATAATGAAAAGTGATCAGATTCTAGATACATTGAGTTGAATGTGCTAGTGAATTTGCTCATGAATTGGATATTGGGTGGAAGAGAAAGGAATCCAAGATGTCCTCAAGTTTCCTGGTATGGGCAACGAAAAGGACAAAAAAGCCCTCAACCCTCCAAACCACCCACTTCGTGAAACACACACACACACACACACACACACACACATACACTTTTCAAAAAAAGAACCCTGCTTTTCATTCGGCAGGCAGAATGCCTGAAATTTCACCATTAAGGAGTCATTCCTCTTGGATAAGCATTGCCCTTTCGGGCAGCTTATTTTAAAATTAAAATACCCACAAAAGCAGTTGTTTAATGTGGATGGATTTATTTTAGCCACTCAAAGACATCCTTGAAATCATCTAGTTCAAGCCTCTTATTTCATTTGAAGGAACCAGAGCCCCAAAAGGTAAATAATGTTGCCCAAGGTCATGTAGAAAATTAAAGTCCAGCTGAGAGTCCAAGAGAAGAACTGACTCCCAGTGCCCTGCTTTCTCCCTGGCCTCTTGTCCAGCCTGGGCAGGAGGGTGGGGTCGGGTGCTCCTGGCCAAGAACAGGCCTTGGAGAGGATGCAGGGAAAAGCAGGGGAGCCATGTAAAGGAGCATCACCTTCTTCACTATTTTGTGTGGACCAGTCCCAAGCAGGACTCGGGAGCATCTTCCTTCAATGTTGCAAATCCTTCCATCATGCTAACCTTGACTCGGTTGGTCCTGAGCCAAAAACCAAAGCTGAGAAGAAAAATTATTAAAAGGAACTGAAAAAAAAATGCATCCCGTTCAACTTTGTGATTGTGTCTGACGCTTAGCAAGCATGGAGCCCATTCAAGTCCCTTCTCCCCTCCGTCCTGTTAGATGTCTTCCTGCCCTGCCAGCTTTGTGCCACTCTTCCTGCAAAGCATTCTGTGAGCTGCTCCCCATGGGCCGGGTGCAGCTAAAAACAGACAGCGCCAACACTCCTCTTAGCATCCTAGCACACTGTACCCTGGCACCCTAACTAGAATCATTTGATTCTGCATTTTTACGTCAGGCTTTAAATTTGCAAAGCGCCTGACTGTAATTTTTATTAGATTTTTTATTATTAGTTGTACCTTTTAAAACAGCTATTTGAACCCATTAATACTGAAATTCCTCTCTGACTTTTGCAAATCTTGGACAGTGGCCATTTGTAGTGACTTTTGTCTTAGACCTACTCTGGGGTGTAGGGAAGCCAAACAACATTTTTAGGTAGTTAGCGACCGGCAATTTCCCATGAGTGGCAGAGTAGGGAGAGGTAACAAGGAGTTTTAGACCAGAATCTCATCCTCTAGGAAGGAAGGAAAGAATAACCCAAAGAGCAAAATACTGCCGAAGAGATTCACAGGCTTCAAGGCCACATAGCAACTCTCAGAGCCACTGGCAGCTGAGGGACAGCTTATAATGTTTATCAGGCCCCCGTATTAGAAAAATGTGTAGCATAAACTGAAATTGTATTACTTTTTCCTTCTGAAGTTTAACTGAATGTCTATCTATATTACACAAAAGTGCCGAAAAGTACATCAAAGCCTATAAAAATGTTAACTAAGACGGTGTTTCCAATGATTTTGCTTTCATTGGAAAAGAAATGTCCCCATAAAAAGGCATAATCTGTGCCTCATTCCCCTGTTGAGAGATCTACAGATTCTGCACTCAATGTCCTGGGTAAACGTCCCTTTCTTCCAATGCAAACCAATTTTTTTCTTTCCCTGCACACGTGCAAGGAGTTGGAAAGCTCGCTCAAGCCACACTTGGAACCGTGTGATGTTGTGTGCTGCTTCTGGACACACGGCCTGTTTCATATATTAACCGCATTCTGAATTCCACTGATGACAATGCCATATGTGCTGTCTTCAGTTTTCACCCCCATTTATACCTTTATTCCCCCTAACAGATCCCAGCTGTTATTAAAGAACAGTATTTAGGTCCCATTACAGCAAAGATTTCTCTATAACAGATGATCCCAAGCAAATGGCCCATTTCTTGGAATAATTTTACTCAGTTCAGTCTCTGCCATGTACTGTATGTATTCAGATCCACCAACGCAAAGAGGAGAAAAGCTAAATATCCGATCTCAGTGGGCTCAATATTTGAAATGACAAGATTCCCAACACAACAAAAGAAAGGTGGTTCCCCCTTGAACTTTATCCTGATGGGACCTAATAGAGAATTCCAAGTGGGGATGGTGCTGCGACCCTATCGGGATTTTAAGGGGATTTTCCCCCCTTTTTCATTTCTCTTTCATTTCATTTCTTTCTTTCTTTCTTTCTTTTCACTTCACTTCACTTCAGACCTTCTTGGTCTGAGGGCTCTGAGGTTCTACCACAGGGATAAAAGTCCTTTAGCAGCTGCCGTTGCTCTGTGACAACACAGATTCATTTTCAAGGGGCCAAGGAGGCCTCCCCATCACCTTACTCACACCAACCAGGTCTGACAGTATGATACTGGCATCGACACTACGTGGCTTAACAGGGATTTATCTGCCCCAAAGCACACACCAGACGCAGAGCTGAAACCAGCTCTTTGCCCCACCCTAAGACCTTAGCTTCAAAGCAGCTCTTTATTCCGTCTCAGCACAGTGGGACGACATCGCACATTGGAGCTTTTCTTCTTGGGCCTCTTGTGCAAGCATTTTTTCCCTCACCACAAAATGCTTTTCTTTTTTTAAAAAATGAATTTGCTGCTCCAACCGGCTTGGTATCTGGCTCTGGGTTCAGAACTTGAGGGTACGTGGTGAGGGTAAAATGTGTTTCTGGATTCTGTGGTTTCAAAGTGGCTACTCTTTCCAAACCAGGGTGGGCCCTCTGGAAATCCGTCAAGTTGGCGAAGTCTGCCTTTCCCTCCTCTGTCACCCCAGCTTGATCTGAGTAGAAGGAAATGCATCCACGGAATCAAATAATTCCACTCAGTACTCACTCGATGCAAAGGAATATCTCAAAGTGCCTTATCTCCACTGTCTTGTTTAAATCTCCCAGTGTTTCCACGAGCCTTCCAATCTTCCTCCTCCAGAGGGGGTCTTCCTCCCCCGAGGAATCTGATGCTCAGAGAGGTCAACTTGCCCAAGGTCACAAAGACAGTCAGTAGTTAAGGCAGACAGGACTCCATCCTTGGATAAAGGAAATTTGAAGGCCACAGGCCCAACCCCTATACCAATACAGTCTTCTATCAAACGTCAGTCATATTCTTTATGCTACATAATACAAAGGTGTGCTACTTTCCAAAAGAGACAAAGAAGAAAATGTCCTATAAAAACATCTAACTTGGCTTCAACCAAGGTCTTCCAGTCCTCCCATGACATCGTATAAGCCCAGCACTGTCTTCCTCCCTGCAGCTGGGACATGAACTTCTTGCTGCAGACACGACATTGCAGGCAGTGAGGGTATACACCTGCTCGATGGGGCAGGAGAAACCTGTCTGTCAGGAAAATGCCTTCCCCTCATGTACTTCCTTCTTAATTAAAATAACATTTTGAAAGCAAAATTATACAGTGTGTAGAATAAACAGCACAACAATAGCTGTGATTAATCTGTCAGAGATTGTATAATGTGATGCTAATAGGAAGAAATAAACTCCCGCTGAAGCTCAAAGTCAGCTCTGCACATGGGGAACTTTTAAAATTAGAATGCCGAGAAATGAATCTCCATCCTGGAAAAAAAAAAATCAAAAAAGCCCTCTGCAGGCCTTCGGGACGAGGGAGGAAAGACAACCGGAGGGGGACATTCCACTGCCCAGAGGAGTGGGGAGCCTGGAGAAGGAGAGTCCAGGTCTGCAGCCTCACCTCGTTGTCCCCGAGCATCTGGCAGCCCCCACTTTCTACTCTTGTGGCGGTCACTCCAACCTCCCTCAGCCCTCACATGTACTGCTACAATGCATCCAGCTCAGCCCCGGCAGGGCACGTAGGGGTGTGCACGCATGGGGCAAGTGTGCATGGGAGTGCCCGCGTCTGTGCTGAGCACCTGCTAAACAGAGCCTCTGCTATGCCTTATGGTCAGGGGCTGCTTTAATTTATAGGTATTGGGCTCAATAAGCAAAGAAACTGGAATTAAGAACCCAGATCTTTCGGGATCTAAATCCTGGGCTTTTTTTTTTTTTTTTTTTGCTTCTTCTGGGGAGCGGTATAAGCTAAGAAAGAAACTGCGCATGTTTGACTTACATCCATGGAAAGGCAAATAACTAGTTGAGGAGCATGTGCCTAAACATGCAGTTAAGCAATGATTTAAAATGGAGCACCTACTGTGTGCAGGGACTGTGTTAGGTGCTGGGAATGCCCTGGCCCCTGCCCCCCAGGAGATAACCTTGTTGCAGGGGAGAGAAGGGAGACCAACAAGCAGACAGACACTTACAGTCTAGTGCACATGCTTCAGGGGCCCAATCAGAGGGGGCGACGGGGCCACAAGGGAAGTCAGGCTGCCTCCGAAGTCATGTCTACACTGAGGTCTCAGAGACAAGGCAGGGTCAGCTTAGTGAAGGGGATGCGGAGCAGGGGAAATGTCCCAGGAAGAGGAAAGAGCATGTGCAAAGGCCCAGAGACCAGGAAAAGCACAATCCAGGGATGTCCACACAATCTGTCTATAGACAAATGAGACGTGATTTCAAACCCCGCCCCCAGATTCTGTATTCCCCCAAATACTCTCTTCACCCAGTTTACAAGTTAGCCCTGCTAGTGACTGTGCCAGGCCATTTTCCAAGAGTAGAATTGGGACCTGAGGGTGATCACTGGTCCCCTAAACGGAGGCAATTTTTGCCAGACTCACAATTTGGCAGAAGTGAAGTCTTGTTGGCACCAAGATCCTTGTCAAAAAGGTGCTATCTGCAGGGGTGATGCGTGTCTCACATCTGCTGCATCTGCAGCATATCAGCAGATACACCATCAGATCCCCAAAAGGGATCCCCGGAACTCCCTGCTGGTCCCAAACTGATGCTTACTTAACAGGGCTACAGCCTGGGACTGAGCGGGGCTAAGGGAGCATGGCCAAGGTCAGGGTGGAACTGAATTATTAAATGAGCCAGTGCACCCAAGTGGTTTATAGTCTTCTTGGCTTCCACCATACTGACAAAAAAGAAAGAAAGAAAGATTTTAGAGATCTAAGACTTAGTTCTTTAAGATTTTTTCCCAAATATTAGTCAGTAAGGTGTGATGCTGAAGGCATGGGCTTTGTTGGTCACCAGATTAGGTTAGTTATTTGCTGGCCGTGTGACCTCAGGCTAGTTATTCAAACCCTCGGAGTTCCAATTGATTCGTTCAATAACATGCATTTGTTGAGGACCTACTACATTCCTGGTGTTGTGATGGGAATTTACAGTTCCTAGGATTTTATGGCTTAGTGGGCATGGTAGACTATTGCCTGTTACATAAATGTAATAAGGATGTATGTACGTACACTCTCTTTCGCATTCCCAGTATCTGACCTCCCCCTCTTCTTCCAGAGACATGTGGTTTCCATAGGAGACTTTGGGGATTTTTGTAGCCAGAATGCCAAGAGAAAAAAAGAGTCAACATTCAGCTTTCCACATCCTGAATAGGATTTTTGAGTCCACTGCAAGACAATGGTTTTGAAAGCCAGGCATTGGGGTGGGGTGGTGGAAGGGCAGTTCTGAATTCCTTAAGCTCCCATTAAAATATCAAGAGCCAGGCTTGGAGTTTCTGATCACAGAGTTTCAGGATAAGCCTGGGGTGGGGAGGGCTCTGGGTGTGACATAAGAGGAGTCCTGACAGGGAAGGAGGAGGAAAAAGCTCTCCCCTTCAACCCCACAGGGGAGTAAGGGAGGGGAAAGACAGGACAGGGAAGGAGATCATTGGCCAGTATCTCATTTTCCCTCACTCTCGGGCCTACCCTAAAGGTGGGAGTGAGTATTATAGAAACAGAGAGGTAGGAGAGAACCAGAGAATATTGGAGCTAGCGGCCTGTTTCCCTGGGCTCAGCCTCTGGGAGATGCCCCACAGTCGGTTTGGCGCCAATATGGTGGAGGAACGAGAGTGTGGCATTGGTGGGGAGGGGTCCTCAGTAGAGACTTTAGGAGGATGTGGCTGGCTCCCGGTAGCCTGCACGCAGTGCGCAGAGATCACTAGCCCTGACATTGTTGTTGACCTCCAGACTTCTGTGCTGCACATATGCGCTTGAATGCTCCATAGATCCCCTCAAATCCTAAACTGAAGATCTCTGCTTCTCAGCCCACCCACAGGCTCCACCACTGATGCCACATCTCCATAGCTGGCACCAACATTTACCTGGTCAGGCAAATCAGGAAGCCAGGGGACATCCAGGAGACCCCTGTCTCTCCCTCATCCTCTCATCCAACCATTCCCCATGTCCTGACAAATTCACCCCCTACATTGATTTTGAATGCATCTCCTCGCTATGATTAGCTCCCACTTCCCCTCTTGGGCCATCATCATTGTTGTTCACTTGGATGCGAACTTTATTTTTCAATCCAAGTAGAGCAAACTGGGAGGACAGAATGGAAGACTTTGGGGCATCGGGCTAAGGAAGTGTAGCATAAGGTACTGCCCGTGCTCCCTCTGATCTCACTGTGCTGATGGACTTTTTTTTTTTTTTTTACAAGCACCTGGGGGCTTTCTCTGGCTGCAAGAGTGTGCTCAACAAGTACAGGAGGCAGACTACTAGTGATGGAGGATTAGTCTCCCTTCCCCCAAAACAGCCTTCAACCAATTTTTGAATGGGAGTTGGTGGATAAATACCCCAGCTCCGTTACTCTTCATGAGAGATGCTGCTGAGGAATGACCGTTTTGCCTGGGAAAGACCCTAGACCCCAGGTGGTCTCCCTGCACTTGGTCTGACCCTCCGAAATTCACACCTTCTTTGACCTGCCCTGTGACTCTTCCAGCTTCACCGCCTACCACTTTGTGCCCCATTAATTCTGAGCTGGCTGCAGCCTCCTGCACACACAATGCTGTTTCACACTTGTACACCTTACTTCAAGTTGTTGCCTCTGTCTGAAACGATGCACTTCTTCCCTGGCTCTTCCCTGGCTCTTCCCCATGCCTCAGAGCTTAGCTCCGGCAATAACTCATTTACATATATTTCTTAAGCCTTTGCTCTGTGCAACACAAAGAGCTATAGAAGAACCTAGAAAGGGCACCCAGTCTTGACTTTTGGGATTGAGGAAAGCACCTTTTAGAAGTGTCATCTTAGATTCTAAGAAATGAGTCTCAGAGGAAGACGAATGGGCTCCTGAAGAGTGCTGAGGATTGGCCCTAGTGGGAGAGGAGTGGGAGAGCCTCAGGTGTCTGAACACAGCACCCACGAAGGTGTTACCTAGGCTGTCCAAGTGGTGGCTGTAGGGTTATTGGAGGCCCTTGTAGGGACAGAGCTGGAGAACTTGGAGGCTCACAGCTATTTGCATCAAGAGAGCAGAGGAAAGACTCCAGTCTACCAGGAGACCCGCTTGCTTCTGTCTGCACCTAAGGAGATCATTGCCTTTATCACTGTGGCTGATTTCTGCATCTATCTCACCTTTCTTTCCAAATCAAGCCCACCCAAATCACAATTTTATTTTCACACACCTGGTGTATAATGTATATTAAATAACTATGTATTAAGTGGGTGAAGCAACTCACTAGAATTTAAGTTCCATATGGCTAGAGGATGTTGTGTTCGCTTGCTGAACCTCTGGCACCTAGAACAGGACTGGCCTGTAGCGGGTGTTCAGAAATTACTAATTTAACATATGTAACTCTATAATTACAAGTCACTATAGTTATTATGGCTCCAAGAGGATAGATCTTTCTTCCAAGGTCGCACCACCTTTGAGGAGCTAAATCTTCCCGATTCCAAGCCAGTGGCTTTCCTGAGCTGCAGTGCCCCTGCTGGAGAAGGGCTGAACTGCTCTGAGTCCCACTCGGTTCCCTGATGGGTTCCAGTGATGAGATCCATGGTGGCTGCTGAGTTCAGAGCAAGGACTCTGGGTGGAGGCACTGAGGGTGCAGGTGGGATGACAGCAGAGTCAGTGATGATGCCTGTGCACGTGCACGTTGGCTAAAACAAGAACCCAGGTAGCCCTTGGCACATAGGGACATTCAAAATGTCAGTGACAGAGGGAGCATGCATGAGAGGTCAGAGTTGAAGCTAGGGGTAGAATCAGAAAGCAAGGAGGGAACACCCGGGAGAGGGTACACGGGGAGGAATGTGAGGTCCAGGACGGAGCCACGGGAGGCACGGGCATCCCGAGGGCAGAAGGAGAAGTCAGAGCAGTAGATGGCAAGTCGGGACAGGACAGTCACAGAAGCATGGAAAGAAAAGCGTTAGATGCAGGAGGCCATTGGACAGCAGGCCGAGGACTGGCAAAGTCTGCTGAATTTGGCTGAAAGGAGGAAGAAGCATGGTGCTGAACAACAAGAGCTTCACAGGCTCGGGTCAAATCTCTGCTCAGCCATTGGCCGGCTACCAGTGACTTATGCTGAGCAGAAGACTTCCCTCTCAGGTCCTCAGCTTCCGTGTCAACAAACACATGATACCTACTGATCAGGCCATGGGATGCCTCGCCCAGGGCTTGAAAGGAGGGATGTGCTCAATCATGCTACTGTTACTACATTGGTGGCAATGTTGTTATTGCCACTGGTGACCTTGAAGAAGAAAACATCAGTTCCGTAGGCAGAAGGGAAGGAGAGGGGAAGAAGATGGGAACCAGATTGCAGGAAGTCAAGGAGATCCAAGGAAATGGTGGGTGTCAATGACTTTGCTGGGGAATCTGGTAGTGAAAGGAGCTGAGAAATCTAGTGGTCCAGCGGCAGGACGGTCAGTGGTTTCCTTAAGAGAGAAAAGGCAAGTGAGTGCTCGTAAGCACAAGCTTCCCTCTGCAGAGATGGAGAGTCTCAAGATATCCGAGAAGGGGGAAAGCCAGGAGCAAGCCCCATAAGAAGGCAGGGATGGCCTCTGAGAAGGGGGAGCCCCCTGACTGCACCCCACCTTCCTTTGCTCCTTTTCCTCAGCCTCTTTCAGAAAGAAGACTTGCCTGGAAGCCAAGAGGCTCACGTTCTGGTGCTGATCCTGGCTGTTCGTAATCGGCTTCCTGAACACTTGTGTTCTCCTGCATAAAAGAGGTGGCTGGAGTGATCGTGTCTGTGATTCTGTAACCATGTTATTTTACTTGGCATTAGAAAACATTTCTTCTTCTGAAGTTTTTCTCCACGCTGATTAAAAGGAAGGGAAAAAATGCTTTGAGCTGAAGCTATCACTTCCTCCAGCAATTGGGACAATATTTCTATTTCACACGTACTGTGAGCAGATCCGGTGATTCCATCAGTACTGGCAGATCACTGCTGAGCCTCCTGGTATTTTAAATAGCATGTGCACTTTGTCCCTGCCTTCTGGAAAGAAGCAAGGGAGAGGCAGGAGCTTTGTGCTAGGCTGAGTGGTGCTGTTGGCGAGGCACTCAGTGGCTGCAGGCTTCTGAATCCTCAGAAATAACGACAATTACTGTGCACGCCACAATCTGTCCTCCAAGGCAGCAAATGTATCAGCTGCTGGTTATTTTGAAACCCTGGATAAAAAGCTCTTTCGAGAAAATCGAATACAGAAAAACATGCTTATCCTCTGCTGGTCTGCACCATTCCTTCTGCCCACTGCCCTCTCAGCTGTTTTCATTCCTCTCAACAAAGCTGGTCCAGGCCTGAAGGGCCTTGTCTCAATGACCCAGGAGAGAGACATTTTTGGGGGCCCTTCGTGAAAGTGGAAGAGGCAAGAGAAGAAGACACCTGGCTATGTGACTTGATGCCAAGGCTGGTCTGACCTAGAACCTGCTGGAAACCAATCCACCGTGTGTGGATGGGTTGTCTGACAGCCACAAACGGCTCTGATCATTGTTGGATTCAACAAGCATTCACTGAACACCTACTGTGTGCCAGACCCTGAGCAAGGACGAGGAGAGATGGTGATAACCATGGCCGGGATCTGATAATCCAGCCCTGACAAGAGCACAAGCTCTCTGATCAGGATCATGGCCATCTCACAGTGCCTGGCACATAGTCTGTGCTCAAAAATCTGTCTTTGGAGTGCATGTGTGTTATTTCCATGCTATAATTTACTCAAGATCCTTAAAGCTCAGGGACAGAAACAGAGCTAGTCAGGGATGGAAAGGAGCTCTTATTAAACCAACATGTGCCATCAGTATGTGACCAATCATTTGAGGGGCGGGGCATCCAGTCTTATATCCTGCTTACATCATTTTAAAATTTCCCTCTTAAACACCACATGAAAAAGAACCACAAGGGCCTCAAATCCTTTTGTCCTTCTGGGTGACGCCACAAGGACACATCCAAAAGCTTTGGATTCAACCTTCAAATTCTGTTATTTCAAAATTTTCAACTTCATCCCTAAATTCTCAGGCAGCTATTATGTAAGGCTTAGCGGCTAGTGCTTTCAAACAAGTTTATACATGGCATGGCTGATGAACGAATTTGTCCTATTGTCTGGAAATTCCTTTGTTTCACTGATGATGATAAATTTCCTAATGGATCACCCTGGCTCTGATGAGACTTCTACAAAAAGGCCATTCGTGGTGGTCCCCGAGGCTTGCACCCACCTCCAAAGTGTGTTCCTCCACCAGTCTGTATCTGAACAACTCAGAAATGGACTAGCCTTTGCTGAGAAGTAACAAGGTCAGATCGAAGCTAAAGCTCCCTTCTCTTTCCCTTTAGCTAAAGCTGAAGTCTGGGGATTTCTTCCTACCTCCTCCTTCTCAGAGGATGCAAAAGTGGGTGAACTTGGCTATGGGAGCAAAGGTGAAGACAGAAAGAAGTGACAACTTCAGACCAGTCTGTGTCAAGTGCCTGAGCAGGACCTCCTTTGCTCAAGTGCCCTCCACTGGGGTCAAGGGTCACCCATGGACTTATATTAGGAACCTCTGTACTTCACTAGATCCCAGGACCTGAGGGTGACCATTGCCTTAATCGCGCTGGCTTAGCTTCGTCCATAATGGGAGACTCTACCTCTCCCTCATCTGTGTCTCCCTACATGTCTTCCTCCCTTGTGGCATCAGGCACAGAGTAGGGCTCAGCATGTGATCTGTTCAAGGACGAAGTGAGGACATCTTCAGGCTCAGCACCAGAGTGGGTGGGGGTATGGATTTTCAGAGACCCGTGAATCCCCCAGAACATTATTACAATTAATGATGCACATTTGGTGGAAATCAGACTTTACAGGTATTTCTGGGTCTTGCTAGTATGGACCATGGGTCAGACAAGCTCCCCCAGCAGGCTCTGAATCCACAGAACCCAAGAAATCTTGGAGGGCCGGCCAGGAGATCCCACCTCACTGAAAGTCTGGATGGTGGAGAAAAAGAAGAATTTGGCTTGGGGTGGGGCAGAAGGCTCTCTGCCTAGGTCAGTTTAGAGCCAACAGAACTCTTGCAAATTTGATGAAAGCTGCAGACCCTCAACCCAGAAAAATGCACTCATTACACACACACACATACAGTTCTGCCTCCAAGTTCAGAGTGGTCAGGGACCCCAGGAATGAAGCTTCTGGAACAAGGGCTTTAAGTTAAGGCTTCGATTCTAGGACTTGAAGCCTAAATCCTCTGCCCCTCATTCCTGCGCTGGATTTGTCTCTGTCCCAGGGGCCTTCTAGCTGGTTCTGGCTCTCAGAGCCACAGCTCTGTGTTGGAGGAACCCCCGCACCTGCATCTCGCGGAGCTACCCTGGGTGTTCTTTTCGCCTAAGGTGACGGGAGGCGTCCTGGGAGAAAAAGGTCTCTGGGCTTTTCTCCCTTGGCTGCCAGGAGCAGAAGCAGCTGAAGCCTAGGGCACGGAGGATGGCGCCGGACAGACCCCCCCACCCCCACCCCGCCCCAGGCGCTGGCTCGAGGGAAGGGCGGGGAAGTGCGAGGAGCTCCGGGCAACTCCGCCCACCCACAGCCTGCTCGCCCATTGGCGTCGGGGGCCAACACCCCCTCCTGGTACTCCAGAAAACCCCCAGCCAGCCGGGCTTTGAGCGCAGACCCTCCAACCCCCGTGCGTTTCCTTTGACCTCTGGAGGTTTGAACCCCTCCTGTCACGGGAAAGATCGATGTCTGGTTCCCAAGATCCCTACGGGCTGGCACCTCCGCTTGGCCAGAGCAGGTGCGGGACTGGGGCCGGGGAGGGGGGTTGGAGTGGGGGAAAGGATTTGGAGTGGGTGACTCAGGAGTCCGGGAGGAGGGGCTAAGAATTCAAGAAGCCTGTGTTAGAGCAGCAGCTCGGCGCTCCGGCACAGCAGAGAGCGCTGGGAGCCGGAGGGGAGCGCAGCGGTGAGTCAGGCTGCCCCAAGCCGAGCCGGAGAGGGGCGCAGCGCGGGTACGGGCGCGGGCCGGCGTGGCTGGGCTCCCGGGGAGAGTATGCATGGATCTCGGTCTGGCTAGATCTCCGGGCACCCCCGAGGCTCCCTCGGACTGAAGTGCGGCCGTAAGCGGAGTGTCCCGAGTGGGTGCGGGAGCCTCGGCGGGCAGGCAGTCGTGGGGAGCAGCGCTCTCTCAGGTCGTGGAGTTCTCGATCTCCAGATGGCCCGAAGTCTGGGAGGCGACTCTGGCGCCTGCTGTCGCCGCACGGCGGTGCCAGGGTGCTCGAGGGCTAGAAGGGGACAGCGCACAAGTGAGAGAGATCGAACGAGCGTGGCGAGAGGGATGCGCGGGCTGCGAGCGCGCCGCGGCCGCAGGAGTGGTGGTCTGCACCGCGGAGGGCGAGTGCGCGGCGCGCGCGGGCTGGACTGTGCGCAGAGTCCTGCGAGTGCTAAGTTGCCCCCAGATAAGGGGACAAGCGGGACAAGGGCTCTGGACCTGGTGCAGGGAATGAAATAAGGGTCTCCTGGCGCCTCCGCCTGACGCTGGAGGGCTGGGAGTTCCGAGTGAGGGCCCCAGGGGTTGATAGAGGAAGCCTGCTTGCCAAGCACCTCTACAGAGCCGCGCTGAACCGAGGTCACCAAGGCTCGGCCCTGCGTACTTGGGTCACACGCCTCACCTCCAGCTGTCTGCTGCCAGGTGTGGGAGAAGCTGACACGGAGAGGTGGGGCCGGGCTGCGCCTTGGGTCCAGGCGGCAAAGACTCAGGGAAGGGAGAGAGGACACACGGGTCAGGGAGAGGCATCTTCGAGCCATGGTAAACAAACGACTCCACTCTGATTACAACTCTCCCCCTTTTCTTTTCTTTCTTTCTTCTTCTTTTTTTTAAAATCTCTGAGATTCTCATGGAAGGTGTTTTCTGCTTGAACTTTCTCTTCTCTAGTGACTTGAGAGATTAAAATAGAGCCTGCTTGCTAGGCTGGTTTTTCCAAGTTGTTCCAGGTTGGAAGTTGTAACAGTTTGTCGGATAATTTATGGGTGTTTCATGCATTAAAGTGTATTACAGCAAAGCCTTTGGGTGCTATGGGTATTAAAGAAAACTTAGTGCACGTTCCCAGCTGGAAACCAAAATAGGGCTCTCCTGGGTGCCTCTGCCCCCTCTGTCATCTGAGGCCAATGGAAATCCTGGAGAAAAGGCACTTGATTAATTGTCCTGGCTCCAGCCACTGGGTGCACGCACTGTCAGTGCCAGCCCCCACCTCCCCCGCCAGTGTGGTTGCATTCTCAAATTCACAAATGGCAGTGGAGGGCCCACCAGTAACTTCTTTCCAGGATCTTCAAACTCTTGAAGCTGTCAGTTAAGTCTGCTGGAGGGGACAACCTCTTCCTCTCAAGGCAGTGGAGAAGGGCCCTGCCCTTCTCGCGCAGTGTTTACAGTTTCCTACTGAGTGTCTGAAACTTTCCCCTTCTGTAGAGCCACTGAAGAAAGGCTACATTAGGTCTGGATGGGTCTCTTCTGTAGCAGAAGTCATATGTCAGTGTGGGCAACCCAAATGTCAATCCATTATGGGTGGTATTCCCAGCCCTTCAGAGGTGACTAGGGACTCAGGTGCGGGGAGTGAGAGTGGTCGAGGGACTGAGATGGAAATGAATGTTCCTCATATGTGGGCGGTTCTCAGGGTTTGGGGTTAACATCACATGCTGTCACACTCCTCCCCCATGCTTTCTCCCACATTTTTATGCAGGTGGGAAAAAAGGCAGTCTTGAAGCAAAAACCATTGGGAGGTACCACAGTCGGGAAACTAAGGTCTCTGGGGCATAAGGACACACGTTTGTTTTTGACTTTTTTTTTTTTTTTTGAAGTAGAGTTGATTTGCAATGTTGTGTTAGTTTCTGGTGATTCAGTTATACATATATATTCTTTTTTATGTTCTTCTTCATTATAGGTTATTACAAGATATTGAATGTAGTTCCCTGTGCTATACAGTAGGACTTTGTTGTTTATCTATTTTATATATAGTAGTTAGTCTCTGCAAATCCTAAACTCCTAAATTATCCCTCCCCATCTTCCCCCTTTGGTAACTAAGAGTTTGTTTTTTATTTCTGTGAGTCTCTTTCTATTTTGTAAGTAAGTTCATTGGTATCACTTTTTTATTCCACATATAAGTGACATCATATGATATTTGTCTTTCTCTGGGGGAGATGTGTTTTGATAGGACTGTAGGAGTCCCTCGGAGGATTTTATAGCCAGCTGCTGGTGCCACGCCTTCCCCTGGAGCAGCATCTTACCCCAAACCAGCCCAGGCCCACTGGAGAATTGGAAAATTGGGTCCACTCAGGGCAGCCATCCTGGTAGTGGTGACTCTGCACCCTTAGCCTCCATCAAGAAGTGAGGTTCTCACCTTCTCCTACTGCCCACTCCACATCTCCCCTACCCCGAGGGCCAGAGCGAGCAGAGGATGAGGCCTCACACCCTCCTTCTCTTCCATGGAGAAATCTGTGCCGTGGCCAGGAAGGGGGCCCCAGCTGCCGACATCAGCAGGGAGGGTAGGGCATGGCAGGGCAGGGCTGGAGCCCGAGGGAAGTTTCTCAACATTACTGAGATTAAACAGATGAGAAAATTGCAGAACTTTACTTTCAAATGCGAGCTGAGCACTACTGCTGCACATCCGTGGAGTGCCCTATTGCGGTGACAACTGCTCTGGAGTGGCAGAGAAACTGCTCTGTGCTCTCCGCAGGCAGCGGGAGGTGTGCTGAGGAGTCACAGAAAATCTGAGTATCCTGAGCAGACAACACATGTTCCCAGAGGTTCTCTTTCTTGACTGGCACTTCTGGTCTTGCAAACCATCAGCTAAATTCTGAGCTCCCAGGCTTAGCTGATCCTGAGAAATTAACTCTGTGATGGACCGGTTTCCCCCAACAGCATATGGTGGCTTCTAGCAAATAGATGGACATGAAAGATCCTTCCTCAACCCACTGCCAGGGACCTTGCTTCCTGACAGTGGGGAAACAGTTAACATCCTAACTCTGAACAGCATTAAAACCGGGATGGCCCTGAGGCAGAAATGCCCCTGGAGAAATGGAGGCTTTGGGGTCACTGACCTTTCGGTTGGGTGTGCCCGAGGGCGGAAATGTCACTATTTAGGCCGAAAGGGTAGACCTTGAGCCACAAAATTCATCCAAGACCAGAATAATGAAAACCTACAATAAAGAAGGGTCTTACGCTGTGTGATTTTTTTCATTATTCTTCTATGGGTTACTTTACATGTTTTTCAGGAGTTTCTATAGGTTGTTGACCTCAGACTATGACACAGTAGGAATCAGATTGAAATGTTGAGATGATCTCTTGCTATTTCACTCCTGTGTTTTGGGTAAACTTCCTGTAGTAGTTTTCTGAGTTGTGAGACTCCTAGGAGGGAAAGTAGCTTTGCGACCTTGAGCGAGTCACTAAACTTCTTAGACTTTATTTTCGCAGTCTATAGAACAAGGGCAGTGGGTGAACAGTGTTTCTCAGCGGGGCTAGTGGCATTTGGGGATGATTCTTTGTTTACATGACGCAGGAAGTTTAGTATCCCTACCTCGCCCACTGAAATGTCAGAGGTCACGGTGACAACCAAAGACCTCCTCCCCTCCATATATGGCTAAATGTTTATTAAAAAGGTAATACTGATCTCGATTGAGAACTCCCTTGGAAGTTACCGGTAAGGGCCTTTCTTTCAGGCCCTACAGTCGGGTCATCCATGATTTAATCATTGAATTGGGGCTTCAGATGTCCAGCTGTGGGCGTCATTCTTCAGGAGCCGGCATATCAGGCTCCAGGAAGCCACTGGCAGGATCCTCAGTGCTGTGGTCCGCCAGGCACCGTCCTGTGCTTTTGTCAATGGAGTGTGACTACAAATGACCCACAGGGAAAGGAAAGCAGAAAGGGTAGGGGGAAGGGACAGGTGGTATTAGAGCGTGGCAGCTTCCTTCTTGGCCATATGCTGTTAAATACACAGGCAGACTGCCTGCCCCGGGTGTCCCAGCACTGAGGGGAGATCCCTCTCTCTTTCACTGAATGGATCACACTCTGGCACCAGGAGGGCCTTTCCTTGAATGAGAGAACGAGGAAGCAGAACCCTCCCCAGCGCTGGCAGCACTTAATACAGCATGGGCACATGTTGACATCAAATTAATACAACTGTGCCCAAGCTGTGAGAATAAATGGAAATCAATGATGTGACATTTGACTGAAATCAGGCTAGGAATGCTACGCTGGAGGGATGGCGCTTGTAGCCCTGGGTTTATTCTCAAGGAGAACAGCACGTACATCCTTGCCTCTGCCCCAAGGTCTCACTGGAGGACGGAAAATAGGACCATTTGGATATTCATAGTGCAAAGAGCTAAAATGAATAATATCTTTGGCAAATATTATTGCCTGCTACTCACTCTCAAGTGGAAGAGAGAAAACTACTGGACAGTAGGACTGGCAGAGTTGGAGTTGATTCCTAATGAGGCCAAAAAAAAAAAAAAAGGAAATAAGAGACTTAAAGAGATCCCCGGAGGAGGTTGAGACTGGTCTGGTGATGCAGTCTGTCAGGTGGGACTAGCAACAATGCTTTTTTTTTTAAAATTGAAGTATAATCAGTTTACAATGCTGTGTCCATTTCTGGTGTACAGCATAATGTTTCAGTCGTACGTATACCTACATATGTTCCAACAGTGCTGTTTGAATTGCCCAAGTGTGGCCAACCTCTTCCACATGCAGAAAGTCTTTTTATTAGCAGTAGTATTAGTCAGTCAGAGAGGGTTTCCCTGAAAATTCCCCACTGGGGTAAGCAGATGGAGATGTTTGGCATCGCCTGTGGTGGCTGCTGTAGATGGAGAGTTCTGCAAGGGGAACGGTCTGGCTCTGAAGTCGGTGGGAATGAATGGTCCAAGCTTCCCACAGAAGCTGTCCCACATCGAGGGCAGTTAGAATCCACTACTACTGGAACTGTCTCCCAATAACCACAAAGTATTTGCTGTTTGGTACAAATGGGCTGATTTTCCCATTTCCTTTGGCTGTTCCTTCGGTAGCCAGGGTTGGTGGAATGTGTTGTCTGTCTGCATGCTGCACGCTATTCCAAGTTTGCCCAGGAAGGGCCATCTGCTGGAAACCATAAGAGCTCAGCCCCGGCTGGCAGGGAGGTCCTGCCTCTGCCCCCCCATCATTGTGGCTCTGAGATGTGGTTGAAGTTACTTGGGTTTCTCACTGGTCCAGTCTGGTGAAAATGCCATCCCGTGTTTGGACATGAGAGACCTGGCTCAGATGTTAACACACTGGGGTACCACTTTGCCCTTGTCAATAACCATGTATTGACCCCCCACGTTGTACAGGAGATGCCAGGAGAGGCAGGCTCCCTTCAGATTGTGACTTCTAAGGAAGGCGCAATCATGCTGGGTTCTCATCGCCTGAAGGATGCTAGACTGGGTAAGCAGGGAGGAAGGTGACGAGCACCAGTAGCGCAGAGATGCAGAGATGCAGGAGGGCGTCTCTTGGACCCGGTGCTCCTCTTCTGTGACACAGAGCTACCTGCTCTGTCGGGCTGTAGTGCACATTAAGTGGGATGATGTTGGTGGCCCGTCACAGGCCTGGCACACAGTAGGTACTCAACCAACACCAGTCCCCTTCCATCATGTTCTCACGCTCTCCCTTGGTGGCAGAGATCTGAGGGAGTCCTCCCTTCACACTTTACACTTCAGTTGGACAACAGCATCTTTGCAATTTTTATGCCTCTGTATGTGTAAAGCTTTGCTGCACTGGGAGAAGAAATCTTTCTGGTAGCCTTGAAGCTTCTCTAGGAATTTATTTGCCTATATTTTGACCTTCTGTAATCAAGATTCTCATTTGTATAGAATTTTAAACAAATATTTCCTCCTCAGAGTTATCCTGGCCTCATAATATCCAAGTAAAAAAAAGCTTGTGGATATTCTTCTGTAATTTTCTTTCAGGAGCCAACTTCTCCTCAGACTTGTATTTCAGAAATGTTATGTAATGCTCTCTAAATAAGGCATTTCTTGAGAATGGCCATTTGTACTGGCAGCTTTAAGAGTGTTTTGGTTCCTTACCCCACATAACAGCTCCTCCTCCTCCAACAACTTGTTTCCTTAGGATTTTATGTATCTTATCAAGTTCACAGAGAGGGAAGAGGAGGAAGTGAATTTTTCTAGGGCAGCCAGGCACTTGTGCGCTCCCACCCCAAGGGTCAGTGGCTGAGCAGCTGTTACTGAATTGCATATAACCTGTGGTTGAAGAGGGAACAGTCCCCTCCCCTCTGGAGACGCAGACCCACCGCATAGCAGGCCACTGGATTGATTTTCCTTCACCCGTTTAGCACCTTGATTCATATGCTAACCAGGGGCCTGGGCCCTGTAAAGAGTCATAATAAATAAAAATCTTGATCCTGCCCTAGGAGCTTGCTCTAGAGTCAAAATGAAAATGGCTTCCAGAGGCTCATCAGATAATGTAAATGAGGTAAGCCGTGAGTTGGTGGGGACTGCAGGAACTAGAGAGTGTTTGCCCCAGCAGAAGGGGACAGGCAGTCTGTTGCTTTGCAAGTTTGTAGGTCCAGTGTGGCCAGATCATCCAACTTTTCCAAAAGAGTCAACATTTGAGTTTGAATGTATAGTTTCTTCACTTCTCAAAACATCCTGGCAGACCAAACAAAACCTGCCTGTAGGTTCTTTTGTCTTCTAGATTAACACACTTGGAGCAGTTGAGAGCAGTGTCAAAACGGGGACCAGCTGAAGAAGTGCTAGCTGCGTGGCTCTCAGAGAGGGCTGGATGGGCAGTGCCCTCTTGGGAGGGCTCCTGGGGGAGGGGATGTCCTGCGGGCAGGTAGGATTTTATAAAAGCAGCCCTGCCACAAAACAGAACTAGCTTCAGATCCAAGCTCTGCCTCTTGCTGGCTCTACAATCACATTCCTTAATCCTTCTAAGCCTCAGTTTGCTCATCTGTGAAAGGGACTCATAATGCTGACCTGGGAGGGCAGCTGTGAGGGTGAGAGGAGGGAGGGCTGGAAGTCTGGAATGTAGCGGGTGCCCGGTGAGCCTGAGTCCTGTTCCTAACGCTGGGCTGGGCGGGTGCGGCTTGGCCAGCCCGGAGGGCGTTAAGGGCCAGAGGCATGAAGGAGGCCCCTCACTGAGCTTCGTGAACAGTTTCTTTCCAAGGACTTGGGCCTCAGTTGCCACTTTTCTTCTCTCCTACCCTCTTCCTGCTTCTCCCTAAGCCCTGAGACAGTGTGCCCACTTGCTCTCTGTCAGCCTCCCACCCTTGAAAAGCCTGACCTGGGCCACAGCAGAAAAACACAACTGTCCTCGGTAAGAAGGAAAAGTACTCCGGGAGGCTGTATAGACACGCACGGCAAATATTCAAGGAATTCTTAGGAATAAAAAAAAAATACGTAAATCTGGAGTTTTGCACGAGGCCATCACAGGAACATGTTTTCTCAATTAACATACATATTGCTTGGAGTGAAGTCACCGAGTCCGCGGCTCATCGGGGCTGGCTTGTGCCGAAGCCACCTGATGGGGACCTCACTTTCCATGGTCTAAATCTGATTCAGCCAACCCTGTCCCTGCCCCTAGCTGCCGAAACAAAATCACCCCCCAAATCCTAAGCCACGGTGGAGACACGTGCACTCCCCTGAAAAGGAGTCTCATTTCAGATCCTGGGGGGCCTCACCAAAAACTGAGAAAGACAACACTGCTCTTGATGGTGGAGTGACAGTCACAGTCCCCACAGCGCCTTGCATTTTCCTTTTCCTTGGGCATTTGACTGTACATCATCCCGTCAGGCCAGATGAGTCCTTTAGGTTCTGAAAGCAGAGAAAATAGCTTCTTTTGCAAAAGCCTGTATCAACTGCCTGAAATGTTACTAGTCGGTGCCTGAGATCAGCGATTATGTTTCCTGGATGTTTTCCTGGACTGACTCTTTTCCAACCAAACAGCTTTGTCAGATATTTGTAATTTCTGAAATATTTCATTAATGATGTCCCCGTACCAGAGGGATGGTCCCGGGCGCCTAATTAGCAGCATGCCTCAGAAGCAGAGATGCTGCCCAGCATCCAACAAGATCAAGCAGGAAGTTGAAAAACACTTCCAATCAACTGCCCTGGAGTGGAGGAAAGGAAAATGGTTTTCAATCTACAGGTTGAGACCCATTAATGGGATGTGAAATCAGTTTAGTGGTACAGCTCTCTCTCTCTAATGAAAGTGGCATCACATTTTTAAAACATCAGTATGCATTGCATGTAGCAAAGGAAAGTATTCTTGAAACTTTTAATTGTATATATGTTTCCACATATATGTGCGCAAACTGGATCATGATGGAAAATGTATTTTTTCACTATGAGTCATGGTTAAAAAAGTTTAAAAGCTACTGGTACAGACGACAGCATGGTTTCGAAAAGGGCATAGCCCTGAGGCCAGACAAACTTGGGGGTTAAATCCCAGCTCTGTGATTCCTAGTTGTGTGATCTTGGGTAACTTAAGTTCTCTGAGCATCAGCGTCCTCATCTGTAAGGTCAGAATAATTGCTTCCTCATAGGGCTGTTGTGTAGATGAAGCGACAAAGATGTCTACAGTGTCTGTCAGTACGGGGCCTGCCACCAGGCAGGCCTCAGTAAGCAAAAGCCTCTGTCGTCATCTGTCTTCTCCTTCCCCCTCCCCGACCCCCACCTCCTCCTCCTCCCTCTTTGTCTTCTTCTTTCGGCCTAATCAGCCTCAGAACTATGACTTCCCTAGATGTTTTTTGTGGGGTTTTTTTTTAATTGGAGTACCAGAAATGGACACATTGTAATGCCATAGATGTTTTTATTCCTAGACATGATCATGACACTAATAGTCCAAGGGGCCCAAGACATCCTCCTCCCAGTTACTGGGAACCATTGGAGGGGTATCACGGCCTCTCCTGGCCTTGTGACCCGGACAAATGCTTTGGTCCTCATGTGGTGGTACAGTGACTCTGGAAGGAGCTTCTGTTCCCACAAATCACATCTTTCCTTCTCAGTATATTTTTATAAGGACAACAGGGCTAAGATACCATTAAAATGTTGACATTGTCAAATTCTTAAGAGGTTCCTGCCCAGAGCCGAGAGCCTAACATTTTCTTGTGAGGGAGACTCCAGGCCAACCGAGTGCAGAGGATTTAAGTTTCTCCTCTGGTATAAACAGCTTGAAGGCTCCTAGTGCGGGCGCTGGAGCTGACACCTTCGGGTAAACCCAACCCTAACCCTGGCTCCAGCCCTCAACCTGGCCCACAATCTGTCAGCAACCCCAGCCCTCCCCTTGCCCATGGAGGGCACATGAAAGCATGACCCACACTAAGGTCCCGCTTTGGGGCCGCAAAGGTGACATGTCCCAATTTTCTTGAGAGCCTGGCTAATGCGGCCCCCGAGGACAGACTGGCAGTGACAAACGGCTGCCTTTTTGTTCAGGCGGAAGCTTCCCTCTCCCCCTCCTCAGTTTTGGGCTCCCCGGGGGCTCATTCCAACCCTCTCCTGGTGAAATTCCTCCCCTGGGGCCCCATTTTCACCACTCGGACTCAGAGAGGATTATTAGTGACATCTCCTCAAATGCTGAATTCCTGGCCAGACTAAAGATTTAATGCTCCTTTCTAGGCAGTGAAGACATCTCTATTTGAGGTGGCAGGGTGCTGGGGCCTAAGGGGAGAACGTTCTGGGATCATTTTCAGCTCTGTAAGAGTCTCCTTCTGGCCTCTCCACCACTCATTCCACTATTCCCTGTAAAATTAACATCACCACGCCGGTTGCACATTCTGAATAACATTTATCACAGAGGAGAGAGATTTTTCACATCCTACCCAGCCCCTTGCTCCTTAAGCAGGTGGGTTATATTGAACCAAGCAAAGCCGCCAAGAGCTGTTTAACTCCATCGCTGTTGCACTTGGGTTTTTTTGGTTTGGTTTTGTTCAGTTTTTAGGAAAAAGCAAAGGCTGACTTACTTTTTCTGTGCCCAAAAGGAAAAAAAAAAAAAGTATATTTCCACCCTTTCTGCAACTTGCAATGACAAATGGAATCAATTGTCCCAGCACATGACACACCACCAAGAATGTTTCTCATACATGCAACGAATTACCTTTCTTTTCATCTGGGTTCAAGGGTATTGTGTCTGTCCTTTCCCGGAGAAAGTGTGAACCCTTAAAAATATTTTCATTTTCTCTTTGGAGGAGGTCAGACACCCCAGCCCGACTCCAGATTTCATGCCCATGTGTCAGCATCTCTGTATCTTGGAAATGAAAGAAAATATTTTGGGAGTGGAGCTTTTAAGTATTGTTTTGAATTTTTCTAAAAAGGAGTGGGACCTGTCAGAAAGTGGAGGGCTTCGGAAAGCAACAAATATGTTTCAAAGGTTATTTTTAAAGCGTATTTATGATTAAACCAAAAGAAGTAATTTTAAGTTGGCACAGTACACAGACTGTCCACCTTCTAGCCATTTCAACTTCTTAAATGATCATGGCCCTATTACAGAATTCTGACTGGCAATACTTGTGCTTGGGAAAATTCCACAAACCTGTCTGAAGCTGATTTCTTTTATGGGTTGGGAAAGTTGTTACGTAAGAAAGAAAAATGGTTAAGTTAGATATAGATTTTTTCTTTCAGCTGAATAATACTGAGAGTTAGGAGACTGGAGACTTATTTCCAACTTGGTTTCTTCCTAGCTGTGTAACTTGGGCATACCACAGAACCTCTCTGAGCCTCTGTTTCTTAATCTGTAAAATGAGAGTATTAAAATTGCCCTTGCACACTGGATAGGGCTCTTGCTCGAATATGGTTGCCAGCTGGGGAAACACCTTGGCTGTGGGTGTAAGAGGCAACATGTGAGAGCCCTGGACAAAGAGTGTGAGACTCCAGGCACCAGTGCTGGCTCTGCCTTTAGTTGGGTGAGGGACCGCGATAGTCACTTGCCCCACGTGAGCAACCTCAGCTCCTGCTTGCCCATTTCAAATGCAGTAGCAGATGCGAAAGCACTTCACATGAGCCCGGGCAGAAACGAGCTGTTCCTGCCGCGGTGGGAATGGAGGCCTGTGCCAGGCATTGAGCAGGCCCCTGCAAGGCAGAGGCCAAGGGCATCCTGAAAAAGCGTGAACGTGGAATCAGACTCTCCAGGCCCAGGAGTGGGGCTGAGACACGTGATCGAGGGCGAGTTACTGCAGCTCTCTGCTTTCCAGTTTCCTCAGCTGTAAAATGGGACTACTAGCACTTACTTCTCAGTGTAAAGATTAAACAAGATGACTCCTGCTAGGCATTTGTTGTCCAAAACCTGGTTTTGTAGTGGTCTTGGTGCTGATCACAAATGAGTGCCCAAGGGTGACCTGGCTGAGGACAGTCCAAGGCAGATGCAGTTTCAGGGCCAGGATGCCTCAGGGACATGTCCCCTCTCCCTCACTGGTCCTCTTTTGCTGGCCTTCCCTTCTCCTGATCTCTGAATATTGGGGCACCCTGGCATTCCATCCAGGATCCTTTCTTTTCTGTGTCCCTCTCTTCTGAGATGATCGCATCCTCTCCAGGCATTAAATATGATCTACAATTCCTGGATGCCTATTTCCAATCTGGACCTCTCCCCGAGCTCCAGGCTCTTACGTTCTACTGTCATGTCCACTCAGAGATCCAATGGACATGTCCAAGGGAGGACTTTTGACCCCTGAACTACTCTTCTCCAAGCCTTACTTTGGTCTTCCCAATTTTAGATAATGACATCATTATTCCCAAAGTTGCTCAGATCCCAGATCTAGAAAGCATCCCTGATTCTACCTTCCTCATCATCTTTTATATCCAGTCCATCAGCAAGTCTTGTTGGTTTCAAAATAAATTCTGAATCCAGTCACTTCTCACCATCCCACGACTGCCTCTTAGTCCAAAGCCCTATCACTTCTCAACCAGACGACCAAAGATCCCCTGCCTCCATTCTTGTTCCCCTGCAGGCTTTTAACCCAGCAGCCGTCAGAGTGCCCTTTTAAAAATGTCAATCATGTCACATTCTTTCCCAGCTCTCAACCCCCCAATGGCTTTCCATCACATGTAGAATAAAATCCATACTCTTGCCATGGCCTTATTTCAGTGGTTCTTAACCCAATGAACACTGGCAACATCACAAATGGCAAATGGGATTTTTGATCGTCACAAGTGGAGGGAGTAGGGAGTGATGCCAGCATCTAGTTGGTAGAGTTCAGGGATGCAGCTAAACATCCTACAATGCACAGGACAGCCCCCACAACACAGGATTATCTGGCTCAAAATGTCAGTGGGGTCAAGGTGGAGAATTGCTTTACGTGGTCTGGCCTCCAGCAGCCTGTATCACTCCTCCACTTGCCTGTATGTGGAGGCCTCACTGACCTTCTTGCCATGTCTTCAACACACCACTCCTGCTACTATCTTAGGCCTTTGCACTTGCTATTTCCCCTTCTGGGACACTTCTACCCACAGATCGTCTTCATATTGTTAGCTTTTGTTCATTATTTAGTTCTGCTCAGAGGTCACCTCTTGAGCACCCTAATTTAATATAGCTCTTCCCACTCCATCAAACCCTGCCACCAGTAGACTCTGTTCCCTTACCTGACCTTATTTATCTCACAGTACTTAGTTCTATTATTTGTTTTCTTTTTTATTATCCTTCTTCTCCAAGGAAATATAAGACTAGGGACAGGGACTTAGATGTGTTCATCAGGTGCTTCCTCACGTAGTAGGAGCTCAAGAAGTATTTGTTGAATGAGTGAATGGTTGATGAGTATGGCACAGACAGGGATTGCTACAGAAGGTTAGGAAAGCAGATTATCGGTGGGATCTAGCATCTGGGGGAAGGCTTCCTGGAGGAGGCATGACATGGGCTGCTTTGCAAGTTTGTGGAGTCCTGCCCCTTCAGCTAAGCTGGCCCCAAATAGAGCAGGGCTTTTGGAGGCTTGGGCTCCTCTGAAGCATGAATGTCCCTGGGGGCACCTCTTGTAGATTAGAGCCAGCTGTGGACTTTAACATTCAATAGGATGGAGAGCAAAGCCGGAGAACTCAGGGGTCTGAGAGGTGTGACTGAAGAGAGGAGTCAGGAACGAGAGGCAAGTGGGAAAAAAGCAGAAGCAGGACGGAGAAGTGTGAGCTCAAGTTGGCTCAGCTCAGGAGCAGAGCTCAGTATAAAGGGGGGGTGGGGGGAGGGCTGGGAGGGAGGAGGAGTCATCTCCAGGGGAAAAAATCTCCGGGCAGCTCATCCTGAAGGGCTGACAGTAGCTCCTGAGAAGTAACTAGGGGATCTTTTACTATCAATTTTCTAGGAGCTGAGTGTGATGATTGTGAGTCAGACCTGGGGTGTTAGAAGGCCAGTGAGGGGTAAAGTCAGATCTTTCATGCAGCCAGGCAGAGTTTGTGTCCTGAATAGACATACTGACCTATAGCTAGTTGGTCCTACATGAAATAATTTTGAAAATCATAATTCCAGGATAGTCTTGATTTCAAACACTCTGACCCATTGTCAAATGCTGGTCCTGTGCTTCAGTTAAAAAAATTCAATTCCCATAATGCCAAATGTGCCAATATAAAGTCCGTGTTCAGCACAGGCCAGGGGATGAGTGGGTGTCCCCCCACCCCAGGTCAGCCCCCCGTGCCATCTCACAAAAAGAATGTTGGTGTCCAGTTCTTGAGGAGGGTGGGTTCAGATCATGGATTATTTTTCCAAGGTCTCAGGATTCCAGCGTTTGTAGCTCATGGAGCCTCCTGTGGAAGGGGAAGGCCTGGTCCCAGAGACACAGCTCCGGTCATCCCAGAGTCTCCTCCAAGTGCCACCATGTGGGCAGGATGTGTGCCACCTTGGGCACTTACTCATAACTCTGGCTCATTTTGCTGCCTGGATACTTCTGAGGATATGACTACGGGGAATTAGCCGGCCAACACCTTATTTTATTAGTCTGTTAACGTAGGTTTAAAATAATACACCTCAAATGTAGACAGCTACTCCAACCACCAAAAATATCATTGTGAAAATTTACAAGGTCTAAAGAATGAGATAATGGTGATGAAATTTAGATGTGCTGCATTACCCTAATGTCTAGTTTAGCCCTGACTCAGTCCAGAGAAATACGAATTTCCCCACAGACGTAGTCTCATAGCCTCCTGGGCCTTGCTGTGCCTCGTAGGGCTAAGGTGATGAGTTTATCTGTCACACAGCCTTGACAGTCATCAAACACCCCTGAGCTGACCATCTCTTCCCTGCTGCCTCAGAAAGCTGCTGGCCCTCCACTTGACTTTTTGGTCACAAAACCTATCTGCCAACTTGTCACTGGGGTCCCCTCCCATCACTGGGTCTCCTTCTTGGTATACAGAGGTTTGATGCTCTCAGACGTCTATTCCATCAAAAGGTGACCTCTGACCCTTCATTCATAGTGAGAAATACGTGGCTGACAAGGGCTCAGATGGATGCTTATTCTAGGGGCCAGGGCTCTCAGCAGCCATCAAATTCCCTTGATCAGAAGGCAGTGAACCACTCACAGACAAAAGAGCAAGCAAAAGGCTGGCCTTGGTCCCTCCTTCCCACCGATAGTGGGACTTCAAATACATTACAAAAACTCCCTTTGATTCTCAGTTTCCTGAACTGTAAAATTGGAATAATAATAATAATACTTCCTTTAAAAAGCAGTGATTTAATGAGAGAATATATGTAGCAGTTAGCACAGTGCTTGGCACATAAAACCTGTTCAACAAACAGAAGTTATTCTCATTATATTATTAAAATCTTGGAAAGTAAAATTTCAGACATCAGTCAGTGACTCATGGAAATATTTTGGAGCTTAAGTTCTTCAAAAAGTGAGAGGGAAAGGAAATGGAGTTTAAAACACTGGGAGGAAATCCCTAGACAAGGAAGGCAGAAGTTCAGTGTCATGGTGTCACTGTGATTACCGTTCAGTTGTGGGGTGAGCCTCAGTTAAGCCGTCTGTCAAATGGGAGTATTAATAAGGTCACTGTGATTATTAAATATAATAATGCTTATAGAACAGTTAATATAGCACCAGGCACATAAGTGTCAAAAAGTTTCACATTCTTGTTGTTCTGATTGTTGTTATCACAACCTGGCTTCCCCATGCCACTTTCTCTATCAACTCTTTATTCAGGTCAAGCCTCTATATAGACAGGTGCAGCCTGAGCTCCTAAGGATTATTCCAGGATTTAGGCTGGAGCGGCTCTCCTCCACCTGCAGGGGTCTGTTCCCCCATAGGGCATTTACAGCCAGCTAAAAATCACTCCCACAGATTTCTGGGCTTCATTCCTCGCTGCCCCCATGTGGCATAATCATGTGGAAAGGCAACGTCTAATTAGGTCCCATTTGTTTATTTCTGCTTTTATTGCTATAGCCTAAGTAGACTGCCCTAGGAGAACACTGCTATGATTTATGTCAGAGAATGTTTTGCCTGTATTCTCTTCTAGGAGATTTATGGTGTCCTGTCTTACGTTTAAGTCTTTAAGCCATTTTGAGTTTATTTTTGGGTGTGGTGTGAGGGAGTGTTCTAACTTCATTGATTTACATGCTGCTGTCCAGCTTTCCCAACACCACTTGCAGAAGAGACTGTATTTTCTCCATTGTATATTCTTGTCTCCTTTGTCAAAGATCAGCTGGGTGAGTTTATTTCTGGGCTCTCTATTCTGTTCCATTGATCCATATGTCTGGCATCTTGTGCCATTACCATACTGTTTTGATTACTGCAGATCTGTCGTATTATCTAAAGTCTAGGAGGGTTATGCCTCCAGCTTTATTCTTTTTCTTCAGTATTGCTCTGGCAATTCTGGGTGTTTTATGATTCCATATAAATTTTAGGATTATTTGTTCTATACTTCTGTGAAAAATATCCTGGGTAATTTGATAGAGATCACATTTGGGTAGTACACTTCGGGTAGTATGGCCTTTTTAACAACATTAATTCTTCCACCCCATCCATCTTTCCACTTCTTTAAATCATCTTTTATTTCCTTTATCAATGTATTATAGTTCTCAGCATGTAAGTCTTTCATCTCTGTGGTCAGGTTTAAATTTATAAGTTTTTGCATAGCAAAGGAGACCATAAACAAAACAAAAAGACAACCTGTGGACTAGGAGAAAATATTTGCAAATGATGGGACTGACAGGGGCTTAACTTACAGAATATACAAACAATTGATACAACCCAATAACAAAAAAACCAAACAACTCAATTAAAAAATGGGCAGAAGACCTAAACAGACATCTTTCCAATGAAGACATACAGATGGCCAATAGGCACTTGAAAAAATACTCAACATTACCAACTGTCAGAGAAATGCAGATCAAAACTACAGTGAGGTTATCACCTCACACCAGTCAGAATGGCCATTGTTAAAAAGTCCACAAATGATAAATGCTAGAGAGGGTGTAGAGAATGGGGAACCTTCCTATACTATTGGTGGGAATGTAATTTGGTACAGCCACTATAGAAAACAGGACGGAGATTCCTTAAAAACTAAAAACAGAGTTACCATACAATCCAGCAGTCCCACTCCTGGGCATATATCTGTTACATATCCAATTGAAAAAGATACATCCACCCCAATGTTCATAGCATCACTATTTACAATAGCCAAGACATGGAAGCAACCTAAATGTACATTGACAGATGACTGGATAAAGAAGCTGTGGTACATATATACAATAGAATACTACTCAGCCATAAAAAATATTAAAATAATGCCATTTGCAGCAACATGGATGGACCTAGAGATTATCATACTAGGTAAAGTAAGCCAGACAGAGAAAGATAAATATCACATGATATCACTTGTATGTGGAATCTAAAAAAATGATACAAATGAACTGATTTACAAAACAAAAACAGACTCACAGACATAGAATACAAACTTATGGTTACCAAAGGGGAAAGGGGGTTGGGAGGGATAAATGAAGAGTTTGGGATTAGCAGATACAAACTACTATATGCAAAATAGATAAACAACAAGGTCCTACAGAGTAGTGCGATATTGAACTATATTCAATATCTTGTAATAACCTATAATGAAAAAGCACATGTATGTATAACTGAATCACTGTGCTGTACACCAGAAACTAACACAAGATTGTAAATCAACTATACTTCAATTAAAAAAAAAAAAAAGCAGGGTCATGCTATGTACAGGCAAGGGACAGCTCCTTTCCTTTCTTATGAAGAGCCTGGAGGTGGGCCCACCTGGCTATCACCTCTCCTTCCTGGGATGGTCACAAAAGCAAGAGAGCCGTGGACCCTGAATGAATGCATGCAGCCATCAGCAAAAGTAAAAGGGGCCCAGAACTTACCTTTTGCCATTGGTCTTGCCAGAAAGTGCTGAATGGGGACAGAGAACAGGGAAATATACACAAAATGTTATGATAAATCACAGAGAAAAAAATGTGACAATGAGTGTGTATATGTCCATGAATGACTGAAAAATTGTGCTGAACACTGGAATTTGACACAACACTGTAAAATGATTATGAATCAATAAAAATGTAAAAAAAAAAATCCCAGAGACAAGGGTCTTCTAGCTTCCTTGGACTCAAGGAGAAGTAAATTGTAGGTTGCCTCATTTACGGTCAAAGCTACCATGTGCTCCTAAGCAAACATATAAAAATGGAGGAACATTTTGGTCCCAACAAAACTGGGAACTAAGAGTAACTCTGATTACCAAGGTGAGGTCTGTCTTAAGGAGAACTACTCAGCAGGTGTTCCTGAGTTCTCACTGTGTGCACTGTGCTGTTCTGGGCTTTAGAGGATGTGAGGAAGTTTAAGGCTGCCCACAAGGGACTTAGGAGCTGATTGGCAGCTCTTCCTTGATTTTAATGCCAATGAAGCATTCAGCCTCTTGGGAAAAAAAAAAAAATCACTGGGATGAATCTAATACCACAGGGCTGGCTGTCAGAATGATTTTTCTATGACCCGGTGGCCTTGGACATGAAAAGGAAATGAAAACATTTCATTATGAGATTTTCTTCTCCCCTTCCTCCTGCTTCTGACGCCTGCCTGTCTACCCTCCACACCACACATCCACACACACACACACACACATGTACACGCCATACGTATCACACATAAAAAGTGGAGATGTTGCTGAAGCAGATGCAAATACTCAAAAACTGTACTACGTTTCTGACTCCAATATCCATAGAATCCTAGCATTGAAGAAATCATGAGAAATCATGCAGTCTTTATATAGAGAGACAGACATAAATTTTAAAAAGAAGGAAAAAAGCCAAAAAGCTAGCAGGTGAAGTGCCTTGTCTAAAATCAGGGTTAGCAGCCAAGCCCTACTCAGGTCTCAGTTCATTTCTTTTTTCCCTCTGTCAGCAGCTATTTCATAAGTACCCACTATGTGCCAGGAGCTGTGCCAGGGACCTGTAATACCAGGTGGATAAAAATTGTGCAAAGTTCCCTCCCTAATGGGGCTTACAGACTCATCAGGAAGACAGTGGCCAAGAATGCCACAGAGGAATGGGCAATCTCCACTCTGAGAAGTGCTCCATGTGTGAGAGCCACATTGCTGCTAGAGACGGGGTGTTAGGCAGGCAGGGGAGACTCCTGTAGGATGGCATGATTCATTTGAGATCTGAAAGGTAGGCCGGAAGAAGAGAAGGAGAGACACTCCCAAGATAAAGGGAAGCCCTCCTTCTTCACCCAGGAAGACGGTTCCGACAGTGGAGTGCTGGAGCGGGCTTGGACAGGCTCGCACCTGCCCCACCCAAGCTCGCCTTCCCAACTCCACATTCAGTGAGGCCACATTGGTAGCTTGAAATTGGCCATGGTGGGAGTATTGACACCCCAAAAAGCAGCAGATGCCCCCTGCTTTGGAGAACCGGTTTTACCAACACACCATGGACTCCATATATGTTCCACCTGCTTCCCAGCGGTGAGCAGCACAGACCCGGCCCTTTAAGCCAAATGCCTTCCCCTTCCTGCAGAGACTCTACCAAGAGCCTGTTCCCAGAATGGCACTGTCAACAAGTGACTTGGGCTCGGGGCTGTTTATGTCAGACCCTGGGCCATCTGGCTTCTAAGAAAGAAGCCGTTCTTGTGGTCTTCGTCACCCCCTTGCCATCTAATGATATTTATCAACCGCCCACGCCTGCCCTGCGCTGCATGAGACCGTCGGCCAGGCAGATCTCAAGTCAGGCTCTGACCCCTTAGGAATTTGGGGCCTGGCTGAGGCTGCTAGGCTGGCATTGTTCCTCCTTAGAAAACTCGTCCTGCTTAGGGTGCAAGAACCGGGGGGCTGAAAGCCCTACCAAGGGCATGGGGTTCAGAGACGGCACCACTGCTGTTTCTCCCAGTCTGTTTCTAGGCACAGGAAACACCAGGGGAGCACAGGTCAGACTTCATGATGTATACGATTTCGTCAAGTTTTTAAAACAACTGATTCTACTACCCTTGTACCCCCACTGTCACCCCGGTTCTCTAAAGAGATTTGCCAAAAGAAAAAGTGAGCTTTGAGTTCTTACGAAGATGGGCAGGAAGCGAGGTGGGTGGACATCACAGAGGTGGACGTGCCTTTGTCTCCAGGACGTGTGTGCACCTGTGTGTGTGTGTTTGTGTGTGCTGTTGGCTGTGTGTACAGAATTTGGGGGAACAAACAGTGGCCATGGATGCAGGTGCAGATGAGGCAGTCAGGCAGGGCTGTGAGAGGGAGCTTCTTAGAGGAAAATGCCCTAGGGTTTTGTTGGGAAAAAAGAGCTGGACGTTCTAGATAATTCCTTCTGATCATCTCCCGGCTCCTGGATGGGAGCCCATGATGATCACATTTGGCCCATCCTGGGGAGGGCACCCCCTGTGCTATGGAAGAGCAACCATTTATTAGCTTAACCTCTAATCAGATTTAAAAGCTGGGTGACACCAGCCAACAAGTTCCCCAGCCAGGATTCTCAGTGAGAGCCAGGCATGAACATGCAGCAGTCCTGTGAAGCCACCCAACATTAGCTGCCCATAGCTCATTCTAGGCATCTTCCCTTGGGCCGATAGTGAGTCTCCCAGAGTCTTCCTTTAAAAGCAAAATCAAAAGTGACCAGGGCGGCAATACTAACACCTAGTCTTGAGTTCACTTCTCAGATTATCAAACTGCACATGCAAGGTACAGGGGCTGTGCTGAGGGAGGAAGGTTCCCCAAAGCAGATGTGGCTGGAGACCAGCAGGTGGGCTGCCAGGGTGGTGGGACGTGGTGATGCTGGAGTAGTTGCTGTTTGTAGGTGCTGTGTAGTTAGAGCACGGGGGTGACGATGAAGGAGAGAGAGTGGCTGGAGATCACAGAAGGTGTGCAGAAGGAGGTTGGCACAGGGTGAGGCGCCCACAGAAATGCAGACAAGAGGTGGGTGGATGTGAAGACAGCTCCCGGCTACCCTGCCGAGAGGCTACATCCCCTCCTTGTTTCTCCTGACGCTGCCTTGGAGTCCGAGGGCACCTACTTACCTTTCTGGCAATGCGCAGGAAGTCCAGGGTCCTGGCTCACATCCTGTAAGTCAGTGAGGAAGTCCAGAGCGGAGCCCTGTCCAGCCATCGGCAGCGGGACTGGGCAGCCCCTATTCTCCACTGCACTTGCGCAGCTTGTGTTCTGTATCTGGCAACCAGCCAACGGGATGAGTGGGGGCTCTACTAAGGAAAGGGCCCCTTCCACTAATTCACACAAAGCCTCCATAGACCTGGCTGCAGCCTGCCCCTGGGAAAGCCCCCTTGGGTCCCAGAAGAGAGACCTCGAGAGACGATGGGAAGCCCAGAGAAGAGGGATGACATGTACCGCGGGGACCAGGGAAGAGGTAGCATTTGCAGGAGGGAAAGGTGAAGACAGATGCTATGCACTTAGCAGCATCTCCTAGAGCCAGCCCAGGGTTATCTGTTTACTCTGCTGAAACGCACAAGGTCTGAAGATCAAGGGATGTCTTCCCTATTAACATTGAAACAACTAAGCAGTTTATGTTATTATGTGCATTGTCTAAATATTGTTAAATAAAACATCTTAGTACTGATAATTACCCAGACATTTCCGTGACCACAGGACTCCTGCAAGGGGCAGGGATGCGTTTCCAGTTGGACAGTGAGCACCAAGGGTTTACTTTGCTGCCACATAGTCACTTGACTGGGGTCTTCTGACTGCAGTTCCGCTCGGTGGAAGCTCTTTATCAGTCCCAGGTGAAGAGAGCTCGGATAAAGTGCAAATTATTCTCTGCGGTCAGATCCCGAAGTATGTGGGTGACAAACATAGTGGTATTGTTTCCCTGAGTGAGTCTTGTTTTCCACATGTGGGAGGAATTCCAGACTTGAGAATTCTGCATCCAGACTTCATAGATTTTTTTTTCTAATTGAGACAATACAACTAATGATAAAGAACAATACCAGCCTGGGTTGGTTCTAAGCTCCAGAAGGCTCTGGGTCCAAACTTGACCTCCACAGGGACTGGACAGGCTCCAACAGCAACTACTGTCTTCTGCTGTCAAGCTGGACCACGGGCTCCACGAGACCAACTTTCCGTTGGTTTGTGGGGTGTGGAGACAGAGCAGACATGCCTGCCTGCTAATGCGCTGTGGGATGGAGCTGCTCTCTGGGCTTATTGAAATCAGATGCCCAGTCCTTGGAGCTGCCCTGCAACCAGATGCTGCTTCCACGCAAGCGCCATCACATTGGAAAATTACAAGAGCCATGACTCCATCTCCTCACCCCCATGCAAAACTCCAGTTTTACAGACTGGGCAAGAGAAAGGCCTTCCCTTCTCCATCACACACTCTGAGGGGCATGTGTCAAAATAAAGTCCTTCCAAATAGCTAAAGTCATATAAAAATTTGAATACCAAAGACAATTCCAGAGGGTGTGCCCTAAATGTTAACATTAGTTATCTCTGAGTTGTGGGATTGGGATAAAAAAGCACAATGGCATATCTGGAATTGTACATAATTGTTCAAGAAAATTACACTCAATCCTCAAATAATATTCCATTTAATATAAATAAATTTTGAGGTTATGGGGAAATCTTTTTCTTCTTAATATGCAGTGCCATTTGAGAAAAATATATTTTAAAATGCTAGTTAGTTAATAAACTATTTCAATTGCTCTAAGACTTAAAAGTTGAATCTAAATTGTATTGACTTTGAGATTTTCTAGGTTAAAATTATGTAATCTGAGTAAAACATTGTTAGACTGAGTTGGTTGGTTGGTTGGTTGATTTTTGAGATTTACCTAAGCAAATATATAGACACGGCCTTGGTTTCCTCCTCTGTGCAAAAAACAAACAACTACTCATAGAGCTACTGTAAGCATTAAGCGAGATAATCTGTTTAAAGTATTTACCACAATACCTGGCACATGGATATTTGATCAGTTTTGGCTCTCATTAGCTATATATATATATTTTTCATTTTCTTTTAAAGATAACATCAATATCTGCAAAAGAATAGGTAGGTGATGAGAAGATATCAATTGTCTCCTTTTCTGAACTTAACCTGAAATAGGTGAATGTGAAGCAAATATCTAGAGCCCAACTGAAGTTTTATAGCCCCCATCAGGTCTTAGATATCTTCCCAGTTACTCCTATAAGTAATGCTCCTATAAGTAACCTTAGAAATACTCCTATAAGTAATCTTAGAAATAATCGGTCCAGATCACTTTACAGATGAGAAGACCAAGCCCGGATGTGTGAGGACTTACCCAATGTCACAGAGTGACAAAGACCGGACCAGATCCTAGGTCTCCAACCATTTCCTGACTGTGCATCTCTGTACTCTCACAGATGGTCTCTTGGTTTCTCTACTGGCTGATGTATAATGATACTGACTCCCCAGTGGTGCCTTACTCCACCCATAATACCACATGGCGCATAGCACAGCCCTGGGTGCATAGCAAGTATTTGATAAATGGTTTGCTTAATCCAACTCAACAGCAGTCTGTAGTCTCTGATGTGACAGGTGCATGCTGGGCAGTATAAAGGATAGGAGGCTAAATAAGACAGGGTCTGCTTTCAAGAAGCTTCCAGAGACTGACCAGGGAAGGCACAGAATGGGATGAGGGGGTCTCGGAGTGGGGACACTTGTTTAATTTCATCTACAGAAGAATGAAGGTCAGAAATTGCATCACACAGTAAACCTCAAGAGTTAATTCTCCAAGCTTCTTATCCCAGACAAGCTCCAAATCTCTATGTTTCCAAAATTTATGTTTACAACTCTTGACTTCTCTCCTTAACTCCAAATTGCTGTATCAACTGCCCACTCAAACTTCCCACTTGTATGTTCAATAGGGATATCAAATTTAACATGTCTGTACCCAAACTCTTGATTCTGTCCTTGAAAACTGTTCTTTCCCCAGTGGTTTCCATCTCAGCAAATCGCAGCTCCATCTTGCTGGATGCTAAAACCTTGGAGTCATTCTTGATTCTCCTCTTTCTCACTTCTCCACATCACAGTCCATTAGGGAATCCTGTTCACTCTATTCCTTCAGCTTTTACCACTTACAGTGTCCTCCCACCTCCCCTACACTGCCATCCTAACCCTGACCATCACCACCTCTTGCTGGGTTAATACAGAGCTGCTCCATTGATTTTCCTGCTTCTGCTCAGTTAGAGTACTCCTTTTAGAATATGTCAAATCATTTCACCTTTCTGCTCTTCTTCTCTTCAGAATAAGTCCAAAGCCCTCACCAAGGTCCATAATGTCTTACAAGAACTGACCCATTTGCCTCTCATATCTTATCTTCTGCCGCTCTCCCCAGGGATCACTCTGCCCCAGGCCCACGGGCTTCTTTGCTCTTTTCAGCCAAGCATGTTCCTGCCTCAGGACCTTTACACTGGCCATACTCTCTGCTTAGATTGTTTCTCCCACATTTCTGCATGGCTCTCTCCCATACTTTATTCAGATCTCTTTGTAAACATCACCTCATCGGAAAGACCTTCCTGTCACAAACTAGCACTTCCCCAATTTGTAATTCCTAAAATCTTACCATGCTTTGTTTTTTCTAGCACCTATCACCAACTGACATTTTGTTGGTTATTTGTTTTCTATCCATCCTCACTAGAATTTAAGCTCCTTAAAGCACAGACCTTTTCCGCCTTGTCCACTGCTATATCCCCAAATCTAGAATACTGCCTTGGCGGGTAGAAGGGGCTCTATATATATTTGCTAAACGAGTGAATCAACAATATACTTTCATTGTGTGTTTCATTGTAGCCGTTTGGTTTCTCCTTATTGCTCCAGCTAGACCAGTTTTATTCCTTTCTGTAATTCCTGAAAGTCCTAGCATGGCCCACCTGCATGGGACAGGTATGCATCAAATGTGTGTCGAATTAAATTGAACAATTACTAAGTGCTAGCCACAAATTACATGGCTTAAATCCAGTTCATATCATCTACAAGAGGCACTGTGCCCAAAGGGTTTGTTCATTTTTCTGAGAGATGGTCTGAGTGTCTCATTAGAACTTAGGCAGCAACTTTGCAGAGAAGGAACAGCACAAACGGAGCTTTGTGTGCTGGAGAAAACGGGGAGGTGCGGTCACGGCAGAACTGAGCCTCCAGAGCCAAGCTCTGGGAAAAGCAGCCGAAGCAAATGTGACCGAAGGGTTGACTGGCTATGGGCCATTAGGGTCACGGGTCTGTCTTGGAGGGGAAGAGTTTACCATATGTCCTCCACAGCACCATGTAGACCAGCCTTGGTGAGTCGGACACACCCAGATTTTTGCTCCTGTCTGATTCTGCTCACTTCTACAGGACTTGACAACTTTGTTCCCTGACTTGGGAATTGAATCCATTTGTTTGCCGTATGATCTGGGGTCTTTCTGCAGTGTTATCCTCAGGCCCCAGACTCCCAGGTCCTGGTATAGATGAGGATGTGCTATTATGAGGCCCATTCACAGTAACCCGCTCCTTTGGCAGGAGTCCAGGTGCAGAATTCAGGGTTATCTGTTGGACTAGAACATGACCCAATGTACTAGGAATCATTTTATAAATTTATCTTAAAAGCAAAGCTACTTGCAGAAATGGATTTAGCTCTGCCTTCAACTGTATCCTCAGGCTCAAATGTTTAAATGAAATAATTCACAAAATGTGTCACTGTCTGCCTGTATTTTCTCCCGATGGCAATAGAATGTTACTCAAGTCCCCAGTTCACCATCAATTATTTTTAAACTGCTTTGTCTTTTAATAAAGGCCCTTTGGGATCTGGAAGACTTGTTTCCAACGTTGATTAGAAAAGGAGAAGCAAATGTACATTTGAAAGCTATACTAAAGTTAAAAAAAAAAGCTTTTAATAAGGAAAGAAACTTAATGTAATAGGCATTTTTGCTTTTACATTTTGAGTGGGTTGGTGCCCATAAGTGATCCTTATCATTGGAACTATGTAGGGAAACCCACCAAAATCAAAGTAAGTGCAGATTTACAGAAAAACAAACAGCAGCTGTCCCAGATCATCTAGGGCGCTGGGGCCAGCAGTCTGTTGAGAATTTATCAAGCCCAGTAGAGCAGTTCAGGGCAAAAGACATTTAAAAAATAAAAGTACAAGCCCATCGGGAATATTAAGAAAAGACTCATTCAAATTTTTTAAAAATGTACATCCATTACAACAGTCGAAATAGGACTCTCTAAACCAGAGCTGCAAAGAGGCCACTTAAGAGAGCTTTCTCAAGGGTGGCATAAAAAAGTGTTCTGGCCTTTCCTTCACACAGCTTGGCTTGGAAGGACAGGACTTCTTTTTCCCTCTGTCTCGAAAATCCGCAAGTCACAAGTTTATGGGCTCCATTATACTGGGTTTTAAGCATTGGTCAATTCAAGGAACCATTTTCTTTGGATAATTTAAACCAATTATTCTCAAAAGTGAATTTCTTGGTGTATTGATTCAAAATTATGTTACCAAATCTTGATTTAAAAATGTTTCCATGATCAAATAAGATTGACCTCAGATTAGTGAATCTTTCTCCAGATTCTCAGTGCACACTGGTATATGGAAAGTTCTGATTAAAGCGAGTTGTTTCTAACCTTACAATTCATAAATGCATTTGACTGTGGAACTCTTGTTTTACCAAACCTCTTTTGAAATTCCAGGGGTGGAAAACACTGATTTAGACATTCCTGTGACTTCAAGGCCAAGATCAAGGTCCATTTCCTTTTGATATCATTCATTCACTTATTTAATGGACATTGATTTGACTTCCACAGGTAGCTGTCAGTGGAATGGGGGAGGTAAACATATGAACAAACATCAACAATTTCACGTGACTGAGGCTTCTCTGAACCTGTCATTGTTAACAGTCTGTACAACACAATTTAGACCCACGTTATTTACTAAACATTTCCTGTGCACTTGTCTCATCTCCTCCCCTATGTTGTTTAACCTTACTTGAGGGCAAAACTCGTGCTTTATGCTTGTCTAGTGTTCTCTCTGATACTGAGCATGGAATTGGATGTGTAGTAGGTCACCAGTGAATACGGGTTGATTGATTAAAGACTAAACTAGATGATCCCTGAGTCGTTTTTAGTTTTATAGAGTTTCTAAGAGTTTTTCTCAAATATTGGTACAACCCTATGCCTATAACACTATGGTGAACCACAAAAATACTGAGTAATTCATTAGCTCTGGTTATCCAGCGGCTGTCTTATTGCCATAGAAGTAACAAAATTAGTATCTGCTGCCCCTCCAGATAGGCAAGCCACAGCAAACCAAAGCAATTTACTCTCTGCTTATGGACACAGTTTAAGTGTTAAAACTTAGGGATTCGACCTTATTTTATCGGAGAACAGCCAAGTTTCTGATTTTATATGGGGGAATCCTGAGACTTAAGTGAATGTGTAGCTATTTTTTGCAAAATGTAATACAGATTAGGGTTAGCCACAATTGGTAACACTTGGGGAGCTGTTAATTTCTTGCTGGCAATTACACTGTAAACTCCCTTCATAAATTTCAGACTTGAACTTGGCATTGTCATCCAGATTTTATGCACATTAATTTGATTTACATATGCTGAGTGGTTCCTAATCCTATGATCAGTAGACAGACAGCACCTCAGTTGCTTTATATATTTGAGAATTGCTCAGAACCACAGAAACTTTATTTCGTAAGTGAACAAAGAAGTGAATGTGGCGGGGATAAGTTACACTGGGTTCTATTCAGTTATGACAAGGTTTCTCAACCTCAACACTATTAACATTTCGGCCCAGATGATTCTTTGTTGTGGTAGGTGGTCCTGTGCACTATGGGATGTTTAGCAGCATCTACCTATGAGATGCAAGTAGCAACCCTTTACGCCATTATGACACCCAAAATGTCTCCAGGTGTTGCCAAATATCCCCTGGGGAGGGGATGGTGGTCGGAATCGCCACTGATGATAGAAGACCCTGGCAATTAAAGTCAGGTCTAGACTCCTTTTTTCATTTTGTGGATTATCTGTTAGTATGTGCTCAGAGCATGGAATCTTACTGTGCTTTGAAACTAGATAATTCCTTTTTCCTAGCCTGTGTGGCCTGGGACAAGTTACCTAATATCTCAGAGTCTCAGTTCCCTTGTCTGTCCGGGAGCCACACATGAACAAGCTCCTAGAATTATTCCTGGAGAGGGACAGGTATGTATTCAATGTTAGTGGTTCCCTCCTCCTTCTCCTCCTTCCACTCCTCCTGCTCTCCCATCCTGTTTCCCCCAGAGCTGAGGTTAACACCACCAAATGATATGTACTACAAATAGCCTGGTGGTTTGTTTCCAATTTTTTCCTTCCACAGATCATCAGGAGCTGACATTATATACAAGCCTTATGTGAGCTTTGGGGGATAAAACCGCCTAAGTCAACAGTAGATGGAGGAGAATCCAAGTCCCCAACACGCTGCATTCATGCCCAAGTATAGGGAGTGTATCCACATCCATCGGAACCATTCATCAGTTTCTTATTCTCTGCTCAAGGCAACAAAGCTGTAACTTGACTCAACAAAGAGGATGCTCACAGATTGAGCACGTCCCCCACCTGCAGCCACCCAAAGCCATAGAATAAACCTGGTGGCTTAGTCGGCAACACCGACTGCTCCCCTGCAGAATGTGGAAGCCCGGGCCAGGCACCTTGAGGGGAACACTAACACAGGAATGTATCTGGTATTGCCTGAAACCTGAAGGGTTTACAGAAAGAACATATGGAAAGGTTTATAGACCTTATTTTCATTATAAAGGCATTATAACAACATTCTGAACCATTTGGAAAACGGGGGAGAAGGGAAGATCACCCAAAGTTCTAACATGCAATACAACTGTTTTCACTTTAGATATTTACTTCCAGGCCTGGTTCCTGTGCACATGTGATTTCCCTTGGCTGCAATGATTTCATACATGGTCTTCCTGAACCTGCTTTGCCCCCTGTTCCACCCCAAGTCAACACACAAACCTTTCTCCTTGTTCTTAACTGTCTTAACAGTTTTCATATTTAACAGCTACACAGAAGTCCTTGAAAAAGATTTTCCACCAAGGAACTAATGAACTATCCCATTTCTGAAGAACACTTGGCTTCTGATTTTGCAATTATAAATAATTTAGAAAAAAAAATGTCAGGAGTACAGCTTTTTCCCTCCTAGGATTATTTTTGTGGCATAAAATCTCAAAAGTGGGATTAAGAGGTGAACTCCATGGACATTTCTGCGGTTTTAAATATACACATGTCAAATTGTTTTAAAATACATTATTCTGATTGCAAAAGCTATTCATGGCTCATGGCAAAATATTTAGAAAATACAGAAAAGTATAAAGAATAAAACAAACTCACCCATCATCCTTTAACTTGACTACTGCTAACATTTGCTGTATTTCCTTCCAGCCTTTTTTCCCGTGTCTATCTTTAATGTATGTATGTATCTAAATTGAGTTCTGTTGTAATATTATTAAGACTAGGATTCCTAAATGAGCCGCTGTATATGGTACTAGGCTCCACAAAGACAGTCAGATGAGTAATTCTAGCTTGCACAACAAGGGGTCTTGTGAAAGTTCAGGGGATGGCTGGGGGCTACCATGAGCACTTCAGGACACCCGCAGCCTCCTCCAGCCACCCACCTCCTGTTAAAGGCCATCTATCTTCCCTCTAGTGTTCCCAACAGAGGAAGCTTGGCTGATCTCATGCAGGGCTGTGTTCTAAAGGTAGTGTGTAAGAGGGCCAGTTTACCTCCATAAACCCCTCAGGACGGCCCCCCCATTGGACAATAACAATCCCTCTCAATAAGTTCAACCAGCTGCTTTTTCCCCGAGTGTGGGAACAGACTGCTCTTTCTTCAGAGGCACACCAGATGAAGTAGTTAGCTTGCGAAGGGGCCATGTTGTTTAAAACATACGAATCTTTCCCAGTAAGTCCACGCAGGCTCACAAAATGAGAGAGAGGGTGATGGGGACTGACACTGAAGGAAGAAGGGCATCCCTACCTCCCACCCTGCTCATTTGGTGGGACTCCAGGAAGAATAACCCTCACTATGTACGTTGTTGTTCATTTTCTCTTTCTCTCCTTTCCTTCCTTCCTCCCATCCTTCCTTCCTTCTTTCCTCCCTCCCTCCCTTCTATTTGTTCTAGTTGCTTATAATTTACACATGTTTAATGCTCTTATAATGAGAGTTATTATAGTTATTCAGCCTGAATTGAACATGGCTCATGACGGGGGACTGGACCTCAGCAGGCAGCCCATTTCCCTTGCTGGAGATCGTTAGCAGCCTTGTGTTGAGGTAGGACCTGCTCCTCTTCCACTTGGGCCTTTTCATCCCAATTGTGTCTCCTGGAACAATGGACAGCAGCTCTTCTTCCCCCGGTGAAAGCTTTCCTGAACTTGTGACATCCCTAATTCAGCCCATCATTTTTACTAAGGGCTGGTTTCTAGATGTCCCACCTTCCTGGTTTGCCTTTAACTGTTGCCACACTGAGAAGAGAAGGCCTGTGGGTCTTGGGCAGAGCCCGTGGTCTCCCTCAGCTTGTTCACTGGCTGGCGGAGCAGCTGTAACAGGGAAATGGCAGTGGCACAAGCGGAAAGGCGGAAACACACCCCAAGGCAGCCTCTCTGCAGCCCCAGCCCCAGTAGCCTGCATCCCAGATTTATGGATGGCACCTGGTGAAGCAGTGATGCAAGTCCAATGTGAAATCCAAGCACATCATCATTTATCTGTGTTTGGATTTGGTTAGGGCTTTTATTAATGACAGAGGACTTGATTAAACAAAGTTTACACTGTAACCAATTCCAGCTGGATCTAGGCCTCAGTGGGAAGCCCCAGTTCCCCTGCTGTTGTCCACTTGTCCTTTTCACTCACCATTTCTTTTCCAAGGCATTTTCTTTGACTCTGATAATGGTGAGGTCACTCGATCATGTTTATTTTAAGGGCCAGTCTGGCACGGTGGCTCTGTGATGAGGGACGTTTGTGTTGAAGGTGCTGTGTACCCTGGGACATGGCCTTATCCTAAGCTATGGGATGAAATCACTGTGTCATTCTGCCAAGGCAATGTTATCATTGAGTTTGGGCTCACATTTAGAATTCCTCCAGCAAAAATCATATTCTAATAGACTGTTAATTTTAACATCATCAGGATTCTCTTGTATGACTACCAGAAGCCAGGTTGATGAAATCTGGGTTCTTTGTGGGGGAGACACTAATTATAAATGGCTCTGATTACCTTTTGCTTGAGCTGTTTCCCCGAGGAAATCCACATCTCGCCAGCACAGGCTGAAGAGTGTGAGTCTGTTTGTGATTTGTGGGGAGTTCTAGCCCCTCACTGGAGCTGAGGTCAAGGCCATCTTCAAAGTTTTCTCTCAATCGGTGTCCCTTTCTTCCACCTCCTCCCCTGGCCCCGCCTCAGCCCACTCTCCTGTTCTTGCTGCTGCTCCTTTGCCCTTTGGGTCCCCCCTTCCCCTCCTGCTTTGCTCACTCCTCTCTCTCTCAAATGCTTCTTATTATATTTCCATCTTTCTCACTTCATTTCTTCAGTTTCCCTCTATGATGACATCAGAATTCCTAAGGGCAGGGCGAATCCCAGCTCATGATTCTGTCCCAGTCAGTGACTGCAGTTGTTGGGCTGGTCTGGTTCCATTTGTTCAGGGCTCATCCATTCATGCCACAAACACTCTTCATGCTCCAAGCTGATGGGAAATGAGAGAGGCGTTTCTCCCTCTGTCCCTGACCTGGACCCGGCCCCAGGCTGGCCCCTAATTGGAAGCAGCAAATCCAGCACCAGAGCCAGGTCCATCCTCAGTGCCAGCATTACTCAGATCCCCCATGGTGCCTGGTGGAGATGGGGCCAAGCCACATAATTCACGGCCAATGCGTGTCCTTCTGATGTGTCTGCCAAAATGTCACTCTTAGCCTGTAGGTGACAGCCACTGCTCATGGGTGAAGAGCCTCCTTGTGATTTCTTCTCCTTTCTTCTTCACCTTTCCTGCTCATTGCTATTCTTGAGAAGTTAGGAGAAGACAGCAGCCCTGTCTCTTTCAAAGAGAGTTTCTGAAGGCTGTAAGCTGGTGGGCTAAAGAAACTGCCTCATTTTCACCCCACAACTTAAAATGAAAACCATCATCTGCTACACACATAGCAGTGAGATTTCTACTATTAAACCATCTATTCAATTCAACGTGGCAAATCAGAAGGAAATGTTTCTGTTCTGTTTAGGTGTCCTGTTTCTCACAGCACCAGAATCTCATTCTTCTAGGAAAAGACCATTTCATTCATGAACAATGAAAATAACTGTCTTCCTAAAAAACAAAACATAACAAAAAACCAAACACGAAAAACACTGATGGTAACTCAACCTCTTCTTCTTTGCCTTTGATTCACTCTTGTTATGTGAAGTACTCACTGCTAAGAGCATGAAGCCTGGACAATTGAACCCTGACTGAGTAATTCACACAGTTCTGGAAAATAAACTCAACAACTCACAAACTGAATCCACTTATAGATGCTCATCCACCAAGGACCCTTGACATTCGATCTCTCCACCTCTCTGTCCAGTGTTCACTGCTTTCCCCCACCCCTCAAACCAAAGTCATAGCTTGGTAATTTCTTGTTTTAGAAAGTGACAAACAGAGCAGGCCGAGAAAACACTGTATGTTTTGGATGAAAAGTGAAATCATTAGGGTGGGTTTCTATTCTTGGTGACTGGAATTTTACTCTGGTTCTGATTAAGCGCAACAAAGATATTATATTTGATGTTTTCCTGTAAATGTACGAGATGGGTTTCTATTGCATGTCCATGAATGGAAATATTAACAGACTCCAGTTGGCTCCATCAGTCTCTGGCTTGGTCTTCACACCCAAAAAACCAACCAACAGAGAATCACATTCCAGCCCAGAGTGAGTAGTTCCTGTCTTGCCTGTGTTTCATTTGTTTGTTTTTCATGGTCTCACAATTAAGAGTAAACCTTATCCAGAAAATGTATGAGAGTACATGGAATAGACACATGCTCATGTTCCGAAATTGCTCAGGGAGAAACAATTTCACATTTTAAGCATCTATCTTCTATGCCTACATTTCTGTCAGAATGGCAGGTCCATCCGGAATCTGTGTCTTGGTGGTTAGAGTATTTCAGTGAGGAGGGAATTTCAGTGTCTATGGGCTGCCTCATGGTGGTGAGCAAGGAGGACCTCATGACAGAGAAGTAGAGAAGTCCAGGTATTCTAGGAATTAGAAAACCAGCACTAGACTTTTAAAAGCAATTAGGTAAATTCAAGAATAGAAGCTATGCCGGATCCCACCTATACATTATCCACATCACAGAAGCAGAGATCGATACTCAATAGAAAACCCAGAGGACACAGCTGTTGCCCCTTTGGATGGCCAGGTTTGTGAGCAGTCTGGAGAAGGGTGACAAGGAAGACCTGGGCTGCTGTCTGCCATGCCATCCACTAAGCAGTGCAACCTTGCACCTGCCCACTTCATGCCGTGTGCAAGTTACCCTATGTGTAAAATGAGGGTAAGACTGATCTCAGAAGATTTTTTTTTCTGCTTAGCTTTTTTTTTTTACATTTTTTATTGATTCATAATCATTTTACAGTGTTGTGTCAAATTCCAGTGTTCAGCACAATTTTTCAGTCACTCAGGGACATATACACACTCATTCAGAAGATTTTTAATGGGCATTTAATAAGACAATCTCTAGAAAGCCCTTCATAGGGTGGCTGGCACATAATACACAGTAAATATTGCTTATTAGTGGTAGTAGTTGTATTCATTGTTAACCTATGGTTTATGCTAGTGAACTTTTTAATGTATTTTAATACATCATATTATATTGCATTTAATTTACACTTAAAATATAGGTAATTCCACCCTTATCGATGCCTCTTAAGCAGCCCAAGGGAGAGACCCAAAGGGGCTCTTTGGGGGATTTCTATCCTACACCTGCCCTTTGCTCCGCCAAGCCCAGACTCCAACTTCCAGTATCTGAACAAGTGACTGAGAAAGAAGCATGCCAGGGAGCTAGCCTCCTCCTGGGACCCTGGGGGCCCTTGTCCCGCTGGCACAGAGGGGCCAGGAGAGAGCCACTCTCCAGCTAGTCTTTGACTCCCAGGGAACTCCCCTCTTCCGAGTGGGAGCCAATCACTGCATGGAGTCCAGCTAGTCAGAGGAGAGTCTCCTTCTGGAGGCTGAGAGGAGGAGTCAGGGAGAGCTTTCCCTCCGGTAGGGGCCTAAACACAAAGTCCTCTTGTCTTCAGATTGTGAAGAAATAGAAAAACTCAAAGATGCAGCAACAATGGCGCACTTATCCTCAATACATTGCACAGACAAGTGAAGGAACCCACCTCCTTCTGGGAGGACCGAGATCCGTAACTCCTTACCTACCTTTTGGAGTGTGAGTGTGTGTGTGTGTGTGTGTGTGTGTGTGTCTGTGTATAATGTCCTTGTAACAGCCATGGATAGTCTTCTTTTGAGATGATAAAACTAGTTAAAAAAATGATTAAACTGAGTAATGTTGTCATCTACATTACTGGAAATACAAAGTTAACAATAACAACAAAACTCAGGGGAAAGCAAGGAAAAAACAGCTTCCAGAATAAGCTCTGGAAATACATCTATGGAAAGCAGGCATACTGATTTATAGACTCAGCTCTCTTCACCACCCAGTTGGAAGTTATATGGACCTAAATAATTCACTTGAGTACTTGGAACAGGCTAAATGATCCCCCAGGCACGGCCCTCTTCTGGCTCTGCTGATTCTACTGACAGCCTAAGAGCAGGACTTGGGGAACACTGGTCAGACTTCCCTGCCTGACTCCAAGAAGGTCTTTTTCAATCCTTTAGTGATGGTGGTGATGGTAGTAATAGTCGTAGTGGTATTGATAGTGGGGGTGGTAATGGTAATGGTAAAATGGAGGAAGTGGTGATGCTGGTAGTGGTGATGGGTGATGCCAGGAGGGTGGTGGTCATGATGATGGAGGGGGTGGGGGTGGTGCTGGCAATGCAGGTGGCACTCGTGGTGGATGTGGTGGTGGAGGAGGTGGTTAGGGATAATGCTGCCATGCTGTATGGATCTGAAAAAGAGGCCTGTATAAATGCTGTGATAGATTTGAGAAGTGGACAGAGAGAGGTGGGGCACTTAGGTACTAGGACTTCATGAGCACATGCGCATTGGGTACCAGGCTCTGCCTGTAACTACAACATGTGCCTTTTGAGGTGATTCCTCTCTTGGGATCAAGGCAAGCAAAACAAACTGGTGGAGGCAGATACACACTTTTACTGGCAGTAAATTAGGTGGGATTGTTTGTTCAAAGTTTTTTGTTTGTTTTATTTTTAATTTTTTATTTATTTTTGTTTTTCCTCCTAAAAATATATTTGAATCTATATTTGGGGAATAGAAAAATTAGGTCTGAGGAAAGAAATAAAAGTAGAAAGAAAGCGGGGGCTACGAGTCCTGGACACAGAAGGGTGGACACAATGCAGGCAAAGAGGAGAGCCCTTCGTATACAGAGTGGACCAAATCAGCTTTAGGCAGAGCTTAAAAGTCCCTGAGGCCAGGTGCCCACAGGATGGGTAGGTGTCCTGGGACAGAAGGTGAGGGCTGGAGCCAGGCCTGGTGGCTGTGGCCAAGGGGAGCTGGGGCAGTCTGTCAAGAATCCACCTTCCTAGGAACAAAGGGTGACACTCTAGACCGGACATGGCGGGATGAGTCCCTGGAAGGTCTCGGAGGGGCAGCTCCCTTTCACAGACAGAGGCCTGGTGCCAGGAGCTCAGCTGCTTCTCAAAAAAAGAGTGACTGCTAACAAATGGTTTTCATTATCATCTCACAGCCTCCACCCTTGTTCTGTATGTGTGTGCTCGGCTTTTCCCTTTCTTTTCTTCATCTTTTCGTGGGCTGTAACTAAACAATGAGGTGATTGCCATCCCAGTGGATTGCACAACACAACCAGCGGCTGGGTTGGCGCATAACTTTCTCCAAGGAAATTCTTAGACAAGAAAAATAAGCAAGCTGGAAATAAGGATTTTGTTTTGCACAACACCTGTGTATGCTTTTCAGCGCTTGTAAGGAAAGCAGAACGGGGTCTGCTGAGAGCTGATACTTGGTTCCTCAGCAGTGCACCTGTCAGCACGGCAATGGGGCATTCTTCTGAAATAAAACCCTATATCGCCAAAGTGAAAGGGGGGCTCTCCCAGGTATCCAGGAATATAAATTGGGACCACTTGTTATTTACCAATATGAACTAATGATTGCCTTTGAATAAACTGGTGCAGCCATGGGAAGAGTTCAATTCTGTTTGATAAACATTCATCACGTGCCTACCCTGGCACATCCTCATGGAGAGGAAAACACCTAAGACCTCAAGACGTTAGTGATTCAGCAGATGCCTAAATTTGTCCCAAATCCCTGGATAACTGAGCATAGCCTTGACCATGAAGATGGTCCGTGTTGTGTTCTTCTTGTGATTCACTTGCCCTGTTAGGCAGCAATCACCCTGAGCAAAGATACGATTAACTCTACAGGGCTGGGCAAGTTTTCATCATAGCTGGGGCAGGGCAGCTTCCTCCCTCTGACTGCAACAAGGCTGAAGAAAATGGATCATTTCAAAAACTAGTATTTCAGTTCGTTACTCAGCATCTTTGTCGGGAAATGATTGCAGATAATCGTCCTGCAGCTGCAGACTGTGCTCTACGCTTGCACAGACGGAGGCCACTGAGCATGTGCCTGGCCAGCCAGTCCACAAAGATGGGGACATAAACAAGGACTGTGGCACAAACGGGATTTCTTCTTGCCAGAGACAGCCCGACCAGGACATGGGATGGACATGAGGCATCACTTCCTATTCTGCACCCAGACTCAGTATAGCTGAATGTCTTTAATGGCATTAATAAAAATAGCTAACATTTATGTAGCATCAGCTAGGTGCCAGGCACTGGGCTAAATGCTTATTCTATTTAAGCCTCTCAACAACCCAAGGTGGAAGGTATAATTATTTCGAATTTTTAGAGGAGACACTGACACACAGAGAGGTTAAGTCACTTACTAAAGGTCACACAGTTGGTTAAGCGGTAGGGTTGAAATGCAACCAGCCCCAGGCCTCAGGGCCTTGGGTAACCGGCCATCAAGGGAACTGCAGCGTCACTAGTGGCCCTTTCCTCACAGTTCTAACAGCCTACAATTCCGTAAAGTAATAACCAAGATTCTAAAATAAATAGTTCTATTTCTCTGAATCTTAAACATCTAAACTTCTTTAAAAGCAATAGGATGAGTAGCTGAGTGCCTGGTTTCTTCTTTCTCTACATGTGTGCGTGTGTATGAGAGTGTGTGTGTGTGTGTGTGTGTGTGTGTGTGTGTGTGTGTGTCGTGATGAAGCAGGGAAAACTGCCCTTACCTTTGGAATTTCTCATTATCCACAATGTTCTGGGTCCCTGGAGATGATGCACTCTGTGGGTCTCTTGTTAGCCCTGGAGTAAATTTCCCCAGTACAGAGTTTTGGTTTCGTTCATGATGTCATGGTCCAATAAAGCTTAAAAGAAGAAACACTAGAAGATGGAGAATGCTCTGAAGTACAATTGTATGAGAATCAAGTGCCTAGGAGGACAGCAGGTTTTCATCTCCCCTGACCTCTCCTCCTGAGATAATGAAAGAGCTAAATGAAACCCCTTAAACTAAGCTTTAAAACGCCCATCAAATAGCCCCTCATTACAGTTAACCAGCCGCTGACATTCTGACATTCCCCATCAGGCATATATGACACTGGGACTGGAGGGTTAAAGCCACACGCAGGAAGTAGCTCAAACAGCCCAGAGCCCCCTGACAAACACACACAGGGAAATCAGTTCTTCATCTCCAGCCCTTATCTTAGCCTCGGGTTCCCTCGGATTTGCGTGGGCTGCATGCCTGGGCAAAGCCGGGCTGTTCCCTCTTTCATGCCTGGAGTCAGATTTTCTGCATGTGAAGTGAGCAGACAAGCCAGGAAATGTCAGCTCAGAAGAGGGAGGGAGCTGTCACTCCAGGGGCTGTGCAGTGGGGCAGCATCTGACATGCCCTCAGGACTCAGTTTCCCCAGGATGTGTTTGCTGCTGGCTCCCTTGGAACCATGTTTTCTTGGCTGCGGGGTAGTTGGGGTGCAGCTGCTTTTGCAGCGAAATTGAAGTCCAGCTGCTTCAACAGAAGTAGTCTCATCTCATGGACACTTGCACGAGTCAGGGTGGCCTTTTATGGGGACCTTTACATCCAAGTCCCATGGCTTGTCCCTTATCCCTCTTTAATTGAAGGACAGAATGCCTGACTTTTCAAAAGCCGGAGAACACTGCTTGTCTGTTTCGCCAAGATTTTTCCTGGGTCTTTTTCAGGGTTTAGCTTGTCTTAATTTCTCAAGTTACATCTGAACTGCATTATAGACTTATGTGTCGTAACACTGCTTGACCTGTTGCTTGGAAAACATACCACACACTGAGAGGAAAAGGCTAGCTCAAGAAGAGCTGAAGACATTTAATCCTATAAAGCAAATAGAAGAGCGAGCTTGGATCCCGTTAGCATTCACTGGCAACGTTCTGTTTTCATTCACGTATTCCATCCCAGGTGGTCATCTTGGTCTGCAATGGGCTGGAGGTGCTGGTACTGTTGGATCTAAACTTTGATTCCAACCAACCCAAGAGTCTCCTTTTTCCCGCAATACTTCTGTCTGCTCTTAGTCCCAAGTATGGGAACAACAGCCGGGAAAGGCCCAAAGCAGAGCTGAAATGGATCTTTTCTCTTGTGGTTTAAGGATCAGCCAGTTGGAACTCAGGAGATGTTTTCTTAGGGTTGCAGAAAAGTTTGAAAAACCGTTGGATTGTCTTTGGCACTCAAATGTAGATTATAGATATATCGTTAGTATTACTAAGCTGATGGGCTATGCTACAAGGACTGTTATTTAGTAGCACATTCTTGCAAAAATATACTGCCCTCAGCTCTGTAATGGGAGGCTGCTGTGTGTTTAGATGTCTTATCATGTCTACCGCATTCATGTCATTGTAATTACCCAAGTTATGGAAACCCCTCTGTGGCATCGGCATTACACAGCTTGTGAATCCACAGCTCATCAATCCAGTTGGGGAAATATCATGCAGACTGTGGCCCAGAAGGCCACGCACAGTTGTAGCAAATGCTTTGATTCTGAAGCTCAAGGTCAACCAACCATGATGGTTTCTTCCTTGAGCTGCCTGACTCTCTGGGGAAATGCTGGAAAGAGTTTGTAATTTATCCCAGAAGCTCCAAAAGAGCCATTGGACCATCCCCTCTTTTAGGAAAATGCAGCAAGTCCCTTTAGAATTGTCAGTATCGAAACTTTCAGTCTAAAAGAATAGCGATTTTGCTGAACCTTAATGTCTTCCTAAGTCCTTGTTGCCAGATGCACTGTTTTCCCATTGGATGTGCCAAAACCACCAAATAGTTAAAACACGTCAGATCGTCCGAAGATGGCCCAAACTGAATTTTTCCCCCAAAGAAGAGCTCCTAGTCAGCAAATCATGGTCATATTCCATATTAGAAAATGTCTGATTAGGCTAAAAATTAGGAAAACAGACTTTCAACACAAAAGACTTCACATTTTCTTTGTGAATAGGCTCAGAGCAAGAACTAAGAGAGAGAGGGGCGAGTTAAGGGGAAGAGTTACAGGAATGAACGTCACAGCAACAGCGCCACCAGTTATTATGACGCCCTCAGGAACATGTTCTTAATGCCCAACATTCCTAGTGAGTTCTCCCAACTCATCTAGGAGGATGGAGGCTGCAGCTCACACCAGCTGCTCTAGCGTATTTGATGTGGTATAAGCTACTCTTGGGACTAGCCATTGTGTCTGAGCATATGCAAGGAGTGAGTGGTCCAAGAATTCTTTCTAGTCAAGCATCCTCCAATTTCTGGTATTAAAAATGTCAGCAAATAATCCTTGGGCATAATAATATGCTAACCATAGCTTCAATACCAAAGAATGTTGTAAGTGGCATGCAAGGAGTAAAAAGAAAACTTCACAATTGACAAATGTCAATTACATCTAGATAATTTGGGGGTGGGGTGGGGTGGGGTGGGCAGGGGAGACAGGGACAACATCCCCCAGCGACTCTGCAAGGCATAGTCTCACACCTGTTTATTGCCTACAGTGTGACCGAATCTACACTTTATATTTCCTGAGGTATATTAATTTCTTGATAATTTCTCCTAACTGCTAGCTCATCAAAGCCAGCGTCAAGTTTCCCATTCATCCTGTACAGCCGTGATTCTCAGCCCTGGCTTTTTCTTGGGGTCATCTTGGGAGCTTTACAAAATGCAGTTTGTATTTTGAAATTGACCAAAATATCACTGAGACCTCATGACAGTGAAGGGGCCACTGAGACAAGTGTCCGCAGTCCACAGAGACGGTCACATACACAGGCTTAACTTCAGGGGCCTTCAGAAGAGCCTTTAGCTCTAGCTGACTCAAGGCTGGTTGGTCAGGGGGCTCTGGGGTGTGGCCTAGACATAAAGTTGACCGTAATAAGGGAAGTTATAGTCAAGCAGGCAGCCCACGGCAGTAAACTGACTCTGGCTGTCACTCTCTCGGTGCTGCAGTCAGAGGAGGGCCAGAGTGGGACCCTCCAAAACAGTGCTTCTCAAACCTAAGTGTGCATCAGAATCACCTGCATGGGTTGTTAAAAGTCAGATTGCTGGGTTTCACTCAGCATTACTAGGCTTCACTCAGCATTGCTAGGCCTATGGTGGAGACAACGATTTTGCGTTTCTAACAAATTCCAAGATATTGCTAGTACTACAGTGGAGCACACTTTGAGAAGCACTGCTTTGAAGCCTGAGACCCAGGCCAGGCCAGCGTTGTCCAGGTCTAGAAGGGGTACACCAGACTTCAATAGTTTTTCCTTCGTGCCCTGGGAGAAGGAATGGAACGTGGTCCTGAGATGAGCTGGGATTTATTTGTATGCATTTATAAAAGTGTGAAAGCTGTCTGATGAAGTGATTACCGCATGAGCACAGACAGGGTTTTAAAAATAGATATGCATTTGCATTGTTTGTTCCTAATATCTTTCCATTAGAAATTAGTAGCATTTAAATCAGATTTAATTTTAGAGCCCCAGCCTTCACTAGCATGAGACTAAAAACAATGACAATGGTATCTATGAAAATTACTGTTTCCATATCCTAGACAGGAAGTTGCTCTCTCCAGTAGCAACTACCTGTTCCTACGCTGAACAAGGGAAGGCCAAAGGCATAAAAGATGCAAGACAAGGTCTCAAATAAATCAGGCATCTAGATGTGGTGGGCAGGGGGCCCTGGTATGCAAAGGTAGCTTGGCCTGAGGTTGTAGATATACAGTCAGGGAACCTATTGTGGCTGGTCTACAGCTGATGCCCCAAGAAGGCAGGTCTGCCCAGGAGCTGTGGAATGCTTCATTTAGATAGCCCTTCTTTCTCCTTCTAATCACCTAGATTGGAGGCCATCCTGGCTGATAGTGGAACATACAGAATACAGTCAGAGAGTCACTCTTACTTCCCTAGTTGTCCCATAGGTTACGGTGGAGGCTTTTCGTGTCACACTGGAAGGTACAGTCAGCAGGCAGGCCACAGCACTGAGCTCTGCAAGCGCATGAGCACGTGCTGCTGTATAAGCCCATCACATACTCCTCCCACCCGCCCGCAAGACCCCGTCTTAAGCCATGCTGGACCTCCAGCCAGTTACTGAGCCCTGGGGCTCTGGGATGCCTTTCCTTCTCTTCTTCCCTGATGCACTCCTGTTCATCTGTAAGAACCTGGCTCAGATGCTGCTTCCTCTGTGAACATATGTCTCTGGCTAATCTGGCCAGATAAAATCAATTCCTTCCCCCACTATGTTTTCCATCCCGTGTCAGATATCCACCATTCTTATCGCATTGTGCTTTAAATGGTGCTCGTGTGCTGGCTTTCCTCACCTCTAGCTTATTTGCTCTTGGATGTTGTGCGATGTCTCATTCTTTTTTGGATCCCTAGCACCTAGCACAGTGGCTGGTGAAGCACTTCCAAGTTTAGTGCTTAATAAATGAAATAAAGAATTCCAGTGTTTAAGCAGGGGAGAAAGCATTTCTAACCACAAAGCAGGGATGCAGGCTAGGGAACTTTAATGCTCACAGAATCACAGGCAATCAGAGCTGGAGGGGACCTGAGTTATCACCAGTACCAGTTCCTTATCCTGTGGAGGAGGAGGCTCAGAGTTGCTCAAAGATACTCAGTGACTCACTGAAAGCGAACTGGGCCAGGACACAGCTCGGTAGGTTCCAGTCTAGCGATCAGTCAGGTTTGGCCAAACATCCAGCTGCAGGGTTGTGGACCAGATCAGATCCTCCTCCTGTAAGTGACGGAACCAGACCCCAGGCTGCCCACCTTCTACCATGGGGACCAGACAGCCTCCCTCTCCTGTGCTCAATCCAACCCTGAGAGGATTTAAAAATGGTCTCTGCTATAGAATCTAACTTTTTTAGGGTGTTTGAAAAAGTATTCATCTCTAGCCCTGAAGCCCAACTGAGTATCGGAAAGTTTTTCTGACAGTTCTGAAGCAAAAAGGGTATTTTGAGTAGAGTGGGTAAGAAAGAGGAATGGAAACATCCCAATCCTTAATTTCATGATTTCTAGCAGCAGAAAAACCATTCCAGGCCCAGTCTACCTCCTTGTCCTCCTCTGTGATTTGGGGCCATGGTAGCTTCACTGACATTTGCTTCTGTAGCACAGGATAAGACAGGGTGTTGCAGGAAGATAAGCGGGTGGGAGGGTTCCGCACTGGGAGAAGACAGGATGGGGAAAGGGGTTTGGGGAGTTGAAAAGACAATCTAAACAGGAAGGATAAGGATGCCATTCTAGAATTTTTTTAGGGGGTACAGGGGAGTTACCCCATCCTACAGTAAGTTCTGCAATAGACATAATAGTTCATTTATTCATTCATAAAAAATGTCATGTCACCCTCCAGCTTACAGCCTTCCACTTCCTTCCCATAGGCAATAGGGTGAAACCACAGTCCCGCACTACATCCCTGCACAACTGGCTCCTTCTACCTCTCCAACTTATTTCCCACGTCTCTTTCCTACATGCGCAGCATCTTTGACTTGTTTCTACCTCAGGGCCTTTGCACTTGCTGTTCCTTCTGCCTGGAATACTCTATTCCCCATTCCTTCTCACCCTTCAGATCTCAACTTGAAGGCCACTTCCTCGTAAACTCTTGACTGAGCAGCCTATCTACAGTGGCCCTCACTACACCCTGCAGTCACCTCTATCATCATCCCCTGCTTACCTTCAGGGCATGTCAGGAATCTGAAGAGAACTTGTTTACTTACACAAGACTATAAACTCCAGGAGAGTAGAGACCTTGTCGGTCTCACTCTCTGTCGGGTCCCCAACACCTAGATCAGTACTCGGCACACAGTAGCTGCTCAGGAAATACTGTTGAATAAACGAATGAAACACCTATATATATGAGACTTATAGAATTGAATGGAGAACAGAAACCTACCATTGCTTCTAGGAACTACAATCTAAAATTGGACAGAATCTTTCTTCTCATCGTATCAGCTCCCTAGCTCCTATTCTGAACATGTGACTCTTGGCACAGTTCTCTGAGAGTCATGTCCTAGTTCTGCAAGAGCTCTTGGTATCTATCAAGTGGTCAGGTTGTCTTGTTTGCCGCCATTACGCATCTGGATTTTCATCAAAGCACCAACTTGTTCTCAATTGTCAGGACTTCTTCTTCTGTATAATTTACCTTAGTTACACTGGTCCAGAGTTGGGTCTAGTACATCTACACATGTATAGTGTACAGAATAATTCTATTTTTGATGCTGGTTTAGGGGCCTGCTGAGCCGGACTCTGACGTGGGGCTAGACGCACCTACATCAGCCATAGACTGTGTCCAGGCAGAAACCAGGTCCACACAGGTTCAGCCCCTGGCCTTTTCAGTAGTTGAGCTCTAGCTCCTCCTGGACCCTGAGGCTGGTAAAGTCCCAGCCCTCGGGGAAATGGGGCTTGTCCAGTTGGCACATCCCTTCCCTCCTGCTTGGGGCACAGCTATCCGTCTGCTAGAGACTGTGGGGGAAGTGCCCATCTAATGCCAGCTTTCTCCTCCCACAGAGTCCTGGCCCGGAGTCGTGCAGTCCACGGGGCTGGATGGCATGCTGGACCCAAGCTCAGCTCAGCGTCCGGGCCCAATAACGGCTTTTCCAAGGGAGCAGCTTTCTGTCCTGGCCACACCGAGGTAAGCACTGGAGGGGCATCTGCTCACCGAGGTTCCTAGTTCTAGAGCTGCCAAGACAGCTGGAAGTGAGCCCCAGGGTGAGGATCGGCATCATTGGCTCCAGCTGCTGGTCAGTGGTGGCCCAGGTGGCTCCTCGTGACCCAGTGCATGTGGCCCTGCCAGCCCGTCTGGGAGAGCAAGCCGCCCATGCTCTCAGGCTGGCCCCATGACTTCCAGGGACATGTGGAGGGTCTGAGCCACCCACCTGTAAAGTAACAGAACACAGGGCCCCCAACAGACGGTCAGCATCACTCAGACCCTCCACATAGCTCCTGGTCTGTCTGAGCAGGCGACCTTATAAGATTGAAGGCCTTTGACCACTCTTTATGCCCTTGGCCATGGAGTAGAGGGTGGGGAGAGCCCCAGATCTGGGGACAGAGGCCTGGCTCGGAGTCCCACTTCCACCAGTTTACTCTTACTGTGTCTCCTGTTTCCTTCTCTGTAAAATGGGAAGAATAAGACCTACCTCCTAGGTTTGTTGTGATGGGTAACGAGACAGTTATGCCCAATAAATGATAATGATGTAATTATGATCTCTCCTCACTCATTTTAAGATGTGTCTGTAAGAATTCAGACCAGTAGATTCTGTTTTCCATTCCGCCCTGGAGTAGACAATGAATCCACAGGTGCCTGTACCTGCTACTGCTTTCTGGCCACATATTTCTATCATGGGCATTTTAAGTGCTTTTGAATCAAGTCTGCGTGATGCCTAGAAACCTGATAAACCAGATATAAAACAATTAAATAGCCAACTCTTCCCTTCTCTCTTGATTTATGGCTTTGGGAAGGTAAAACTTACAGTCTGTTGAATGGAATTTTTATTTTGATGTTGGAGGCTTGGAAGCACAGCCCAGGACCCATCCATTACAGTGTGCGCTGTCTCGGGCCTCTCTGCTCTAGATCAGCCGAGGCTGAGCAGTGCCAGGCGTCCACGTGCAGAGCCTGCCACTCACCAGCTGCACTGAACCTCCCCAAGGCCCATTTCTCTCCTCCATAAGGTTCAATGATTGGACTGGATTAGTGGTTCTCAAATGTGGTCCCCAAACCAGAAGCATCAGCATCACCTGGGAACTTGTGCGGATTCTCGGGCCCCATCCCAGACCTACTGAATCAGAAACTCTGCGGGTGGGCCCGGCAGTCCGTGGTTTAACAGGCCGTCCAGGTGATCCTAATGCACCGAACCTCTGGCCTTGATCAACCCCGAAGTTCTTTCCAGTCCAGACTTCCCCCTAGTAAATCCACCCTGGGAGATGCTCGCAGAAGAACTGGAGTTTATTCTGTCAATGCCTTTCTCTGTTGCAGCCTCCCGGGGAATACCTCCCAGGGAAGCGGAGGGGCCCTAGAATTCGTCTCTCACTCTATGCAAGCCTCAACCCCCAAGAGTGTCCCAGTCTTTACAGCTGAAAGCAGCAGCCAGTTTACATTTAGAGCGGAGGCCACATGTAAAACAAGAAATGACTCTTGACCCGCTCTCGTAATGTGGCGAGTGAGATGGAGGAGGAGGAGAAGGCTGGATTTCCTCAGCCACAAGGATTTCCTCTCTTGCTAACAGAGTGACCCCGGTTCACTGATCTAATCTCAAGCCTGAGAATCACTAACAGCTCTCAGCATCCCTCCCTATAAGGCAGGAATTCTCTTACTCCCTCTACAACGCACCTCCAAAGGCAGGTGCCTCTCAGCGCCACAGGCCGTCCTGGCCACGGAGGTGGACCCATCACTTGGCCCAGTCTAGGAGCTTCATCATTCATTCAGGTGGGGCCAGAACCTGTGTGAACTCATTCACCTGGTGCAGGGAGTTTCTCTGATGACTGGAGTGTATGAACCACGGGAAAGCCACAGGATGTACCTCCGGCCCAGGAGCAGGCAGGATTGCTGCGTGGCCCATCAGTTGCTGGATAAAAGGCCCCTGACAGGTCTCCCCACTCTTAGTCACTTATCTTCCGTTCTGATGGGAGTGGGACAAATACAGAACATTCACACCTTAAACAGAACATGTTCCTTCATGTGAGTCCCGAATTGCTTCTTCCGCAGCCAATCACTCCTCTCACAGGGCTTAGCTTAGCCCCAGAGAGAACTGTCATCTCTTTAGGAGGTAGACTTCCAAGGTTGTTTTTAAAAACAAAGAAATAAAACTCCTCCCCTGGTTCACACCAACTGGGGAGAAAATGTTCTTTTGTAAATTGTGCTTTGTGCTTGAAATCACGAGAATAGAAAACACACTATATTTTCTTTTCCTTCTTATTCATGAATTTTTCAAATAAAAGGCTTTTTTCTAATTTAAAAATATTATAGAGGCACACAATTATGAGTAGGTCAATTTAAAGAAGAAAAAAACCTTTTCTCTAAGACCCAAATGAGAGATGTATTTGCAACATCTTCCAACAGTAGTGAAACAATCTGGCCAGGATGCACATCTCCACTGGGATTAAATGCCACCAGGTACCATGTGTTATCTGGACAGGGCACTGAGGAGCAGCATTAGACTTGAAAAACTGTGAAGTCAACTGAGTAGAACCAGCAGAGTGCCAGGCAGAGCAGAAATCTTTATAATTGCTTCAGCTCAAAGGATGTGAGGGTTGGAAGATACTTTAAACATCACCACTCAGATGGAGAAATGAAGGGGCACACAAGGAAGGAGACTTGTCCACACACTCACTGACTCTCAGAGGTGGAGCTCACTGCGCAGGTCAGGTCACTTGCACACGACAAAGATGCACAGGATGCATTTCTGCCTCCGGGAACTTTGCCCTGTAGGGGGCAGGATAAGGGGAGAATACGCTGCCTAAGAGAGCATTAAGGTAATGCTTTTAGAGATGGAGAAGGGAGAGAGTTCGTCTCTTTGGAAATAGGATACGCTCTCCAGTGGACGTGGTATTTAAGTTGGGAGTTAAAAGACAACAGGAAGGACTCTGACCGGCATAGGTAGGGGGCAGGGAAGGCCTGGGGAGGGGCAGGGGGAAGTATGCCTGGCACGGAAGAGTCTGAACTAAGGACAACGGTGGGGAAGCACAGAGCCATCACTGCCTGTGAGAAGTTCAGTTTGCCTGGAATGCAAAATATGCGAAGGGAGGAGAAGGAGGGCTGGATCTGTCTGCCAGGCTGAGCTGTCCTAGTGGCTCAGTGGACAACCACTCACCTGTGGATCCTTTGAGCAGGATGAGGGGATCAGAGCAGGGTTTTGGGAAGTTAGATGGGGCAGCCAGGGATGGCGGGCATTGGGAGAAGAGAGAGGAACAGGCCAGGACATGGGTTGGGAGACTGTTCTATGACCTGAGCCAGGAGCATAGAGGTGGGATTAGAAAGTACAATTTCAAGAAATTCTGTTGAAGCAGAATGGAAAAGACTGGATGGAGGGCACAGAGGAAAGAGCAGAGTCCAGTGATGAGCTGAGGTCTGCAGCTGGTGAATGAAAGAGTGGGAATTCCAGGAACAGAAAAAGGAAATGTAGAGAAACATGTTCAGGAGGATGGGGAGAGATGCTCGCAAGAGATAGTAGCTATGGAACTACTTCGTAAATCAAGTGGCCCCAAATGGGGCAGTGGCCACTGTGTAAAGAAGAGGAGTCAGGGGGTGGGGGGTGATGACCCTAGAAAGGATTATGAGGATGAAGACTTCTGTTTTGGATGTCTTGCATTTAAGATGTCAACATCTGTGGGGAGTCGCCCATCAGGAAGCTGGGAGTTCAAACCTGGCTTTCAAAAGAGAAGCTGGGCTAGAGATCCTGGCGTGGACATGAACTGCATAGACATTTCAGTTGACCCCTTGGAAGAGGATGAGCTCACTGAAGGGGAGACTGTAGGGTGAGGTGGGAACCTCTAGTAATGGGAAATCGGAAGCAGTATGTCCCTTATTACTATCAGCTCCTACAGATGAGTCTTTTTTCAGCTCCCTATCCAAATTCTAAGTGTTACTAATACGGATATAGAAGGATGAATTTCCATGTCATTTCTTCTCCCTTTATCTACCTGATGAGAGATAATGTGTGCTGGGAAGCAGAAAGGAGTGAAACAAGAAAAGGAGCAAAAGTCAAGGACTTGACTGGGCTGCCAGCTGACTAATCAGCTGGCTACTTATCTGCAAGATCATTAGCCAGCAAAACCAGTGATGGTCAAACACGCAGATGTGTCACTGCCTCCTTTGCACGGCTGGCTGGAGAACTGGAGCAAACAGAAACATTGTTCAAAGTAACCAAAGAGAAAAGAATCTTGCGGTTTTATTTTTGGTGTCTCACCAAAGAGCTGTCTATTTCCAGCTGAATAAAAGCACATTACTGAGAAGAATGCATCACTTTAAAACGGATTAGGAATGCAGCATGTGGTCACAGGCACAAAAGCCAAAAGGAACCAGGCACCACAGTGGAAAGAAGCTGCCCTGACCATCCCCACTCACTCTCTCATTCATTCTCCATATAGATTTTTTTAGGACCTACTACAGGCCAGGCACTGTACACAGCCCCAGAAAGATGTAAATTCAAAGGGCACAGCTTCTAAAGCACTCTCAGGGAGACAGACACGTGAAAGATTATACACAGCATGAGGAGAGGTGAGAAGGTTGTGCACAAACAGAAGACAAGGGAATGCACGCTGAGGGGTGGAGTGACTAGCTGTGCAGGTGGATGAGGCTCAGCTCTGTCCTCCAGGACCTTGCGGCCAGTGGCGGGACAGGCTGAAGTCACTGGGCTTAAAAAGAAGCCTGACAGGTCAAACAATGAGCTATGAGGTGATATGGATGGAGTCAGCTCTGAGAGTGAATAAGCAGCAATCTAAGTGAAGAAAACAACGTCCTTGGCCACAGAACATTGGAATGACTCAGAATTAAATAAGTGTGTGATCACCTATTTAATCCTAATAACAACCCTGTGGAATAGTGTTTATTGCCTGCTTTTTATCAGTGAGGAAACCAGGGCTCAGAAAGATTACATGACTTTTTTCTGCTAACAAGTAGCGGGGCCAGGAATCCAAACAAGGTTTGGATCCAGTGCAGAGTTCTTTTCATGGCACTGATTTAGTAGGAGAGAACACACACACACTTCTGAAGTTGAGAATGAGAAGAGATGGCTTTTGGTTGGGACGATCTGAGAAGGCCTCAAGGAGGAGGTGGTGCCTGTGCCAGGCTGGAAAAATGGGCAGGGAGCAGAAATGACTGGAGCTGTGGGGAGAGAGATGGGAAGGGACAGAATTGAAAGTTTAGCACCCTTTCTAGGGGATGACTCTAACCCTACCAGGAAGATCTGGGAAGCTTTCCAGAGGAGGTGATATCTGATGCAGATGTGTAGGTGTGCATAGGAGCTCACTGGAAGCGAGCTCAAGAACACTCGTCTCCCAGCTAGTTAACCTGGGGGAGGTCACTGGTCGACAAGTACAGTGCAGTGCAGAGCCCCGTCTGGCACATGCTCAGGAAGGGGCTGCACAACCTTGTGGGGTCAGATGGGTTTATGCCATTTGGTCTCTTTTCATGAATGATCATATGGTTCTTTTTAATTAAAAAGAAACATTTAAGAATAAAAGAGAAAGTGGGCGAGGAAGGAAGGACGGAACGGTATTCTGGCTTAGTAAGGGGTCAGGTTTGGATTCTATTTCTGGTCTAGTTTTTGTTTGTAACTTTAGGCCTGTCAGTTAATCTCCTGTGGATCGCTTTCCTTGCATTTCAAAGAGAGATGATAATCCTAACCTAACTCACAGACTAATGAGACACTAGAAGTAAACTCACTTGAAAAGTTGAAAAACCTCACCCACATAAAGAGGAACCATTATCAGTATCACATGTATATGCGGGAACTAGAGGCTGAATAGATGGACTGGCTAAGATGGTCCCAGAGCTATACACATTTTTTTTTTCTCCCCAAAATGATGCTTCATGGATTTTCAGTCACCAGATCTCAGAGCTAACCCAGTGCTGCTGGCTGAAGAGGGTGTGTTCAGTGCTGAGGCTTCAAGATAGGTCCCCAGCAGCCCTTCCCACTGCCCTCCCAGAGGAGTCAAGCCTCCGGGCAGGACACAGTGCTGTGAGAGGTGTCAAACTCACCCCCTGGCCGTCTCAGTGCCAACACTACATGCATATACCTCCTGCCCACAGGCAGAGAACTCAAACAATTCTGTAAACAGCACTGCCAGGTCATACCACGTCACAGGGTAGAATTTCAGGGGCTCTGTTCCATCCCGTGTTTGGGATGCGCAGACATCTGGGTTGTCTGAGCCAGCTCTGTTTATGCCTGTCATCCCAGTGTAACTGTTGTAGCATCGCCTTTCACTCTCAGAAGTGTCCCAGTTTGAATGGTCAATTCCAGGATCACCTTGCCCTTAGCCACCAGGGGCACCTCCTTGTCATCCTCTTAGAGATCAACTCTGAGGGACCCAGAAACTGCCTTTGTCCAACACTCAGCACTCCGTGGAATAATCCTCGTTTCTGTTTCATTCCAGGTGCATAGCGTAATGTCCATGTTGTTCTACACTCTGATCACAGCTCTTTTGATCGGCATACAGGCAGAACCACACACCAAGAGCAATGTCCCAGCAGGACACGACGTCCCCCAAGCCCACTGGACTAAACTTCAGCATTCTCTTGACACAGCCCTCCGCAGAGCCCACAGTGCCCCAGCTGGGGCGATAGCCGCCAGGGTGGCAGGGCAGACCCGCAACATCACCGTGGACCCCAAACTTTTTAAAAAGAGGCGACTGCGTTCACCCCGCGTGCTGTTCAGCACCCAGCCCCCACCCGTGGCTGCAGACACTCAGGATCTGGACTTGGAGGCCAATCGTGCTGCCTCCTTCAACAGGACTCACAGGAGCAAGCGGTCAGCACCATCCCATCCCATCTTCCACCGGGGGGAGTTCTCTGTGTGCGACAGCGTCAGCGTGTGGGTCGCGGACAAGACCACCGCCACGGACATCAAGGGCAAGGAGGTGATGGTGCTGGGAGAGGTGAACATTAACAACAGTGTATTCAAACAGTACTTTTTTGAGACCAAGTGCCGGGACCCCAATCCCGACGAGAGCGGGTGCCGAGGCATCGACTCGAAGCACTGGAACTCGTATTGTACCACAACCCACACCTTCGTCAGGGCGCTGACCATGGATGGCAAGCAGGCTGCCTGGCGGTTTATTCGGATCGACACAGCCTGTGTGTGTGTGCTCAGCAGGAAGGCGGGGAGAAGAGCCTGACCTGCACGACAGCCCCCACCCTCCCCAGCTCCCCACCCACACTCTCCTGCGCCCCTCCCTACCTCAACCTGTAAATTATTTTAAATTATAAAAACTGCATGGTAATTTATAGTTTATACAGTTTTAAAAAAATCATTATTTATTAAATTTTTGGAAGCAGCCTGTGTGCCAGCCCTCCAGTCATTCTGTCCGGTGTGACTATCCGCCAGTCCTGGGACGGGTGCTGTGGGGAGAATGGTCCTCAGCATCCGCTGGCTCCCTCTCGGGGCCACCTGTAACCCTCACACTCCCAACCCCCACAGCCCGCCCTGCAACTTCAGGGAAGGCTAACTGGGTTCAGATATTAGCCTAAGCCAGGCGTGATTAGGAAGGGAAATCGGCTGGATTGCAACTTTGTTCTGCATTCCAGAGGCAAAGCTACGTAATCCTTGGATTACCTGCCCCACAGCCTGGGTCTGTGAGCCTTGATTGCTTCACTCCAGGAAGCTTGTGGAGTCTCATCAGAAGGCAGATCCCTGCTGGGCACAGGGCTGCCCCGACCTCAGAGAGGCCCAGGCTGGGTCCTGGAGGGACTCACTAGATAGCTAGGAGGAGACTTATACCAAAGACCTGCGAGGCTGGCCCGTTTTTTCAGGGGGAGATCTGCTTTTTGCTGAAAAGCTCTCTGAAAGAGTTGTAACAAAATAATCCCATGAGGCCTGTCACGGTAGATCTGATTTCATGTTAAGATTGCCTTAGTTCTAACGGCTGGCCCTCAATTTATCCCCCAGTGGCTTCCTGCAGAAAGACTTGATTACCCAAGAAAACATAAAGGCCTCCAACACTCTTGCCACCCATTAACGGCCCCACAGCAACTTCCAATGGCCCCAGCGTGGGCCTAGAATCGGAGAAGACAGAGACAGGGCAGAAAAGAACTTTTTTATTCCTAACTGAGTGATTGTAACAAGTGGCCAAAGGTGGATGGGGTCATGGGATCTGTGGGGGGGGGGTGAGATGGATGAGAAAAGGCAAAGATGAGTGAGAACCAACAACCGGGGAAGGGGAGAGGAGAGGTGGACCAAGCCAGAAGGGAACTCGACTTTCTGCTCCTCCCCAGACGGAGGACACTAAACAAGGGAGAGACAGGCGAGCAGAGGACAGGGAGCACAGAGCAGAAAGAGGTGGAAGGTGTGTCATCTACCACCATCAGCATCCCTGGGCCTCCAAGAAATCCAGTACCCTGGGCAGTTTCCCCTTTTCTGAGAAGGCGTGGGGGGGGGGATTCTCACCAACATCGACTGTATCAGTGGAGTCTTAAAGCTGGAGGTTACAGGGACTCCAGGGTACAGTCTGCAGCAGCGCTAAGCTGCTACCTTCCCCTGCAACATTTTTATTTGTGTTTTGTTTTGTCCTTTGTATTTTCCCGGAAGGCACAAGTCCCGCTCCTACCCCACCACACACACACACACACACACACACACACACACACACACACACACACAGACACGAAGCACTTAAGCACTTACACTGAGATGGAAATTGTGCTTTCCTACCCACACCCTTCCCCCCAGGGTAAATGCCTTACTCTAGTTTTTGTAAGAACAGGTCCAAATTGTCCCTCTGATAAAAACAAAGCAAACGGTGGTATTCATTCATCTGTAACTCCCCCGTTCCACTGCCCAGCCCCCTACAACCCAATCCAAACAGGGCAAATTAGAAACATAGAGAGCTCTGGCATGAGAGACATTTGATTAGGGTGAAAGCACGATGAAATGGACCCTGCTTTTCCTATCAAAGCCACTGCAATTGGAATAAAGATTTATGTTCGAGAAACACCAACCAGAACATTCTGTGCTGAGATACTTGGTCAGATAAAGGTTGTGGGGAGAGAGCCCTCCCGCTGACCTGTGTCTGTGGCTTTTTCCTGGGCTCCAGTGCCAGTGGCCTCGGCCTTCCTGGCCCCTCCTACAAACAAGTCCTGGGGGCCCTTCCTCTTAAGGCTGGACAGGCTACTGGGTCCTGGATGTGGGGAGACAGGGCTGCTGGGGAGGTACTCAGGAAGCTTCTGTGGGGACAGCGTCATTTGTGAGCAGCTACACAGTCATGGAGAGTCTGGAGAGCTACTGCCAACCCTGCAGGACACTGGGGCATCTGAAACATGACTTGGACCCCCCTGCCCGCCTGGAGGGAAGGCGGCTTCGAACTGTTGAGGAAGGACGGAAGGAGGGTGGGGTAGGAGGTGGTCCCCCTCTCCCCACTAACACTGTAGTCTTCCCCAAAGGCAACATTTGCTCGAGGCTGAGCTCTGGAGTCGCAGCGTGGGAGCCAAAGTTTTCACACCATGCATGGGATATCAGCTTGGCTGAACAGAGTCGGAGCAGTCCAAAAACAACCCAGAGCCTGGTGGCTTCTACAGCTTGTCCCCTGCCCCCCACACGGCGGGGAGCTGTGGCTTCCAGACCCACCTCGGCTGCCCCGAGAGGCCGGCCTGGGTCACCAGGGCCCCAGACCCTTGAACACGTTGGAAAAACAGCTCAAAACTGCCGGTTCTATTCTGCTGAGGAGCAGCAGCTGCAAATCCCGCAAGCTTTCCCTTCACTGGCCTCACTTCCCAGGGTTCCCCACAGCCCAGCTCCCTCTCCCTCGGCAGCTTCCTTCCCGAAGCCCCTCCGACTGTGCGCCTGCCTGCCTGCCCGCCCCAGTAACAAGGGCAGCCCGGGGCTCTCCGCAGTCTGACGCGGCCCCCCAGCCCTCGTACAACACTTGTGCCCCCTCAGCTCGAGGCAAAACTCCTGGTTCTGGGAGACAAGAGCAACATGGTGCCTGGTTCTAGTTTCCGTTTCAAGTCTGGCCCTCTGAACACCCCGCTACCTCAGCCACTGCACCAGCCTCCCCTCGATGTGCAGCAGTTCCCTCCTAACAGAAAACCTACATGGGGAGACAAATGTTCAGCAACAACCAAACAACTATTTCCATTCCCTTGAAACATGGGAACGTTCCTCCTAAGTCTCATCATTTTCCCCTCAACGTAATCGCATTAGGGGAAGGGGGTTGGCTAAGACCTGGAGCACAGAGGACAGAGTGGCAGGGTCTGTGTTCTCCTCTCCCTGGAGAAAGGGGACAGTGAGGCAGGGGAGCAGACCTGCCTGGGGGTGAGAGCTCTCCAGAGCTCAGGGGCCCAACCCAGCAGTGACCTCGGTCTGTCTTTCCCAGGCCTGCAAGGAGCAGTGGGAGCCCCCGGGGCCCTGGTGCAGAGGAAGCAGCCCAGTGTGATGGGAGGAACACTGGGCTTGGCGTCAGCTGAGCTAGGTTCTAGGCCCAGCTCCCCGATTCCCGTCTGGGCAGCATTGGCAAGCTCCTCTTTGACCTTAGTTCCTGCAGCTGTGAAATGAAAATAATCATTCCAAATCCCAGAGTTGTAAGCATGAAGCAAAACTATGTTTTTGAAAGTACAGTCGTGTCCTATGCAAATGTAAGGCAAACTAATTTGCTCTAAACTGTCAGTGGTAGGAGAGTAGCAGCTATGCAGGGGCTTACTAAATATTTGTTTATTGGCAGATGTAGAGCTTGGGTAAAGGAAATCTGGTCAGTGGACATCCTGGAATACAGGTGTGGCATAGCCAGTCTCAGAAGGGTAAGAGCAAGAACAGCACCTCTTCAGCCTCAGATTCCGCTTGAATCTGGGCTCAGGAAGGCCGCCAGGATTCTAGAGGTTCTACCGTCAGAGCTCGGGCTTTGGAATCAGACAAGCGAGGTACTTCTACTTAGACTGTGTGACCTTAGGCAAGATGCTCTGCTTTGCTTCTCTGAGTTTCAACTTCTTCATCTGTAAAATAGGGATGATTTTATACATATATATAGTACCTGGCACCTAAGAAGTGTATAATGAATTTCAGTTTTGAAAAGCAGAGTTGGCTGAGAAAGCCTGAAATGTTGTTAGAACAGGGTGCATAGCTTTCAACAAGGCAAGGAGGTTTGTGAACAGCAGCTTTACAGAGGCACTGCAGGCTCCTTCTGTGACAAGCAACGCTGATGGTGACTGTTAGCATTTACTAAGAGCTTGCCCTCGGCCAGCACTACGCAGTTCACGTGCATCAGCTCTGGGTTCTGAAACTAAGACCACTTTAAGGAGAGCACCTGAAGGCTGGGTTTTCTGTTTGCATGCATCCCTGCCAGAGAACTGCCCTGTGGCTCTCTGGGATGTGTTTACTCCCCCAGCCCTTGGCACATTCATAAACCATCCACGAGTCAAGCACGTGGGCTCTGTTTTGCCTCCATTCACTTGGGTCTGCAACTGAAAAGCTCTGGTCTTCTCAGAGTTCACCTGGGTTTGTGGAGATGACTCTGGGGGCCCAGGGCCAAGATGAAGTTGGGCAGTGGGGGCGGGGGCGGGCCCTCCCCCAGGTCTCCTGAGGAGAAGCCCTTCAACCCAAGGGCTGCTCTTTACAATCCAAGAAGTGCTCTTTCTGTGTCCCCTCCACACCTGGCCGAATCTTGGATGTGGCAGGCACTGAACCACTGTCTTAGGATAAAGACAGAAGTTAGTTTCCTTCTTTTTTCGCCTCCCAGTCTTTGCCTGCCCTGTGTCAGCAGTAAATGAGTGAATGGTATGAGTTGAAGGCAAGGACCTTCCGGAGCCACTGCATGGAAGCCATTGAAACAGCTTTCTGGGGTTGGTGTCATGACACAGCGCATGATCAGACCGCCACAGTCAAACCCTGGCCTGAGTAATAGCAGACAAACTGCCTTCTCCCTCTGCACTTCAGTTTTCTTATACGGAAAATGTGGATGGTTATGATGATGATAACATCTACTTTGTCGAGTTGTAAGGCTCTTAGTCCAGTGCTTGGCACATGGTAATTTCTTGTATATGAAACATATGTAAATACACACACAGCTATATACACTGCATGCCCACATATAGACACAGTACACAAATACACACAGAGCCCCCGAGAGCTATGAAACAGCCAGGAAGTGTACATTCTACACTTGTATGCACCCACACACTGACTTAAAAACACAGAGCAACAGATGAACTAGTGCAAATAAACCTTCTGAACGATGACCACCATGAGAAGAAGCAATCAGGTGGAAAGAGTAAACCCGGAAAGACTTCCCGAAGGAAACAGCTTCTGAACTGTGTTTTCACAAAGAAGTTGAGTGAAATTATTGTTTGTGCTGGGACTTTCAGATTTACAAACAAGGTACAACCCAAAGAAGAGGTTGCCCAGCTTTGGATGGGAAAGAGAGAAGCACCGCCCCTAGTCTCTCACCTCGTTCTGAGCTACAAACTGGCAAAGGAATCAGCTTCTCCTGCAAATACAGACTTTGGAGAAACTCAGAGAATAACAGTGTCAAGTCCTGTGGGTGGACACAAGGTCCCCGTATGCTGTCCTTAGAATCTTTGTGTTCAACCAAATGCCAAAGGGCTGTTCAAACAGCTTCTGAAGGTGGGGTTTCCTCCAGCCTTATCAACGGGCTCTCCTTGACTCTCAAAATAAGCAGGAAAAAGAGAAGCCCTCAGAGCGGGCACTGTGCACGCCTGGCTCCAGGGGCGGACTCGGGATGGAGGCCAGCTTGACGCCCGGGCTGACAGTCTGTGCCACAGCTACGTGCGGTCTCCAGCCTAGCGGCTTCTCCCCCTTTATCTTGCCCTCACCATTCCTTTCACTTTGACATAATGAAAGTGCAACTTGCACACTGACTGGAGATTGCATATAATAATTGGAAACATGTGTCCGAGCTGGCATCCCTTCAAAGGACTTTGGAACTCGGACTTGGGCTGTCTTCTGATTGCAATAGCAATCTCCCGAGCTGGCTCTCCAGCCTTTACATTCCTTCAGCTGCACCTTAGCGTTAACTCTTGCCAGGATAAGGCTGCTGCAAGCAGAGCTCATTCCTAATGTTCTGCAGGGGCTGTCAGTGATGAGTCCCAAGCACACAGCAGGGCTCTGGACTTGGCTGCCAGGCAGGAACTTTTCAGCAGCAATAGCGAGAATCAGCAGGTCCATTTTCCTTTTTGTAGAAATGGCTCGACACCCAAGTAGGAGCCTGGGTCTTCCAGGGCACTGCCTGGACTCTCAAGGGATATGATGCTGGTTCCTCTCTGATCCAGCAGGGTGGTTTTTACTGAAGAAAATACCGAAATGCCTTTATCTCAGCAGGAAACTCCTGAGGGAAAGGCAGAATCAATGGCTACTCTCCACTACAATCACTTGAGCCGTGTGACTGACAGCAGAGGCTGAGGGGACCTGTTCAGTTCAGCAGGGACCGACTGCACATCCCTGCACATCAGGCGCCAGGCTAGGCCCTGAGTAGACAGAGGATAAGAGGAGCCCCCTGTCCTCCAGGCCCCACTGTGGATCTTTGTCTTTCTTCCGGCTTTTATTCTAGATGTATCTGCATACCACATGCCCAGAGCACCTGGAGGCAGGCAGCAATCACCCTGCCCCCTCGCCTTGGCCTCCACTTGCTTGTTCCTGACCTGCTCTCACTCCCATCTCATCCCTAATGAGCTCCAAACTCTTGGCCCCATGCCTTTGCCCCTGACCCTGCCCTGGGTTCTCCAGGGAAGTGCTTCTCGAACTTCAATGTTCACCTGAGTCCCATGGGAATCTGATTCAATATGTAGGAAATGGGAGATTGAGATCCTGAATTTCTAACAAGCCCCCAGGTGATGCTCCTGATACCGTACATGGGGACTACACATTTGAGTAGCAGGTCATAGATCACACACGGCCTCCCCGTGGTACAGACCTCAGTTCCCACTTGGAACTTTGACCAGACTCATCTCCTTGGTTCTCAGAGTCCAAACTCCTTGAGTACAACAGTCCTGGCTCTGTTCCAGCCACTGGGAATCCAACCTCTGCCTTAGGCTCCTGGGCTACGAGGTCAGTGCTGCCATCCTCCCTTGATGGGAAGAAGTCAGAAAGGGGCAGACCTCACTTATATAATCCCAGGGAGAGCATGGTGGGAGCTACAATCAAGTCTCAAGGAGGTGGAAACTCATCCCAGAGGGAGGCCCCAGGGGGAGACAGGGTCGCATGGGTCAGGCCTTGAAGGTGTATTTGGTAGCTAGACAGGAGAGAAAGACATGATCCACCCAGCATCGGGCTTGGTCCTAGTTGTGAAAAAGAATCTGGGACAAGCAAAGCACCACAATGGAGGCCTGATGCAGAGTCTTTCCCTCTCAAATCTGAGCAAGCTTCCTCTCCTCTCTGACCCGCGGTTTCTTCCTCTTGATAACAGAGGGATGAAAAGTCATTCTCATCAGTCCACACTGTGGACTGTTCTGAAACTTCCCAGAGGGGCCATTTTTACTGCACCCAGGACAGTTTACATAACACTTGATGTAACTATCACCAATGGCTGTAAAAATGAAAAATGTCACAGCTAAATGTGTAAAACAAGTAGCTCCCATCGGCCTCAGAGTTTGTCCCCCTTCAGCTTTAAGTAGATGAATTCATAGCCAAACCAAAGTGGGAGTCACTTGAAGCATTTGGAAACCTCAAAGCAGATCCCCTGATGGCCATATGTGGAGTTCCCACCCTTAAAGGGCAGTATACAGTTTATTTACAGTTTGTTATATTTGAAGAATGTCACTTAAAAATAACAACCAGTTCTATTCCTTCTCTCTTGAGTTGGCCCCTTTCTGGATCTACAATGGTTGCTGCTGCTATTACAATCTCTCTTTTATCCATTAAGTAAAAATTCTGTCTTCTGAGTAAAATATCATGGACACACCGAAGAAATGAGGCTTTCAATAGCCCTAACAGAGGCTCTGCTGGAAAAAATTGTGAAAAATTCAGGCTACCTGAAGTTTATCAGGACAGATAGCCAGTTAGTTCTCTCTGGATTAATACCTGTTGGAGGCAATAAAATCAAAGTGAATGTTGTATATGTATTCCAGACATCATATATTTAGGTAACTCAGTGAAGTTCTTTGGTTTACATCTAGGTACTTGGTGCTACAGATTTTCAGCTTCAGTTGGTAAATATACATTTATCTCTGGAAAATATCTTGTTTTAGAGATTGTTTGAAGGTTGTTTTGTTTTTGTTTTACAACATGATTCTATACAGAACACAAGCCAGAAGATGGAAATGTGGGCAAAGTTCCCTCTAAATCAGTCTTGCTCACTTACGCCAGCAGCTGATGGATTCAGTACAGCCAAGGATTTCAGCTGGGAAAGCTATCCATTTGCTGCTGATTTTCTTTTTCTGGATTTACCTTTCATTTGGGTCATTTTCCTGATTTGTCTCCACATGTTCCTCTGAGCCTCCTGTTAGACAAGACTTCTTCTCCACTGAGAAATCACACTGGCATAAGATTCATGGCTGGGGAAAGTGATGATAGGACACAGGTCTATGAGCAAGAGGGCCCAACATACATTAAAGGGTTTGGATGACTCGTGGTGACAGAACTTGAAACTCTACTCATTCAGAGATTTACTTTACATAGACTTTAATCATGGCTTTATTGGGTTGTGGTTTGTGTGTACTTGGTGAGTCACAGAGATTTTTGGGAGGAAAAAGCTTTTCAGTTTTCTTATTCATTATAAAAGGCTTTGTCCTATGTAAAGCAATAAAGATGAAATGGAAATGGAATATTGAGATCCCAGTCGAATGAGGGGAGAGTGTTTGAGAAAGAAAGGCAATGTTTAAATCTGAATCCTGACTGTGCCACTGAATGAAGAGGGTTCTCAGCCTGGTGACATGTGCAGACCATCTGGACTATGGGGTGGATCAAAGAACTGTTTTCTTTTAACAAAGATACTATGCACAGTTCAGGTGGCAAATAGTGATAGGCAGGGGAATACACTGAGCTCCACGGCCCTTATACACACACACACACACACACACACACACACACACACACACACACAGTACATATTTATCCCTGCCCTACACTTCTGCTCTTTATTCACCAAGGAGGAAAAAAAAAAACCTACCCCATTAGTTCACATTGATCCAAACTCCTAATCTACTGGTTTCTTTTGTTTTGTTTTTCTAAGAATTTATATTTTGGAAGGGGAGAGGCAAGCATAGCTGGGTGGTTAGGAGAACAGGCCATGGAAGCAGAATTCCTGGGTTCAAGTCTTGGTTCTCCCACTTATTGGCTGTAGTAGTCAGTTCAGGCTACCATAACAAAATACCAGAGACCAGCTTTAAACAACAGCAGTGTATTTTCTCACATTCTAGAGGTGAGGAAGTCCCAAGATCAAGGTGCTGGCCCATTAGTGAGAGCTCTCTTACTGGCTTGTAGATGGCTGCCTTCTCACTGTGTCCTCACATAGCAGGAAAGACAGAGACACAGTCAGGGGAGGAAGAGTTCTCATAAGGACACTAATCCTATTGGATCAGGGCCCCACCCTTATGACCTCATTTAACTTCGCTTCCTCGTAGGCCTCATTTCAGAATATAGTCACATTGAGGGTGAGGGCTTGAACATATGAATTTTAGGGCACACCATTTAGTCCATAGCATTAGGTATGTGACTTTGAGCTGTCTAAGCTCTGTTTTGCTGTAAAATGGAAGGATAATTATATCTACCCTATACCTTTGCATTAAGCATCCAGTATCACCTCTGTAAAGTGCTTAGCATGGTGTTAGTTGTTGAGAATTAGTTTCACTCACAGAGAAGCAAATTCTAGGGCTTCGTTCCATTACGGTGACCAAGAAGGATCAGAGGTTTGAGATAGGGAAGAAAGGGGAACCTAGAAAACAGTTCTTACTCTGAGAAGGAGAGGCAGAAAAAAAGACAAGAAAGTGAAATGCTTAGAAAAGAGAATGCCCAGTCCACTGTTAGACAGCCTGGATGCTAGACAGTTTCTCCTCATAGTGAACTAAAAATCTTTCCCCAACATTTTCACCCATTCCCCAAAGTACTGTCCCTAGGAAGTGTTCTCTGGAATAACACATGGAATTGGCCCATGCTCCTTTCCATATGACAAATCTTTGAAAACAGCTATTATGTTCCCCACCTAAGTCTTTTATTTTCCAGGCTAAACATTCCCAGGTCCTTCAGTCATCCCAGTATGATAGGGTTTCCAGCCCCCTTACTATCCTGGTCAGCCCTCTCTGGACACACTCTAATTTGTCCATGTTCCCCTTCAAATGTGGTGTCCAGAATGAAATACAATACTCCAGATGTGGACTGACCAGCACTAATTACAATGGGACTATTAACTCCTTTGATCCACACAGTATATTTCTATTAATGTAGCCTAAAATTACAAAAACTTTTTCATCTGCCACATTACTCTAGATTTTCCTTTTGAGCTTACGGTAAATTATAACTGCTTGGTTTTTTTTGTTTTGTTTTGTTGTTTTCTTACTATCATTAAACCAGGACTCCTCCATCTCCCATTTTTGCCAGTGATTATTTAGCTTAAACACAGACGTGTGGCTGACTAAATGGTGAGACTTAAAGTCTTCGTGGGCAGGAACTATGTCTAACTCATCACGGTATTTCAGAGCCTAGCACAGCACCTGGCTTGCTCATACGTTAGCTGTATCTTCTACCGACTGTCTCCCACTGTGATAAGAGCTTAAGGAACAAAGGCACCAAGAGTGCACCAGGCAAAAACTTGATCTTTACTCCTAATTATAACATTGGCCCCCAATCCCTCTAACGTCTCCCACCCTGGCAACCTGAACAGGAGCATCTCTGACTTCAGTAGGACTTTTGTGAACTCATTCAAACAAGCCCATCTGATGGTAAACACAGCAGGGAAGAAAAAGAAAAGAAAGGGGAAAAGAAAAGAACACAAGAGCAAACTGTGGAAAGGGGTGAATACAAGAGCATTTGCTCACTCCAGCTCCATTTACAATTGCATTATTCCTCCTGCTAAAAGCCCCACCCCTTTCTATTTTCGGCACCTTGTAAGAGGAGGGGGAAGCCTTGAGCTCCCCCTAGAGGTTACAGCAGGAGACTTATAGGAGATGCTCAATAACTTGAATGATCTTTTGTTCTTTATGAATCTCAATCTCATAATCCAGCATACTGACAGATCCTCTCATACATGGAGAAAGGATCAGGCCAACCCAGAACTCTCAAAAGAAATACCAACCAATGCGACCTTAGTGCAAGGAGGTCTTTGCAAACTTGCTTCGCCTGAGCACTACCTCCCACCTTGTTTATTTGCTTACTCCTATCAGCTGTGGATTCCAGGCACATTTCCACAGACTTCCAAGTCTTGCGTTTGCTTAACTTGGACTTTAGCTTTCTTATGCACAAATTTGTTCATCCAAGCCAGGGACTGTATAGGAGCTGGGAATACACTAGTGAGAAAAATCAGACATGGGAAAGGAAAAATCTCCTTGTAGTCTAGTGAAGGAGCAAGATAGCCCACAAATAAATGAAACTGCAGCCACGATGAGTATTACAAACAGAAGTACGTGGGACCATGAGCACCACAACAGACGGATCTGGCTTGGTTGGGGAGGAGAAAGTCACATGTGAGGGGAGGGATGGGCAGGATTAACCAGGTAATGCTGGAAGTGGAGAAGTTTGCAGGCAGAGACAGTGGCCTTATGCAAAAGACCTGGTGCCGAAGAAAGCCTAGGGAGTCCTGGAACTTGAAAAGAGTCCAGCATGCCTAGAACAGAACACAGAAGAGGGAGCTTGCAGGAGGGTGCAGCTACGGAAGAGAGCTGCTCGGCTTGTCACCAAGTTCTGCCTCCAGATTAAGTCCGATCTACGACCAGTTTTCTTCAAACTTGATGGTCAAATAACTACTTTCTCCTTCCTGTCTGCAAGGCTTTCACGCACCACATCGTCAATGCCTTGAGGGAATAAAAATACATTTTGCGTGTATGGTGACCTTGACTGGGTCTATCATGGATCTTAGAGATGGAACTTCAAACATGAGTAGAGGGTTTTTGTTTGATATTCTTGCTTAACATGGAAGTTTTGAACCTTCTGAAAACCATAAGGAAGCAAAGAGGGAGAAACTGTGGGTGCTAGAGAAGATTTGACGTGGGTGAAAAACAAAGTCCTTCATGAGGAAACACTAGGGGCTTCCCTGATACCTTTCTCTGAATGGTTTCACTATTCCCTAAGGGTCACATCATTCAGCAATGCTTTGCATTTGTTCAGTGTTTTCCTTGTTGGTAAGAAATCAACTAGGACCATGTAATTGTAAACCCATTTCCCTTCATTCCAGGACTATTGAACACTGGCCACAAATCTGTAACCAATCTATTTTTACTTAATCATCACTCTTGCAACAAACTCAAAGTAAGTTTCTACTATGTGCTAGACACTGAGGATAAAAAAATGAGTAAGACAAGAGTATTTGCCCTCTGAGGGCTCACAGTCAAGTGGGAAAACCAGACATGATCCAATTAGTGAGTAATGGAATAGATATGAATATGATAAATGGTAACATGAGATGAGAGAAAGCTCTTAACTCTGCCTCCAGATGCAAGGGGGGCCTTTTACAGGAGGGGCATTGAGCTGAGGCTTGGCATATAAGTAAGAACACACTACAAGGACAAAAGAAGTCCCTGGCAGAGAAAACAGCATTTGCAAAGGCATGGAGGCAAAGGAAAGATCGGAATAGTGGGTAACTGCAGGAAGGTGGCTTGGACAGAATCCAAGATGTCCTTAGGAGTCAGGAGAGAGGTGAGGCTGGAAAGCAGGTACAAGTCACTCATGATGAGCTTTGAACACTGTTGTCTAGAATTTAGATTTTATCTCATAGGCAATAGTGAGCCTCTAAAGCTCTGGTCTGTACTTTAGACAGATCATTCAGACAGTCACGTGGAGGATAATTTGTAATCATGAAGAGTCAACGAGAATTTTAACACACCTGACATCAATGACTGGTTAGTCCATATTTATTTGGTGGTTTATATATGGTGTTACCTTGATTTATTTGACAGAAAACCTAAACCTTATTGACGATCACAGAATCTCTAAAAAGACAGCTGGAGTTGGCTCTTTTTTTCCCAAAGCGTGTTGTACAGAACACCAGTTCTATGGGGTGTTAGTAGACGTCAAAACAGGGGCAAATATCTGCCAATCATATTTAGGTTATTACCCATAGGGAGTAGAGTGTCCTTCTAGGTAACCCAAATGAGATAAAGCAAAGAAAGCGTTTCTGTATTTCTTCAAGAAGCATCAAAGTTCTGAAGCAGGTAGGTACAGACACAGATAGAGCCGCTTGCTTCTCTTTTTGTGATGCTCTCCTTGGACTAGTGTTAAAATGGGCTGAAAACGGTACTCTCCGAGCACACAGCAAGTAAATAGTAGGAAGAAAGCAGTTTCACCTGCAGCCAGGCAGCAGGGAGGAATTAATTTGTAATTCAAGAGCTGGCCATGCCACTATCTAACCCTCCCCTGGAGAAAGGGCCAGGTGAGGTAGGTGGTACCAGCCGGCCTGACCAAGGTAAAGAGGAGCCAGGCTAGGTCATAAAGAGGAGTGGCTAGGGGCAGAGAGGGGCAGGGAGATCAATGACCACAGCAGAGTGCTCGAGTGTCAGGATAAAGAACCTGAGTCCAGCATCAAGTTTGGGCCTGAAAGGAGGATCCAGTAGGAGATCAGGTCCCAAAATAAATGCACAGACAGACCAGGAAGCTGGAACCAAGGTATGAATGAAACAGAAAGCCCTAGGCCTTACTCCACGCACAGAAATGGGTAGCTCAGAGCACCTTCTTATGACATGCGGCTGTGCAGTGCCAGAGTGTAGGGAGTCACTCTGCACTGAAGCACAGCAAATGAGTGGTCAAGGTCATCCACACACAGATAAACTGAGTCCTCCCCCTGGACTCTAAGGTAGGAATCATCTGATTCATCTTACTTACTCCAGCGATTCACAAAGAACTTGGCACCACAGTAGGTGCTCAGTCAAGATTTTCTGAACAAATGGCTGAATAGATTCTCTGAATTAAGCTTCCCTCCGCATCACCAATCTTTCTGACCTCCAGGTTCCTAAGGAAGTCCTATGTGGATATAGAATATCTTTGCCGAATGACCCTCTGTGTTACAGCCCGATGGCACAGTATGAAGACCTTATGCTCGTTGAGATGTCAACTGCCAGTCTCAACAGAGAAATGATACCAGTTGGCAAAGCCACCCCAGTGGAACCCCAAAACGGACACATGTTAACCTCTCCTCTCCCTTTTTCTACTTCGTTACAACACTGGACTGAACTACTCGGAAGCCAAGTGAACAGTAACCACAGACCCGCAGGACGGCCTCCCAAAAAGAGGCCTTCGGAAATTTTTAATGATAATATTAACTCAGGCTTATCAATGTTGTTAGAGAAATGTAAGCTACAGTAGTGTTACATTGTGTTACTCTCAGCTGCTTTTTGTTTTCCCAGCTTCCATAACTATGAGTTTTGGTGTGATTATTCTCTCACATAAGGAGAGGGGAGGCATCTTACGTCTTGAATGGTATATGGTCCGCACGGCGGGGGATCCACTCCAAGGAGAAGGGGCATGTAATCAACATGCAAAATGCCGGAGGTCCCAGAGCACAGGAAATCTAACAGTGCCCACTGCCTGCCGAGCAGAGGATGGCGTTTCAGCGTGATTCCCGTGGTGCCAGCCTTCCTGTGGTCTGCATACACAGGGAGGACTGAGGGAGCTGCTAGATACAGTTTTGCATTTGCAGGAATGTGAAAAAGATAGAAACCAGGGTTCTTGGCAGTCAAGTAAAAGCAAGTTGATTCTGTTGCACAACAATGTGAATACTGAATGCCACTTAACTCTATGCTTAAAATGGTTAAATGGTAAATTTTATGTTATATATATTTTACCATAATAATTTTTTAAATGAGCAAATAGAATAAAGGTTCTATAAATAAGCAGGGAAGGGAGACGGAAAGCAAGTTGATTCTTTATAACCTGCACAAGGGAGGGGAGCAATGGCACCGCTGATCCAATAATATTTTTATTTGGTTTTTGAATTGCAACTTAGGAACGTGTGTGTGACTGATAATGCTTCTAGATACGTTTCCTGTCCGGTTGACACCATTCAGCACAAGAGAAGAGAGTGCTGCTGGGCACTGAGTACTCTGAAAAGGGGACCCAGGGCCACCAATGGCCACACACAATCTGCAGAGCTGATGGACAGGACCTGGGCCACCACTGGGTGGAAAGGCAGAGCTATCTCTGCACTGCCCACAAGGCTGACTGATGCTCAGCTGAGCTGATCCAGTCACTCTCCTACCCTGACCCATGCTATGTGGGGGGTCTGGTCAGAGCTGTTCCAGAACACAGGGACACGCAGAGCCTTCCACATGCTCACACCCAAGGTTTTACCCACAGAAGCTCTACCAGTTCCATGTTGGGGAAGCTGTGCAAGGAACCCTCAGCTCACTCACAGGAACACTCCCTGTCCTGCTCAAAGACAAACAGTGACAAAAGTGACAGCACTTAATGTCTGAAGAATTCACAAGAATAGGCTTGTGGAATAGTCCAGCTTTAGGGCAGTGGTGTCACTTACTGTCTGACGTCCTCAGTCTAACATTACTGGCAGGACAATCTCAGGCCTGGCCAGGGAGAGGGCTTTGCAGGCTCTCTCTCTTCTCTGCAGGTAGTCTCCCTTCCAGCTTGATAAACACAAATCAGACAGTGACTGCGCCCTGGGCAGGACTCTGGGACCACTAGGGAAAAGACAAGATCCTGTGGTCACGGCACTGCCAGCCCTTAGATCTCATGCCTGCAGATTCTGGCTCTCCTAGGAGGAGTCAACAGCCCAACGGGTACTGGTTCCAATCCATTGCCAAGTATTCATGGTACTGTCTTATTCAGCCCTGGTTCCTATCAGCACAGGTACCCTCCTCTCATCCCTTTGCATCCTAGGAAACCTCATTTCATTGCACTCTTTTCCTCTGGGCTAAGCTGAAGTCTGACACTTTATGAGGACCCTATGTCCCCTACCACTATCTCCAGGCTTTCTCATTCTTCCAGTCCCTGTACATCCCAGGCTAAGTGGGGGTGCAGAGGGAGTGGCCCTGGGCTCCCACAGCTGCTTCCAATCTGTCACTCCTGTCATCTCCTTTAAGAGTCTTTTTCCCTTCAGGACTTTGCCATGGAGCCTCATTCCTCCTTATGGTCACCAGCTATGGACTGCCAACGTGGTGGAAAGAATTTAAGCAACCTTAAGGTTCAGCTCAGAATCACCAATCATCCTGCCAATTTTAGCTTCTGATTTTCTCAGATCTGTTCTCTCTCTCCCTTCAACCACTGCCCTGTTGCAGGCCCTCATTTTCTCTTGCCTGGAATATTGCAGGAGCTTCCTCACTGATGTATCTGTCCCACTGCCCTCATTCCTGCCCTCCTCTCCCTCCCCACATACACTACTTAAAACTTAAATATTACTGTAATACTTCCCAAGTGGCTCTGACCTCACAGACGTAGCCAACACCGAGGGCTGATGTGGTGCCAGACCCTGGGCTAAGTGCTCTACGTGTTACTATTACTGTCTCCATTTAACAGAAGAGGAATGCACTGTTGAGAGAGACCGAGTCAAGATCACACAGCCAGTAAGTGTTTCAGATGGAATTCAAAGATCTAACTGTTCAACTCCAGGGCCTAAGCACTTAACCATTTGCCACTGAAGAAGACATCACTAGTACTCATGAGTATTCCCAGTTCTCTGCTCCCTCCAGGCATAAGGAAAGACTGTACTGACCAGCCTCCTTAAATTTAAGAGTGGTCACCTTACCAGCTTTCATCAATGAGAAGTGAGTGGAGGTGATGTGGGTCATGTTCTGGTGGAAGCATTTAAGCACCAGTGTGCAATTAGCCGTGTCCTCCTCCTGTGCTGCAGTGAACTCCAAAGCTTTCTGTCCAGATGGTGAAATCATAAGATGGCAGAGCCCTTGTCAGCCTAGGTGCTGAGTGACCAGGTTGGGCTGAGTCCCCTACCAACCTACAGGGTTGAAGCATGAACACGAAATAAACGTTTGTTTAACAAACCTTTCAACCATTGAGATTTGGAGATACTGTAAACACACACACACGCATACAATAACTTAGCCTATCTTGATAAATACTGCCTCATCTCAGTTACGATAACCAGGCTCTTGTCTTCTTCTTGCAAAAGCCTTCTTATACTCCAGTTTTGTTCATTGTGTTTACTAGTTATGCAAACAAATCACTTACCTCTCTGAATCTCAGCTTCTTCATTTATAAGAGTGTTGATGTAGAGCTTAAGTTAAATTTTATTCAACAAACACCTCCAGAGAGCAAGTGCCCGGCACCATGCTGGGTGCTGGTTGACATGGAAAGCTCTTCTACATCTGATAGAATGGGTCTGTCCTGACCGGGTACTGAGGACCATCCTCCAGAGCTCACTACTAGAAACAAACCTGGGGTCAAGCCCTGGCTCTGCCACTCACTAGAGTACAGTTATTATAGAGAGTGAGACCATGGGCAAGTTATTACTTAATCTCCCTGTCTCCATGTCTTCACTGAGTAAAGCAAGGCCATTTATTCCTACCGATCAGTTCTGTGGAGATGTGTGTCTATAACTCCAAGGATAAATCCACTGGTGACAGAAACAGGCAGACCTGGTACTAGTCTTGGTGTCACCCCTCACTTGCTCTGTGGCCTTGAGCATGTTACTTAGAAACTTTATGCCTCAGTTTCTCATTTATAAGGAGAGACTAGTAATGGTACCTCTACCTCCATTGGGTTTTAGTGAGAAATGTTGAATTCTTGACACATAGTGGCACTCAACAAATGTTAATTATTCCTAAGGAAGCTGTTTTACACGTACTAGGCTGTTTATATATATATGTATGTGTGTGTGTGTGTATATACAAAATGATATATAATATTTGTTACATATATATAAACACACACACACACACACACACACACACATATATATATATATATATATATATACGAAAACACAATTATTTATTGAATGGGTATTTCTCCCACCTTGAAAACTGAGACTGAGTCTTATTCCTCTTCCCATCTCCAGTGCCTGGAAAGTAGACTGCTTAAATAGTTGTTTGGGGGAACTGAATGAATTTATCATAGTTTTCTATTCCCTTCTTTCTATCCTCCTGAAGAAAACTCAGTCTCTTGGCCTGAGAAGGTCACAGGCTCTTCTGGGGACTGTCCAGTTGTCAAAGACGCTGCTTCTCACCAGTGTTCAATCTGACCCAACAAATGGAGAGAGGGGCACGAGGCAGGGCAGGAAGGAGTGCGTAAGCTCTCCAAATTGCCTCAGTCTCTGGGTCGTGTTTTTCTGCAGTCTGAGACGTTTTATTTTTTTATTTAAAGAAACAAGACAGTTTCCAAGGAAAACTCATTTTGTTATGGTTCAAAACCATTTCATTTGTGATATTATTTCCTCTGCTGAGCTTTCAACTTTCTAAACTCCTCTGAGGCTGGAAGAGCTCCAGGGTGGTGAATGCTCTTGGGGGGATAAAGCTTCGCTTCTCTGCAGAGCCCACCACTGGCTGCAGAACTGGAGATGCAACTCAGAGAAATAAATCACTGTCCCCTAGGTTTCTATTCAGATCCATTCAGCAGCATCCTTGCAAGTGGACCGTTCCACAGCTTCTTAATCATGGAACTTTCCCTGGAGAAAGCATAGGGTCTGTGGCCAGACATAGCACAGCTGAGGTCAGGGCTGGTGAGGTGAGCGTCTCTGCCTGGTTTTGCGGCCAGCAGTTGAGGTTGCTTTATCACTTCCGAGGGAAAGATCAGTGGAATCCCACGTAGTGACTATCTGTCCTCACAAATCATGATCACAGAGCACTCCCGATTTTCCTCAAACCCCCACCAATGTGTCATGCAACTTGAGGGTGGCCACAGAAAAGCTCTTCCTTCATGTGATGGTTCTGCCATAGCAATATGTTTGAAAGTTGTTCTGTGAGGGACCTGGGGGCTTTTGAGGCTTTTCTGGAACAGGGAGAAAAATTCAGCCTGGGTCATAGAAATCACTGCCATAAATTTTCCCAGGTAAGAGCCACCTCTCTCCTCTGCACCAACATGGTAAGGAACAGGGCCCATGGGCTAATGTTTTCCTTAGAGCTTGAGAAGTAGTTCAGACCACGGACAGGATGTTGCACTGAGATCAATTTTAGGTCAACATAAGACTGAATTTTCTAGCTTAATTTTCTGGGGGGTAAAAAGGACAATCTGCATTGAATAGAGTGAGTACTGTCACTGGAATTGTTTAAACAGACTAAACACCAGGCAGAAAATATAGAAGAGAATTCAAACAATGAATGCTGGAATTAGGTGACCCTAGTTATCCCTTTCAATTCCAAGGTGCTGCGATTGGATTGATGTAACAGATGCTGTAGCCTGGTATGTGTGCTACGTTCCTTGAGGTACCATGACATGTAGAAATAAGTGAAGACTCAGTCCTTGTGTTCAGCCTCACTTGGGAAACAAGACACCTGTGTTGGTGAGGATCAACTAGTTATGCTAATTCTGGAAACTTAAAACAATCAGTGCTTACATTCTCATACATGCTACATGTCTTTTGCAAGTCATGGAGGTGGGACTTCGCTCCATGTCTTCCTCAGGGATACAGGCTGACAGAGGGGCAACTTTGTGGAGTGTCACGGGTCACTGCAACAGTGGGAAGAGAAGGCAGAGAGTCATACACTGACTCTTCAGCTTCTGCCTGCATGTGACGCTTGTTGTCAATTCTGCTTGGCCTGGTTGGCTAAAGCAAGTCACGTGGCATGACTCACAAGAGGTTGGGAAGTGCAATCCTACTTTGCCCACAAGGAGGAGAACCAGAAGTACTGATGAGTAGGACTAATGTCTATCATATCACAAATGCATGCAACAACTGGACAACAATGTAACACAGTATGTCATCAGGGCTAAATGAGAAAGTGCTAAATGAATGATGAATGAATGAGATATTCTAGTGACTTGAACAATAAGGAAGATTTCAGAGCAGAGGTAGGACATGAACACATCACTAAAAGTGAGGAAGTGAGCAGGTATGAGGTAAAAAGAGGAAAGTAGCATTTCCAGAAAAGGTGAGAAAAGCAGAGAAAAATGGGAAGGGAAGAAAAATTTATGAATCATCTATGAGGTTCCAAGTATTTTGTATGAAGACTTACATTTCATCATCCCTACTCTAGATGGGACTGTGTCTCATTGACCTTGAATTTTATTCTTCTCAAAACATACCTCCAATAAATACAGAGCAGGCCTTCAAACATGGTGTCCTTGGCTCCAAAGCTTGTGAAATTTTCTACTCTACCCCAATAAAGCAAGAAGCATTGTTTTCCCACAACTGTGAAGGGACTAGCTTGTCTGAAGCAGCCCCAGAAATAGTGGAAGATGAAGCTGAAGGAGGGTTTTGACTGTGGGCTGAGTTTGGAACTGATAAGATAATCAATGGGGGAATCACTGATGTTCAGTTTAAGTATATACAACATACTTTGGAGCACTTACTTCTGTAATATTGCAGGAGGCATAAATACTAGTAAAATATTCCGTCTTCTAGGAGTTGACAAAACCTTATAAAATTAAAGAGCTACATTGTAATATAGGCAGATTCTGCTGTCTCAGAGCAGAAACAGAAGTACAAAGCGTCAAGATATGAAACACACTGTAAAGGTAGGTGGAGGTCGCAAGGGAAAAAAAGGGAGACAAGTGGCCTGATGTTCTCAGGTGACTAGGAGAATGGCCACATCCTGAAGTGCCTCCCAACCATACCAGCTTCAACAGGACCTAATACAAGAATAAACTGGTTTTTCCCACCAAATTCTTCTCAGCTGTTTCATGTTGTCACCAGGGAGTAGTTCACTCGTTCTCTCAAACGCAGACCTCTTGTCTGCCACAGGCGGGGCCGCCAGCTCCTTCCTTCTTGCATGATTTACAGGGGATGAATCCCAGGAGTTGACATAACAACAACAACAACAACAGCAGTAACACAACATCCAACATTTATAGAAGACCAACAAAATGGATCAGTCACGCACATTATCTCCCTTACTCCTTACAACACCGGATGAGAAACGTTACCTTCAAAGACTGTGCATCTTATCCAAGATCACCCCGCTGGTAAATGTCAGAGTCAACAATCGAAACCAGAACTTTCATACTCCAGAGTACTGCCTTGAGACTACATCTTATAGACCTTTGATTCATCAGCACAGAGCACAATGCCTGGCACACGAAAAAAAAATAGTGTTTACTGAAAGTGTTAAAGGCATACAAGATCATACATTTGAAATCAGATTCCTGTACTGGCAAATATATTTTCTTTTTAAGAGTGAGGAGGGCATGATAATGGATCAGGAGAATTGAGGTGGTGAGAAGGGTTCTAAGAAATGTTGATGGTAGGCGTCAGAGCCCAGAAAGAAGAGGTGGGGTTGCTGGGATCAGAAGTAAGCAGCACAGAGGTTCTCTGAGCAATGGGGCAGGATCTTCACTCCAGCTGCGTGTAAGAAGACAAGAGGGGAATGCGATGAGACATATGGTGGTGGGATGAGAATCTGGACTAGAGCGGCAACAGTGGGAAGAAAAATGCCGAGTGCTACAGAGGCAAACCAGGAGGGTTTGCTGGAAAACTAGATAGAGGTGACAAGGGGGAGGTGGAGTCAAAGATGGCTCCAAGTTTTCCAGGTAATGTGAATTTGATAAGAAACTTCTTGTCATTGCAATATTCTAGGGGCACATTTAATAATAACATCTTGTATTTTTACAGCCCTTTACCATTTCTAAGTTGCATCCATTAAATTCCTTCAATCTATTTTACAGAGGAGACAACAAAGACTAACAGGGTCTTGGATAAGGATCATTCACATCAAAGTTCTTTTCTCTTTGATAGTCAGTTCTCATTCAGCAGACAGACAGCTGGGAGTAGAGAAATTGAGGTAGCAGGTATAGCTCATTAAATTAAAGGAAAAAGTTCTGGGGCAAGGAACCAGATAATTCAAGCTCCCTTTTAAAGACTCTGGATGAAATGCTGATGCATACTTAGCAGTCAGGTGGACAGTCTCCTCTAGAACACAGACCAGCAGGCTCTAAGAGAAGGATACAATGCAGCTTGAAACCAGGGACTATGGTCCCAACACTTTGTGAAGAAATGAAAGTCATGAGGGGGAAAATCCTGACAGAGAAGGGACAATGGCTGCATAATGCTGCAATCTTTAACAAAACGTAACTATTATATGTCGTTGGTTAACCAAGCCTAACCTCCTTTCTGCAAGCTCCATCCTTCAAGCAAGAGACATAGCAGGGAAGACTCTAGAGTTAAGAGGATGAAACTTATGTTCAATTTACCTCCCCTTATATAATTTCACTATGCAGGAAGCATTGTCATTAGTGAAGTTCATGAGGATTGGGAAAATAATGACATAATCCCTTCACATGGGTAATTCTTCCTAGAAAAAGAAGAGACATAGTCTTCATAAACAGCGTTTACCCCTTCCTATCATTTTCCCCCTTCATTTTGGTCCTTGAAAAAAAATCATCATGTATCAGAAGATGAAAAAATAGACACTTTTAAGGTTCCATTTGGAACACCTGACAAGTAAAGTAGTCCTAGAGAATTCCTTTTGGCCTATGGCTGGAAAACAGGATGCATTGGTTAATTCTTGATATCCGGGATACTGGAATTTTTGTTCACAAAGATGTCTCCTCCAGGGGAATGAGATCTCTCCTGCAGTCAGGTAGTACACACTTAACAGATGTTAGGCCATAAGAGATATTCAGAAAATGAATCTTGAATGACAATACGTATCAACGCACCTGACGAGCATGAATTACAGGGCTACCGAATGTAGTTGTCGGAACCCTTCCTAATTTCCATCCCTGCTCAAAGCCAAGTGGAAGACGCACATGTTCTGCTGCCAGCAAGTTCAAACCGAGTTCTTCCTTGATACTCCCCTCTAATTTGCCTCCTGAAGAACAGAGGCCAAGGGGAGCAGTTGCATTAGCTATGGCTCTTTGAGATTTATGTAGCAGACTTTGCAACCACCCCTCTCTGGAACTGTGTTTCCTAAGGAGCTACCATAATAAGAATTGTTCTACCAATGTGTTGCATTGGTAGTGGGCGTGGCTTGCCTCCTTCCTGGCCATGGCCAGAACTGCTCATCTGTTAACTGCTTTACAATTATCCTCAAGTCACTTCAGGAAGGTATTACTATTTCCCAATTTGGATTTTAAGCTTCCTGAAGACCTGGGTCCCACTTTTCCGTTTAACTGTATTATCACGCAGGACCAGGGACCCAGAAGCCTTGCTAAATCCACCCAGAAATGAGAGAAGGCAGGAGAAAAGTCCCCCACAGTGGAAACACAGGGTTGCTGGGGCTCATTCCTTTTTTTGCTGTAAAATCAGTCTCTGTGGCCCCAAATTTCAATAGCACAGAAGTTCCCATCATCTCCATGAAGAAGTTATGTCCAGGCCATGGAGCTAAAACTGTTCTCTATACAAACACGGAATATTTTAAAATACCCAGTTCAAGTGGATTGCCACACTACTTAAAAACAGTTCTCCACTTTAAAAAGCAGCTTTAGACAGCCTGTTTAGATTTCCAAAACATCTGTGTCTATATTGCTTGGAAACTCACACTCCAGAGCATAGAAGCCGTCCGTCTCCGGTAGGTCTGCCACCGAGCTGCTTCGAAAATAACCAAAGGAGGAGAATGAAACAAACTCTTCAAACAAGTGCTCCCCTTCTACGGCTCACACACTTGCTTCATTCCTCTTTTATTTCATTTCTTCCAAAAATGGTTTCGTCTCCAAGGCATGATGTGAAGTGATGGGGCTCCAGGCGGGTGGGCTGGGACATGAAGGTGGGCAGTGGCCTCTCACAGCCATCTTTCCAGGACCCAGCAGACCACCTCCCACAGGCCCCCAAGCATGTCCCTGCAGATGGAAAATCATAAAATGCTTTTCTTCACAGAAAATTCTCCTAAACCTACCAGACCGTGTTCCCAGAAGGGCGAGTCTCAGAATCAGCAGGGACCTGAGAAGCCACCTAGTGGGACATTCTTCCCCATGCAGCAATTTCCTTGTCCCCAGGCCCTCCGGTCGGGGGCTCTCTCCCCACTGTGGCGTGGGGAGGGGGGTCTTCCAATGACAGGCACTTGTCACCTCAAGGGACAGTTTAGGCCTTTGCTTTTTTATTAGTTATTCCCCATATCCCACCCCAAATTGCTTCCCTGTAACTCAAACCATCAGACCTGCCCTACCCTGTGAAGCCTTAAAGGATAAATCATGTCCCTCTTTTCCATGGCAGACATTCAAATACGTTAAAACAGTTGCCAGGTTTCCTTCGGGTCTTCCTTTCTTTGGGCTATCTAATCCCGCTTCCCTGAAAGCAGCCCATGCCTGATGGGATTGTCAGGGTTTTCCCACTCAGGCGGCCCCACTGGACATGCTCCTGCTTGAAGATGTCTTATGGGCAGGCAGGGAGCTCCAAGAGAGGAAGAAAATCCTCTGGATGTGGTCTGCCGAGTACTCAAGACACTGGAATCATTACCGCTCTTACCCTTTGTTCTTTAAAAAATGAGACAATTGTAGCATTCTATGGTTTATCTGTGTGTGTGTGTGTGTGTGTGTGTGTGTGTGTGTGTGTGTGTGTGTGTGTGTGTGTGTGTGTGTGTGTGTTTGCATCAGCTGGCTCTTAAGTTACTTTCACCTCATCCTGGACTTTGTTGATTTTTTTTGAAGCATAGAGCTGATCTTGACCTTGACCTCTCATTTTTATTCTCCCAGTTTAAAGGCTTAATTTAGCCTAATGAAATCTTTTTGAATCTTGATTTTGTCATCTAACATGTCATCTGTTTCTTGCAGCTTGAGGAGGAAAGTGACTTTGGTATATTAATCAGAGCCTAAGATTTTTTTTTTAAGGTATGCATACAAGAGAGCCCAGGACAGAATCTATAACGGTTAACAACATTCACTGCATGTTTACCATGTGCCAGACTCTGTTCTAAACCCTTCTTATGAGTTAACACATATGATCCTCCTATCAATTCTAATATATAATTATAATTAGTATCCCCATTTTACTGATGAGAAAACTGAAGCACAGAGAGGTTAAGTAACTTGCCCAAGGCCATTCAGCTAACACATGGCAGAGGCAGGATTGGAGACCAGGCACCGTGGCTCCGGAGCCCATCATCTTGTCCGCTGCTCTGCACTGCCCCTGCTGGAAGACATCAAGAGACTTCCTGCCACTTTGGCATCAGTAGCCCAGCAAGTGATGTTCTTCAGGAATAACTGGGTTCACTAGCTAGAAGTCGAAAAGTTGTGCTATCATTTAACTGCTCTCCATCCTTTCTTTCCATACATATATTGTAAGGAACTCTGTCAAATGCTTTCTGAAGCCAAAATGTACAGTGTCTATAACACTCTCTTGATCTGCAAGTTCAATAAACTCATCAAAAATGATTTCGTTTGGAATGGCCTGTTCTTAAAGATCTATGCTGTCTAGTGCTTGCTTGCCCTCCCTCTGGCCCTTTAAGCCAGCCTGGCTTCCCTACAACACCACCCTCAGCTGCTCCTCATTCTCACAGAGGGCTGTTCTGCTTATTCTAGTCTAGTCCAGTCCAGTCTTGCTGCAAAAACCCTCCACAGCCTAGTCTAATTCCTAGGCATTCTAATCCCAGCTTTGATCCTTCTCACAGAGTGTACCTACAAGTGTGTTTTATGGAACAATCCTTTCACCAGATAATAGTTTTTTGTGGTTTTTCTTTCTTTCTTTCTTTTTGGGGGGTGGTTCTTGAGTTAAAAAAAGTTAAGCCAGTTCATTTACTGTGGCACTCTTAATATGCTAATGTGCATTATGAAACTCTAGTTAGAGTGATATTCTATGTAGAATTTCAAATTAGTTGACCATGGAATCTGTGCTGCACATATAAACCAAAAAAAAAACCGGGATATTGGGGCATATTATATAGTAGGGTATATTTGGTCACCAATAACTATTTCCTTCTCTAAATGCTCACAAATTACCTGTTTGTTAATGTATTCTAGAATTCTGCCAAGGATACAGAGAAATCTAACCAACAGGTCAATGTCAGAATCTATGTTTTCTTACTTTTTAAAAGACAGATATTTATGTGACTCTGTTTTAGTGGGATTGATTCTGTATGTATTCTAGGATAAGTGTTCTCTGGACTTGGACATTTGAACTAGAAGTAGCTGCTTCTTCTTACTGAAATTGGGCCTCAATTTCCCCTTAACTGTATCTGTGCTTACCTTTGTAGATTAACCCTTTTTTTCTTGCTCCAATACTGCCTTCAAGTCTTACTCCAATGTCACAGATGCCACAGTTTTAAAGAAACAAAGCCTTTGCTGACCACCTTATTTTAAATTCCAACACCTTCCCAATACTCTCCCCTCCTCCTTTCCTACATTACGTTTCTCAGGACATCTCAATGCCTTCGAATGTAGTATATAATTTACCTGCTTTGTTTTTTGGCTATGCCTCTACAGGGAGATATTACTGTGTCTCTAGAACCTGCAATAATACCTAGCACGGAGAAGGTTCCCAGTACATCTCTGTTGAATGAATGGAGAAGGTAGAAGTAGAGAATCATTCAAAATACATACATTAGGTGCTTTCGACATGGTAGGCACTGTGTTAGTGACATCCAACTTAAGTGGTTTAAATGACACCTCAGCGAAGGACTCATTACACTCTCAAAGTTTTCTTTGCTTTTCTTTCAGAGCACTGACCACATTTTGAAATTATATATCTAGTGTATAATTATTTGTCTTCCCTATCAATCCATAAGGAAAACATCTAGTCTACTTTGTCACTTTTCCCCTCAGTGCCTAGCCCAGAGTAGGTGCTCAATAATAAGTGAATGAATGCTTGTTTTTACTCCAAGGCATTGGCCTCAAACCCCAGTGTGGACCTCCAGGGGATCAGGTTGGAACATGTAGTTCTTTTGCCAGGGCTAAAGGCACCCTAGAGCCTTGGGCCTAGACCCAAAGCAAGTCAAACAACTCACTCTTTCCCCTTTCCACCTACATCTACAGCCAGACCTCAGCTCTCTAGTTTACTATTTTGGTGGGAAGCAGAATTGGCACAAGGCATACCAGTAGGCAAGGAGGAAAGTACACAAGCTTACGAGAGCCAAGGCAAGTGAGCAGAGCTCAGCAGGATGGAGAGAGAGCCACTGGGCTCCGCACCTCAGCAGCAGCACAAGTGGCAGGAGTGGGGTGGGTTAGACAAAGACAGAGAGAGTCCCAGTGTCTAGAGCTTCTTGCCACAGAAATCTTCGGCAGAGGCAATAGTCAGTTCTAGTCCTTCCATCAGCCCTATGGTAGAAGCCAAAAATGTGTTACTATGAAGGTGGAATTACTAAGGTTCAGAATCGCAGGAGAGAGTAGACAGCACCATTAGTTCTATGCTCCAGTCAAATTCCCTAGAATTTGGTGACTCTTTAGTATCCCTCCTACTCCCTAGGAGATGGAAGAGCCAAAGGTTTTGTTATGGGCTGAGTATTTTCACCCTAAATTCATATGTCAAAGTCCTAGCTTTCTGTACCTTAGAAAGTGACTGTATTTGGAAATCAAATCTTTAAAGAGATAATTAAGTTAAAATGAGATCATTTGTTAGGGTGGGCGCTTATCCAATATGACTAGTGTACTTGTAAGAAAAGGATATTAGGACACAGACATGCACAA